>NC_059121.1:3015000-3377500 GCF_020740685.1 Jaculus jaculus | reverse complement strand
AGCTGGGATTAAAGGCGTGCACCACCGAGCCTGGATCTGTCTTGAATTTTTTGATGGACCTCCATGCTGTTTCCCCAAATAGCTGTGCTACTTTATAGATCCCAAATAGTGGACAGAAATTTCATCCTTTCAGCGGCTCTGCCAGTAATCATGAAGTCTTTCCAATTTTGACGTTCGCTGTTCTAACAGGCATGAGAGAGGATATTACATGTGGTCTTAACTTGAAATTTTCTGATGGTTAATAGTACAGAGCACATTTCCATACACTTACAGGTCATTTTATACCTGTTTTGAATAAATATAAATTTAGGGCTTCTGAATTTTCTCTCTATCCCAGGCTGACCTGGCACTCACTCTGTAGCCCCTGGCTGGCCTCAGACTCATGGTGACACTTTTAACTCAGGCTCCTGACTGCTAAGACTAAAGGTGTGTGCCATCACTCCAGGCACTGTCCTTTGAGTTTTTAACTCTGGCAGTTTATTTTCTTGCTACTGTGTTGGATGAGTTCCTGGTGTATGTTGAATATTGAGCAGTTGTCAAGATGAATAGCTTGGGCATTATTTTCACCCATGCGACAGACTGTCTCTTCACTCTATAAATTGCTCTTTTGTGTGGGAGAAAGCCTTTTCCTTCCTTGCAATACCTATTGCTTCCTTTCTCGTCATGCTGTTTTCTTTTCTTTAGCCAAATATCTTGCTGCTTCACATTTGAAAAATACTTGTGATTATGCTCAGAGATTCCTCCAAATAATCCAGAATAACACATTTCAATGTGTTTTTAATATTTTTATTTATTTATTTGTGAGAGAAAGAAAGAAACAGAGAGGGATGGGGGAGGATGGGCATTCCAGGGCCTCCAGCCACTGCAAATCAACACCAGATACAAGTATCCCCTTGAGTATCTGGGTTATGTGGATCCTGGGGGAATCGAACCTGGGTCTTTTGGCTTGGTAGGCAAGCACCTTAACTGCTAAGACACCTCTCCAGCCCCTATTTCAGAAGTATTGCTTTGAATTGTTATTTTTTAAAGCTTTTTTGGTTTATTTTATTTATTTATTTGAGAGTGACAGAGAGAGAAAGGCAGAGAGGGAGAGAGAAAGAAATGGGCACATCAGGGCTTCCAGCCACTGCAAACAAACTCCAGATGCGTGTGCCTCCTTGTGCATCCGGCTAACGTGGGTCCTGGGGAATCAAGCCTCGAACCGGGGTCCTTAGGCTTCATAGGTAAGTGCTTATCCGCTAAGCCATCTCTCCAGCTTGTTATTTTTTTTTTATTTGAGAAAGAGAGAGAGAGAAAGAGAGGACACTCCAGGGTCTTCAGCTGCTAATTAACAAACTCCAGATGCATGTGCCACCTCGTGCTTCTGGCTTTATGGGGGCACTGGGGAATTGAACTTGGGTCATTAGGCTTTTCAGGCAAGCACCTTAACCACTGAGCCATCTAAAACCTTTCAGAAATGGTGTTGGTCTTTCTCCTCTCGTCTTATAGTCCTGGACACTCCATGAGTTCTCTACTTCTATAACATGCCCCTCTTATTTCGATCAGCTTTCAACAGTTTATCCTTCTTGCTCTCCATGTCATGCAATGTCTCCTCCATTTCTTTAGTGTGACTTTTTTTTTTTTTGCCAGTGTCTTTTCCTGTGGGACATCTTCATCCTTTTGTTCAAGCCCACTTTGCTCATTGATGCTGGCAATTTCCAGTTCTCAAGTTTTCTCTAGCACTGCGTCCCCAGAGCAACATTACCATGGTCACCTGTTGCTTCTACAAAGGCATTACCAGTGCCTTTAAATTGAATTGTACTGCCAACATTATCACTTAATTTTTTAATATTTTATATATCTTATTTATTTATTTTTGTTACATTATGTTATATATTTATTATTATATTTATATTTATCATTACATTTATATTTATATTTATTTATTTATTCATTTATCTTGATTTTTGAAGGTAGGATTTCACTCTAGGTCAGGCTAACCTGGAATTCGCTATGTAGTCTCAGGATGGCCTTGAACTCATGGCGATCCTCCTACTTCAGCCTCCTAAGTGCTGGGATTCCAAGTAGAGTTTTAAAAACTTATTTATTTATTTTCAAGAAAAGAGAGAGAGAGAATGGGTAAGCCAGGGTCTCTAACTGCTGCAAATGAACTGCAGATACATGTGCCACTTCGTGCATCTAACTTTACATGGGCACTGGGGAATCGAACCTGGATTGTCAGGCTTTGCAGGCAAGTACCTTGACTGCTGGGCCATCTCTCCAGCCCTCTCGGTATTAGTTTATCGTTGCTGCCCAATTTCCTCTTGACTATCTACTATTTTAATATTTCTCATGAGTTTATCATTGAAAGTCAAAAGATAATAATATGCCCTTTCATCTCTCTGTGACCCAAACCACAGAGCCACAGTGACTAAACAGACATCAAGCGATTGGTTAGGATGTGCTTGTCAGTTACATAGAGATCTGTGGCCTGAAGACACCCTGTGGAATTCATACTGTGCACATCTACCTGCTCAAACGTAATATCATGGTCGCTGATGCTTGACTGTATTGTTAGGGGCCTCTGATCTTCTGTAATCAAGCTATTAAGTTCATGCGTTTCTGAAGTGTGCATAGAAAGGATTGTTTGTATTCAAGAGGCAAAGAAGCAAGAAAAAGACACTGAGATATTGCAAAGGTGAAGAGAGGTTTATGTTACAAGTAGGGCTGGGGAAGTAAAAAGAAATTTGGGTATTTTTAAAGTTGAGATACTTGGAGGAGGAGCCGTCAGGTGCTGGAATAGACTGTAGAAGATTTTCTAGGAGGCAATTTAATAATCACTACTGGGTAAAGAAGAGATGACGTCCTGAGGCAACCTTCCTTTAGACCCCTGACAGCAGAGTCCAACATGGAGCCGGGGACGATCCCAGAGCAGAGAGTGAAGGGTGGGGTTGACACGAAACATGACCTCCTCTGCGTTGTCCCCTCCTGAGCTGTCCCTCTCACGCCCTCATCAGACATAATAACAGGAGCACAGTTAGAAGTGGGCTCAGCAGGGGCAGGTGGGTGATCTGCTGGAAAACTATCTATCTATGTGAGATGGTAACTTTAGTCCCATGTGCTATCGTGAGCCAGGTGGGGAGAGGGACAGACAGAAGAGGTGAAAGCAATGGACGTGGTGGTTTATTGGAGTGAGGCAAGATTGTTGGAAACAGCAGAGTGTCAACCCTGATTCACCTGGATCATGTCACATTGTGCCAAGAATGTCGAGGTATCACCACTGAGTGCTCATCCAAAGGAGCTGATTATTCAGGGCCCATCCTCTCCTCATTTTTTATCTCAGAGGGAGAGAGAGAGAGAGAGAGAGAGAGAGAGAGAGAGAGAGAGAGAGAGAGAAAGAAAGAAAATGGGCATGCCAGGGCCGCCAGCCACTGCAAACAAACTCCAGACACATACGTCACCTTGTGCATACAGCTCATGTGGGTCCTGGGGAATCAAACCTGGGTCCTTAGGCTTCACAGGAAGATGCCCTAACTGCGAAGCCATCTCTCTAGGCCCTGTCCTCTTTTTACATGTCCCTGGCTGGACAATGTCCCAGAGTTCCATTGTGATCCTTTTCCTTGCTCTTCAGGATTTGTGCACACTTATTGTTCACAGTTATTATTACGCAGTCTTTCTTTGCCAGAAGAACACACCCAGCTTTCCATGCCTGTGCATTCAACCAACAGCTGACCAAAAAAATTCAGAAAAAAATGTTGCATCATAGAACCTTTTTCCTTGTCCCTATTCTCTAAACAATGCAATCAGTCGATTTGCATCATCTTGGCATTTTATAAAGGTTTACGTAGTCCAGAGGTGATTTAAGTTGTAGGAGAGGATTTGTTTGGGTTATACACAAAAATAAACACACACCATTTTATGTAAGGGAAGTGTTGCAGTCAGGTCTACATTGCTGGTAGAAATCACCGGACCAAGAGCAGCTTGTGGGAATAAAAAAGAGGTTCATTTTGGCTTACAGGCTTGTGGGGAAGCTCCATGATGGCAGGGGAAACAATGGCATGAGCAGAGGGTGGACATCACCCCCTGGCCAACATCAGGTGGACAAGAGCAACAGGAGAGTGTGCCAAACACTGGCAAGGGGACGCTGGCTATAACACCCCTAAGCCCACCCCCAACAATACACTGCTTCCTGGAAGCGTTAATTTCCAGTTGCCATCAGCTGGGAACCTGGAATTCAGAACACCTGAGTTTATGGGGGACACCTAAGTCAAAGCACACCATGGACTTGAGCTTCCCCAGATTTGAGTATCTGGAGAAGGTACTGGAGCCAACCCCTCATGCAATCCACAGTCTACCTGGATAGGACCTAAGGTCTTTCTAAGAATTCAACATGTTAAGCTTGCTCATGCTGTACAGTAACCCTATAAGAGGTGTGTGCAAAGAGAAATTTTATTAGCCCAATTTACAGGGTCAGGAAATGAGGCTCAGGGGTTTCCGGCACTTGGAGCCAAGGCTTTGCCCTCGGATTTCATGCCACAGAGTTTCTTTCCTAATAATCCTAATCATCTGTACACACTTCCAGGCAGATCCTGAAATAATCAGATTTGCCCTCCAATCTGTACTTCTCAGAGTTCTTTCTTTTAACCTTCAAGAAAAAAAAGACCTCTAAACTTCAATAGTCTTTTTTTTAAATGCTGGAATTTGTTTCTTTATTTTAATATTTTGTTTTGATTTATTTTTCAGAGAGAGGGGGAGAGAGGGAGAGAAAGAGGCAGAAAGGGAGAGAATGGGCTCACCAGGGCCTCCAGCCACAGCCAACGAACGCCAGACACATGCGCCCCCTTGTGCATCTGGCTAACGTGGGTCCTGGGGAATCAAACCGAGGTCCTTTGGCTTTTCAGGCAAATGCCTTAACGGCTAAGCCATCTCTCCAGCCCAACACTGGAATTTTTATCCTGTGTATATATATACACATAGGATACAATGAGTGATAATTGGTGCATTAAATATGAGTCACCTACCTTTCTGGATCTCTGCTAATTCTCGCTACTGATTTGTAGTTTAATTCCATTGTGGTCAGAGAGAATGCAAGGAATTATTTCAATTTTCCTGAATTTGTTAAGATTTGCTTTGTGCCCTAATATATGGTCTATTTTAGAGAATGTTCCATGTGCTGCAGAAAAGAATGTATATTCTGCAGTATTTGGATGAAATGTCCTGTAGATATCTGTTAGGTCCATTCCTTCTATGACCTCATTTAGTCTAGATGCCTCTCTGTTTATTTTTTCCCAGGATGACCTGTCAATTGATGGGAGTGGGGTGATAAAGTCACCCACAGCCACTGTGTTTGGTGTTATCTGTGACCTTAGTTCTAATAGTGTTTTATGAATTTGGGAGCCCCTATGTTAGGTGCATATATGGTTAGGATTGTAATGTCCTCCTGTTGGAGTGTGCCCTTAATCAATATAAAGTGACCTTCCTTATCTTTCTTGACCAACGTTGGACTGAAGTCTACCTTGTCAGATACTAGGATAGCAACCCCTGCTTGTTTTCTAGGCCCATTTGCTTGAAACACTGTCTTCCATCCTTTCACCCTAAGATAATGTCTATCCTTTGTAGAAAGGTGAGTTTCTTGGAGACAACAAATTGTAGGATCCTGCTTTTTAACCCAGTCTGCAAACCTATGTCTTTTGGTTGGGGAATTGAGGCTACTGATATTAAGAGATATTATTGAAAGGTGTGTATTTATGTTTGCCATTTTTATTTATTTATTTATTTTTATTTATTTATTTATTTATTTATTTATTTATTTATTTGTGGTTCCGGTTCTACCTGTGCTCTCTTCTGTTAACTAGTATTTGAATATTGCTTTTTTTCCCCAGGTTCCTTATATGTGTGCTTTTCCTTTTCTTCAGCATGGAGGATCCTATCAAGTATTTTCTGTAGAGCTGGTTTGGTCTTCAAATACTTTTTTAATCTGCTTTTGTCATGGAATGTCCTTATTTCTCCCTCTATTTGAATGGATAGCTTTGCAGGATAAAGTAACCTTGGTTGACAGTTGTTATCTTTCAGAACTTGGAATACATCACTCCAAGCCCTTCTGGCTTTTAAAGTTTGTGTTGAATAATCTGCTGTAATCCTGATGGGCTTGCCTTTGTAGGTAACTTGATTTTTCTCTCTAACTGCTTTCAATATTTTTTCTTTGGTGTGTGTGTTTGGAAGTTTGATTATAATATGGTGAGGAGAGGTTCTTTCCAGGTTTTGTCTGGCTGGGGTTCTAAAGGCTTCCTGTATCTGCATTGGCACCTCTTTCCCAATTTGGGGGAAGTTTTCTTCTATGATTTTGTAGAAGACGCCTACTATGCCTTTGGAGTGGAATTCTTCTCCTTGTACTATGCCCTGAATTCTTATATTTGATCTTTTCATAGTGTCCCAAATATCTTGAAATTCCCACTCATACTTTTCTATAAGTTTATCTTTCTCTTTGTTGGACTGTATTAGATCTGCCACCTGGTCTTCTAGCTTAGATATTGTTGCAGTCCGGTTCGCATTGCTGTTAGAAATCACCCAACCAAGAGCAGCTTCTGGGAAAAAGAGATTTATTTTGGCTTACAGTCTCGAGGGGAAGCTCCACGATGGCAGGGGAAAATGATGGCATGAGCAGAGGGTGGACATCACCCCCTGGCCAACATAAGGTGGGACACAGCACCAGGAGGCTGTGCCCAAACACAGGCAAGGGAAAACTGGCTTTAAGACCCATAAGCAAGCCCCCAACAATACACTTCCTCCAGGAGGCATTAATTCCCAAACATCCATCAGCTGGGAACCTAGCATTCAGAACACCTAAGTTTATGGGGGACACCTGAATCAAACCACCACAGATATTCTGTCCTCACCTTCATCCATTCTACTGGTGAGATTTTCTACAGAGTTTTTTTAATTTCATTAACCGTGTTCTTCATTGCTAGTAATTCTGACTGGTTTTTCTTTATTATTTCTATTTCCTTATTTATGTCTTGTATTGCCTTCTTTATTTCATGAAATTGGTGTCCTGTGTCTTCTTTGATTCCTTTGATTTCTTCTTTGAGTTCCTCTTTGACTCCTTTGATCTGTTCTCTGACTTCTTTGAACATATTTACAATTATTCTTTTGAAATCTTTCTCAGGCATTTCCTCTAACTCGTTCTCACTGGAGGTCATTTCTGATGCATTAATACTGCTAGGTGGATTTATATTGTCTTGCTTTTTAGTTTTTCTTGTGTTATAATGTATATATTTTTGCATCTTGGATTAAGTTAATGCTTGGATTTTCTAGCTAGCTGGGTATTCTTAGCTGTATCAATTGATTTGATGTTATATATCTTCAGGATAGGAGCTTAAGGTGTTAGGTGTGGCTCTTAAGACTCTCAGAGTATCTACAGAGGTGTTCCTAGTGGTAGAGTTTCCCTGCAATGGGAGTATTCAAGTAGGCTGAGTGGAATAAAATGCAAGTAGATTCTAAAATAAACTAAATACTGTGCACATTCAATCAAAAACAGCACTAAATATTTATGCAAGAGTAGTTATTATAACAACCAGATCCTCTAGCAACAAAGAGGTTAAGATTTCTGGTCTGTTGAGGGATCCTAGTCAGCTTGTGACCAAGTGAGACCCTTCCCTGGTGCAATCCCAGTTACCTTGGATGATTTTGGTCTCAGTCAAGTTGCTGCCTGGGTCATCGGGCTGCTGTTCTGATTTCTGCAGCTGGGCACTGGCTTTTCCTGCGGGGCAAACCGAGCCTGGCAACTGTGGCCCTGCAGATCAGCACCCCCACTGCTGGAAACGCCACTGCTGCTAAAGCTGCCTCTGCTGGGTCCATCACTGCTGCTGCCATTGCTGCTGCTGCTGGATCTGCGCCTGCTGCCTCTGAAGCTGCCACTCCTGGGTCTGCTGCTGCTGGGGCCTCTGTTACTGGTGCCAGAGCCGCTGATGTTGCTGCCGGGCTCTGCTCCTGCTTGGGTCCCGCTGTCGGCTCAAGTTGGCGTGGCCGGCCCCGGGCCGCTGCTGTTCTCTGCCGGAGCTGGGTTCAGGCGGTGGGGGAGGGGAGGGAGCCGCAGCTGCTCTGGTTGTATCGCTTCTCCACGTGTGCTTTTACCTCACGGTCTGCTCCTCCCTCCGTTGCTCGCTGCCGCTCTCCCCTCACGTGTCCCGAGTTGCGGAGAGCGCGGTGTGAGGGGAAAATCCCGCACCTGGCTTTTCCTGCAGCTGGAGCCGAGCCTGGCGGCTTTCTGGTGTGCTGCCCCCCCACGGTTGGCGGAGCTGCCGGAGCCACTGTTCCCGCCTCTGCGGGCTCTGAATGCTCTGGAACTCTTCTACTTCTCCGTTGCCGCTTCAATTTCCTATACACCTCACTTTTTAGTGAAAGTGTGTATTTTGCTGAGTTTTTTCGGTCTTTTTCCCCCCAGGCTGCTTTGGCATGGTGCCTACGCCACCATCTTAACCGGAAGTCCCTCTGCTAATTCTCTATGGAACTAATTGAGCCTACTTCCTAGTGAGCTACTCTAGGAGGAAAGGACATTTCTTGTGAAAGCAAACACTTTTTGTTACACCAATAGATGCTCTCTAAAGAAAGCTATTTTCTTAGGGTTTCCAGCCACCACATGCTGCCTTGTAGCCATCAGCAAGCCTGCACTCACTTTGAATGCAGAGGGACATGTGGGGTTTCAAACTCAAAGTTATTATCCTGTTTTCCAAGTCCCAAGGCACTTGGTCAAATCCCAAAGAAGAGATGACAATAATGACAATGTCTGAAAGAAGAAGGAAAAAAAAAGAGGGCTAGGGAGATGAGTCAGCAATAAAGGTGCTCGCCTGAAAAGTGTAGACCCAGGTTCAATTCCCTGGTGCCCATGTAAAGCCAGATACATGATGGTGCACACAGCTGAAGTTTATTTGTAGCAGCTGGAGGCCCTGGCATGCTGTCTCTCTCTCCTTACAAATAAATAAGTATATAAACAAATAAAATCTGTATTTTAGATTTATTTTTATATTATTTATTTATTTGACAGAGAGAAAGAGAGGGGAAGACAGAAAGAATGGACATGCCATGGCTCCAGCCACTGCAAACGAAGTCCAGATGTGTGCACCACCTTGTGCATCTGGCTTACATGGGTCCTGGGGAATCAAGCCGTGAACTGAGGTCCTTAGGCTTCATAGGCAAGCACTTAACCACTAAGCCATCTCTCCAGCCCGAATATATATATATATATATATATATATATATATATATATATATATGCTTTTTTTCGAGATAGGGTCTCACTCTAGCCCAGGCTGACCTGGAATCCACTATGAAGTCTCCAGGTGGCCTCGAACTCACAGTGATCCTCCTACCTCTGCCTCCCGAGTGCTGGTAAAATATATATATTTTAAGAGAAGCAAAAGTATTTCTCTTCTGCCATGGGTGGAGAGAACAAGGCTGACTTTCCCCAACCACTGAAACTCAACAGCTTTGCATTATTTTTAATTATTTTTTTGAGAGAGAAACAGAGAGAGAGAGAGAGAGAGCGAAAGAGAGAGAGAGCACATAGGCTTGTCAGGGCCTGCTATTACTGCAAATGAACCTTAGACATATGTGCCACTTTGTGCAGCTAAGTTTACATGGGTGCTGGGGAATCAAGCGCAGACCACTAGGATTCTCAGGCAAGCACCTTTAGCTGCTAAGCCACGTCTCCAACCCCAGCATCGCGTTTCCTAGAGGCAGTGCCAGGGTGTCTTTGGCAAATAGAAGCCTGGAGCGCATCTCTCATTTGAGCTCTGCTGGCCACCTGTCCCAGGTGGCGCAGGTTAGTCCCTCCTGCCGTGCCTGTGACCGGCATGTGTGGAAGCTGCGTGGGTGCACGCTGACTTTTGTGCCTGACTCCTGCACGCAGCTTTGCCGCATGTGGGAGACCCCTCCCCACTCCGTTTGCGTGTCGCGTGTGAGTGGCCCATGTGCTTGGTGTTCACCACCTGCTCCTGTTTCGTTTTGTTTTATTTTATTATTTTTATTTATTTATTTATTTGTCCATTCTCTACGGAACAATGCAGAGCAGACCTTGCTTTTCACTACTGACCTAGATCTCTAGAGAAGGAGAGTAGCTGTTTCCTGGGTGGGTGCAATGGGTGCCCATTGCGTGACATCATGTGGAAAGAGTGCAGCATTGGTCCGAAGACGCAGTAAGAGTTTACAGAGGAACTCCATCACATTTGCTGGCAGAGACATATGTGACAGAGTCCTGGGATTCTGTCTCTCCTCCTGGAGTGGCCATTGTGGTGAAACATGCTGCCAGGAGCTGGAGAGATGGCTTGGTGGTTAAAGTGCTTGCCCGAGAAGTCCAAGGACACAGGTTCAATTCCCCAGTATGCACGTAAGCCAGATGCACAAGGTGGAGCGTGCATGTGGAGTTCCTTTGCAGGGGCAGGAGACCCTGGCATGCCCATTCTCTCTCTACCCCCTTTCTATCTGCTCCCTCTCTCAAACAAACACATAAATAAAATATTTAAAATTTAAAAATGAGCATGTTTTTAATATTTCCTACCTGCTATGTGCTTCTCTAATTTTTTGCATTAAGTGCAGTGGATACCACTACAAATCATTTCTAATACAATGGCCTATTGATAGTAAAAATTCTTGGCTTATAGAACAGGCCAGAGCTGAAGGCAATTTGATCTGGTTTGGTACCTGCATAATGTAATCTCTTGGGCAGAAGTGGCCAGAGCTAAGCCGAGCTTCTTGGCTCCTAATATAATGGCAACCTTTCCCAACATACTTCTCTAGGAAACCTTTCACACCTACTCTGAGAAATCCATCCATTTTGTGGTTCCAACTGCATCTTCATTTCCATCTGACATCCCACATGGTGGGAATTGCACTTCACACTTCTCACACCGTCCTGACAAGCGCAGCGTGCCCTCAAAATTCTTCCTGACAAGGGTGATGTTGCTGGCCTCCTTAAAGTTCCCATAATTCTCTCAGTCTCTTCACTGAGTTCTCTGTTTATGTTTTTATAGTTATTTACATCTTGATCTCTCATTCTCCATGAGGATGTCTCTGCGAGCCTGTGCAGTCACTATTTAAATTTCTGTGAAATAAGTTGACTGTCTGCATCTGTTCTCCATGGCAACGAATGAGCTTCTTGAAAGCAGAGGTGCTTGTTTTTGATACCAAAACAACAAACAGTGCCCACTACCTTGGAGTAATTTAAAGATGCCTTTGAGTGAACGATTGAGTATTTTCTATATCTCCTCAGTGCCTCAGACCTGTGTAGGAGATGGGGCAGCTTGTCAATTGCCTTTTCTTTCAAGGGCATCTATAGCTTTCTATGCCAGCCAGAGGAGGGCACTTCAAATTCTGAGAGCCATATCTTCCTAGAGAACCCAGGTTTGCCTGTCAAAATATAATAGGAGTAGACGCACACACACACAGAGAAGCTCCAAGAGCATCCTCACTCTCAGGACAAACTTTAGCCTTTCTACTGAGGACTAAAACTTGAGCAATTGACAACGTCCTTGTGAAGTTGAAATCCACTTAATGATGTGTGTGAATGAGTACATGATCTTGACACCAGAAAAATTTGCACACCTACAATTATTTCTATGCCCTCTTTTTAAGCTCTGACAATGGCGATATTTTCTTGTGCACTCCACTGAAAATGAGTACACTGTAGGCTGCCAGATGACACTCCAAATTTCCGCAGGACATCTGTCAACCGCTTCAAACAAAAGACATTTTTTCAAGCTAATTTTCTCTACATATTTTTCCCCTTTGATTCAGAATTTCGTTTTCTTTTATTGTAGGAGTAGAGCCTGCTGAGATTGAATTTGAGGGACTTGGACTATTTTCTCTGGCAAACTTTCACTTAGGGAAGGTCAGTGGAAAAAGCACCTGTTCTCCTGGGAGAATTTGCATGAGCAGTGTAGTTGTGGATGTATTTCATACCTAATGTCAACACGTTGTCTGAAAACAAAAGGTGCCCACAGGGAGGGCACCTCGTCATCTGTCAGCTTGGGGCCTGTCTGCTCTTGTGGCTACTCTGGAAGGCCATCTGGCCACTTAATGAAAGCAGTGTACATCTCTCGAGCCTGTTCAGTGAAGCCTACATGCAATTTTTATGCGTGTTTTCCTAAGCTTCCTCCTGGGCTAGTCCATTATTCACTCTGCAGAAAAATGTCCATTTTTCAGTTTGATACTTTGTTCCAGATGTGTGTGTGTGTGTGTGTGTGTGTGTGTGTGTGTGATTTATATCATACACATACACACAAACATATGTAGCAACACACAGTCATAAGCAGTGAGTAGGAGGTTCAATACTGGCCATTGTCAAGTATGTGGAAAGCAGAGTCTGTACTTTGTGTCTCTCTGATCGTTATTTGCACACAACTGGGATGGGTGTAGTGTGGCCATAAAGTCACTGACAGCCAGCCAAGTTGGTGACGCCCAAGGATACCCTGGAAAGCCCAAGTGCGCGGGCTTTTTAGAACAGCCACCGGCACCTCTCCTCAACATCTGGACTGTGACCTGTCTTAAAGGCCTAACCTGTATTTGTTCAGCACCGTCTGTCAAAGAGTCCTTGGTTGCCCACACAAAGCTACATGATAGGCTGGAGAGACATTGCCAACCAAGAGCAAAAAATGTCTGATGGGCAGAGAATTTACATTCTGGTGGGAAAGATGAAAGGGGCAAAAAAAAAAAAAAAAAAAAAGATGTCAGAGCTGAAGGGATGGCTTAATGGTTAAGGCGTTTGATTGAAAAGCCAAAGGACCCATGTTTGATTCCCCAGGACCCACGTTAGCCAGATGCACAAGGGGGCGCATGCGTCTGGAGCTCATCTGCAGTGGCTGGAGGCAGTGGTGTGCCCATTCTCTCCCTCTCTCTCTTTCTATCTCTCTCTGTGTGTCTCTGTCCCTCTTTCTTTGTCAAATAAAGAAAAATTAAAAATATTTTTAGGGCTGGAGAGATGGCTTAGCAGTTAAGCGCTTGCCTGTGAAGCCTAAGGACTCTGGTTCGAGGCTTGATTCCTCAGGACCCATGTTAGCCAGATGCACACGGGGGTGCACGCGTCTGGAGTTCATTTACAGTGGCTGGAGGCCCTGGTACGCCCATTCTCTCTCTCTCTCTCTTTCTCTCTCTCTCTCTCTCTCTCCTTCTTTCTCTGTCTGTCTGTCACTCTCAAATAAATAAATAAAAATGAACAAAAAATAATAATTATAAAAATATTTTTAAAAAACAATAAATAAGCATGGTAAACAGAGCAGAAAATATCACTGTCTTCGCATGTCACCCCTCCCAGCTCCCGTTAGCTCTCACCTCTGCACAGAGGGCATCAACTGCCAGCGACAGTGACGCTCCACCCAAGGACTGAGGACTTCACTTAAAATTGGGAGAGGGTGCTCGGCCTCCGTGCACAGAGAGCTGGAGGTGCATGCCAGAGCATCGGAACTCCTCAATCAGCAGTGGGCTGGAGTCAATGAATTTCCCATCTAGGCGGGAAACCTCTGAGACATGTTTTATGGTAGTGTTAGGAGAAATTGTAAGAGGTTTTTGCTCTGGCCTAGAATAAACAAAATCCATGGATTGAAACCTGGCCCAACAGATGATGGAATTAATTAGAGGTGAGGTTCTTGTGAGAGTGGTCAGGTCCTGAGAAGTGAATGGAATTAGAAGCTTTATGAAAGAGGTTTGAGGGAGCCTGTTTCACTTCTCCCCACAAGAGAGCATACATAAGCTTCCATTTATGTGGAATAGGACGGCCCTCACCACACAGATCTCTAGATTTGCCAGCACTTTAATCTCAGACCACCTCTAGCCTCCAGAACTATGAGACATACATGCTAAGCATTTTCAAAAATATATTTATTTGGGCCTAGAGAGATGGATCAGGGGAATAAGATAATTGCCTGCAAATTCTAATGACCTAGGTTGAATTCCCCAGTATCCACATAAATCCAGATGCATCTGGAATTTTTTGTGGTGGCTAGAGATCCTGGCATGCCCATTCCCTCACTCTCGCTTTCTCTCTCTTCCTTCATGCACACTCTCACTCTCTTGTCTCTCTCTCTTGCTGTGTTTGCAAGTGGATAAATAAGAAATATAAAAAACACACACTCTTAAAAAGTAAAATATTTATTTGTGGGCTGGAGAGATGGCTTAGTGGTTAAGCGTTTGCCTGTGAAGCCTAAGGACCCCGGTTCGAGGCTCAATTCCCCAGGACCCACGTTAGCCAGATGCACAAGGGGGTGCATGCGTCTGGAGTTCGTTTGCAGAGGCTGGAAGCCCTGGCGGGCCCATTCTCTGTCTCTCTTTCTCTATCTGTCTCTTTCTCTCTCTGTCCGTCACTCTCAAATAAATGAATAAAAAATTTTAAAGAATATTTGTTTGTAAGGAGAGAGAGAGAGAGAGAGGAAAAGAGAGAAAGAGAAAGAAAATGGGTGCACCAGGGCCTCTAGCCACTGCAAACAAACTCCAGATACGTACACCACTTTGTGCATCTGACTTTATATAGGTAACAGGAAATTGAACCAGGGTTGTTAGGCTCTGGATACAAGGTTCTTAATCACTGAGCCATCTCTCCAGCCCTTCACATTTTGATAGGGCCATTCAAACACACTAAAATAATCTTATTTTAAATTAATTTATTTTTTATTGACAACTTCCATGATTGTAAACAATATCCCATGGTAATACCCCCTTCCCCCCACTTTTCCCTTTAAAACTCCACTCTCCATCATCTCCCCCCCCCAATTAGTCTCTCTTTTATTTTGATATCATAGTCTTTTCCTCCTATTATTAGGGTCTTGTGTAGGTAGTGACAATGACTGTGAGGTCACAGATATCCAGGCCATTTTTTTTTGTCTGGAGGAGCACTTCCTTTGGCTCTTATATTCTTTCCACCACCTCTTCTGCAATGGACCCTGAGCCTTGGAAGGTGTGATAGAGATATTGCAGTGCTGAGCACTCCTCTGTCACTTCTTCCCAGCACCATGGTGCCTTCTGAGTCATCCCAAGGTCACTGCCATCTGAAAAGAGAAGGTTCCCTAACCAAAAGTGAGAAAAGCATTAATATAAGGGTATGAACACTAAGAGAAGTGCTTATCAGGCAGTTGGATGAGCATAGCATATACATTTAGCCAGACAGCCACAGACGTTACACCCCTAGGGCTCGTGACTACCCCTGTTGTAGGTTTTCAGTATCAGGGATGTATTCCCTCCCATGGAGCGGGCCTCCTGTCTAATTGGAGGGCAATTGATTTCCTCCATGACAGATGAACCACTGTGTGAATGGAGTTCTTACCCTTCCTGGAGCTTGCTACTTTTTTTGCAGGCCGGGCAACACCCTGTTCTATGCTCCCTCTTTGGGACTGGGGTATGGGCACACATGCCCCTCCTGTGGCAGCTATTTACCTGGGTTCTGGTATTCCACCTAGGGTGGTTTCAGGCTCTTTCAGGCTCTCATGAGTTTTCAGGAAGTGCAAGTAACCACTGAGAAATCTTTCCATCCGCACACAGGTTTATCTAATGCTGCAGTGATCAATTCCATGGCCACCTGGAGCCTTCACAAACTCGATTTTATATTATTTGATGTGACCCCACTAATCAGTGATTTTTTTTTTTTTTTTGAGGTTGAGTTTCACTCTAGTCCAGGCTGACCTGGAATTCACTCTGTAGTCTCAAGGTGGGCTCAAACTCATGATGATCCTCCTACCTCTGCCTCCTGAATGCTGGGATTAAAGACGTGCACCACATAACCACCAAGCCTGGCTTGAATTTTTTTTTCTTATATTTCTTTGCCCTTCCATTTCCACACCAGAACTCAGATATGCCCTAAAGAATCCTGGCCTCCTAAGGGGAAATGTAATTTTAAAACAAACCCTGGAATGAAGGATGTGGGGCCTCTTGTTGTACTCTTTCTAGGCAATTTCATGCTAGCTAGCAACCTTTTTTTGTTTTAATTACTAAGTCATATTGGTATGTCCGGTTCTTTTTAAATATCATGCTATCTTTATTTCCTTGATTTTATAACAGTTTCATTCTTATCATTTCTTATTTTTTACACAAACAAAAAATGAATCATTTAAATAAAACAATATTAGTATTGCTAGTAAAATGTATGCAGCATTTTTGTGCTTAGATTATATCTCTTTAGAAGTATAGTTCCTTTTAATATCTTCCTCTATCTTCTATGAGAAACAAGTTTTAAGAATTGTTTTTATACACTCTCCAAGGATTAAAGAATCATCAGAGAGGGCTGGAGAGATGGCTTAGCGGTTAAGCACTTGCCTATGAAGCCTAAGGACCCCGGTTCGAGGCTCGGTTCCCCAGGTCCCACGTTAGCCAGATGCACAAGGGGGCGCACGCGTCTGGAGTTCGTTTGCAGAGGCTGGAAGCCCTGGCACGCCCATTCTCACTCTCTCCCTCTGTCTTTCTCTCTGTGTCTGTCGCTCTCAAATAAATAAATAAAAATATTTAAAAATAAAATAAAATAAAAGAATCATCAGAGAGAGAGAGAGTTATTTCCCCAAATATTTATTTTTATAATGATAAGAAATATATATATGTGTGTGTGTATATATATATATATATATATATATATATGTATATATATATATATATAGTGTGCGTGTGTGTAGAGGTGTGTCTATAAATTCTTATCACTCTATTTCCTTACACAACAGTAATACATTACATAATTGTTTTCAAACTTGCATTTTAAAGTACTAGAAACTTTTCCCTCTTACTACACAACAACCTGTTTCATCTCATTCTTTATTTTTAATTTCTAAGCACTTTTTTATGCCTGAATGTTAGCACATTCCGAGAACGTGTAAGACTGTACTTAACCAAGTGCCCTGCTTCTGTCTCTTGAGTGCTTTCCAACCTTTGGCTATTACAAATAGTGTCACAGTGAATAACTTTTCCTATAGATCATTTTATACTTGCGCAGGAGAACCTGAGGGCAAGACTCGAAGCAATGAGATTTCTGATGCCTCGGCAACAGCAGCTGTAATTTTGATAAATCTTACTAAATCCTTCTTTTTCAAGGTTATTCAGGTTGCATCAATTTCACACATCCAACTATAATATATGAGAATGTCAACTTTCCAATAGCTTCATACATACAACATGTGACTTGGAAACCCCTTAGCCCCTCAAGAGATAAGTTAAAAATTCTACCTTGGTGTTACATGTTCATTACTACAAATGAGGTTGAGATTGTTTTCATTTGTTTAGGACCATTTATGGCTCTCCTTTTGTCTGTACATTAATTGTTCCTGTATATGAACTTTTCACCTTAATTTCGTGGTGCTTTTTGTATATTGGAGAGATTAGTCCTTCATGTGTAATAGGCATTGCCAATGCTTTCTAAGATTTAACTTTGTGTGTGGTGTTAGTCTTGTGACAAATTGGAAATTATGTAGTTGAATTGACAGCTTTCTGTCTTAACTGATTGTTTTTATTTGTTGATACTGCATTTTTTGTATGTGTATGTGTATATGGTGTGCAGGTGTGGATTGCATGATGCATGCTGTGCCTGTGTGTATTGTACGTGTATGTATATATAGTGTGAATTGTATGTGTCTGTATGTATGTGGTGCCTGTGTGCATTACACATGTATGTATATGTGGTGTGCGTGTCTGTATTGCATGAGTGTGTATACACGGTCTGCACCTGTGTATTGCACATGTGTGTATATATGATGTGCACCTGTGCATTGCACGTGTATGTGTATACAGGGTGTGCACCTGTGTATTTCACTTGCGTGCATACACGGTGTGCACCTGTGTATTGTACGTGTGCATGTAGGCTGTGCATGTCTGTATTGTACATGCATGCATATGCCTTCTCCTAGTGGAAGCGCCAGAGAATGTCGCTAGCAAGGCAGGCTGCTGAAGGGGGACTGAGGCCGTGAGACAGCCAACAAAGGACTCCACGTGGAATGCAAGCCTCCCTCCTCGATTTCTGCAACCTCCTTTCTCTTAGTTCTCTCACGTGGCTCTTTCCAGTCTTCCTCACATTTACATTCTCCGCCTTTTTTTTTTTTCCGTGAGGAATCCCACTGACTCTGGACTTCGGGGTCCCCCTCTACTCTTAGGTGAAGCCATCTAGTGGTGAGTATTGCAGAGACTAGGACTGATTCAAAGCACTAGTCTGGTTGGGTATCCTGGATTCCTCACATTTCACATGTAAATTGAACTGAATTTTCACTGTCTCACTGGATTTCTGCCTTGTATATTTTCCTTTTAAACTATTTTTATTTATTTATTTGACCGAGAAAGAGGAAAAGGAGGAGAGAAAGAGGAAGAGAATGGGTGCTCCAGGGCCTCCAGCCACTGCAAACGAACTCCAGATGCGTACACCTCCTTGTGCAGCTGGCTAACGTGGGTCCTGGGGAATGGAACCTGGGTCCTTTGGCTTTGCAGGCAAACGCCTTAACCATAAAGCCATCCCTCTAGCTCTGTCTTATATGTTTTCTTAAGTTACTGTGGCCACTGTGTATTCCAGCCACTCAAGTCGCAAACCCAAGAGACAACTGAAACCTCTCATCCAGCTCCTCTCCACAGTTAAAAGACAAACTCCCTCTTCCCCATAACAAATCTCACCTTGATCTATTTCTTCTTTATTCTCCATGCAGTGTGTGTGTGTGTGTGTGTGTGTGTGCTGAGACTACAGTTGTGTGCCATCATTCCCCGCAGTTCTTATCCTGGCAAGACCTTAGTGGTAGTTTGAATGAAATGTCTCCCCTGGGGTTGTGTGTTTTGAGTACTTGTTCCCAGCTGGTGGCAATTTTGGAGGTGGAACCTTGCTGGAGGAGGACTGTCACTGGGGATAGACTTTGGGATATAATAGTCCAATCTACCTGGTGTTCATAGCTAGCTCATTCTTCCTGTGACTTCCCAGCTGATGTAATCAGAAGTGACGTCTGGCCTCTACTCCGTCATGATAAGACTTGCCCTCAATACTGCAAACCCAAACAAGCTTTTTCTTCCCATAAACTGCTTCTGGTTGGGTGTTTTGTCCAAGTGACAAGAAGGTAATTGCTACAACCTTTCTTAAGATATTGTGAGGTTGCCATAGGCCTACATCTTTGCTACAAATATCCGTAGCACTTGAGTGAACTTCACCGAGAATTCGTATGATCTCAGCTAGGTTTCACATCTTACTCATGAAGGATTGGAGATGCAGTGGCCAGACCACGGCAGAATGAGAATATAAATACAGACCCGCTTCTTTCCCTCAGAGCTTTTTGCTGCCTGTTTCTGGCCTTGTAGTCTGCCTTTTCCTTCCTTTCCGTAGAAACTCAATCTCCTGGAAATATTTTCTGGATCTCTCATGCTGCTTTCTAACCCCACAGTTTGTATGTATGTACTACATACACATCCCACTGAGCATCCTGGCCACTCTCCTCTCTGAGTTCCAACAGCATTTGCTCTTCATTTGATCCCATTCTTTCCTCATTCACCAAGTGAGTTGATCTGCCACCCAAAGACCTTGTCAGCATCTCCTTCTTGTTTCTTTCTCCAAATGTGATTCTACTAAGACACTCCTGACAGACCTTGGCTCCAATTTGTGAGGTATACATCGTTTTCTGATAAACTCTAAGCTTGTGGAGGGCGAAAATAATATCATAAAAAAGTGTGCTTAATGGGGCTGGAGAGGTGGCTTAGCGGTTAAGCGCTTGCCTGTGAAGCCTAAGGACCCTGGTTCGAGGCTCGGTTCCCCAGGACTCATGTTAGCCTGATGCACAAGGGGGCGCACGCGTCTGGAGTTCGTTTGCAGTGGCTGCTGGCCCTGGCATGCCCATTCTCTCTCTCTCTCTCCGCCTCTTTCTCTCTGTCTGTCGCTCTCAAATAAATAAATAAAAATAAACAAAAAAAATTTTAAATGTGCTCAGGGCACATTTAAAAACATACTTATTTGCAAACAGAGAGAATCAACAAGAGAGAGAGGGAGAGAGAAAGAGAGACTCAGAGAGAGAAGGGGCGTGCCAGGGCCTCTAGCCACTGCAAACGAATTCTAGATTCCTGTACCACCCTGTGCTTCTGGCTTTATGTGGATGCTGGGGAGTTGAACCTATGTCCTTTGGCTTTGCAGACTTTGCCTTAACTACTGAGACATCTCTCCAGCCCCTCAATACACCTTTTAAAGACCTTTAAATGCATACTCACTTGTGGCCACACTCCTGAAGTACTAGATATAAAATTGCTTCTCTCTTCTCAACCTGAAATGCTCTAAGTAAAAAGCGCTGACTACATTTGGAACCTTTCAATGTTCGCTCTGATTTCCAGGCCTGTTCCAACTTCCACATTGAGGAAATTGTGCATTTTTAATTTTTCCTTTCCTTTGTTCTGAGTAAGTAAATTAGTACCTCTAGATGTTATCATTTATAAAGGGATGGGACTAATCCACTGTCAAGGGCAAAAAAAAAAAAAAAAAAAAAAAAAAAAAAAAAAAAAAGCCAAACTTTTCAAGCCTGAGGGCAATTTCCTCCTACACCAGGCATTTTAAAATATCACATTACTTTATTTACTTTTTTTCAGGACACCTTTGGACATATTGTTCTGTTCCTCAACCATTCCAAATAAAGCAACCAATTCTCTTAGATTCCCCCCCACCTTTGAGCATTCCTTCAGCCCACCATCATCAGAAACTTATTATATAAATCTAACAAAATAAACCCTAGATTTTATTTTTGCCAAAACAAAAACCTTTCAACTTGTTTGCACAAAGTCCCGAGGAGGTCAGCATAAATGGGATCATCCCCATCAATTTATCAGTGGGCAGACAGCGCACAAAGATTATATGGCTTTACCCGCGGCCACAGGACAAGTCGATACATGAAATAAGTTGGCCTCAGAAGGGAGGAATCCTGGCCCTTCGCCCTGGAATCAGACACTGGTTCCATTTAACCTGAGCAATTTTTGCTTCATTTCATGTTCTGTGGAAGAGAAGAACTAGTAAAAAAAGAGTCTTGCCGGGCATGGTGGCGCATGCTTTTAATCCCAGCACTTGGGAAGCAGAGGTAGGAGGATTGGCATGAGTTCGAGGCCACCCTGAGACTACATTGTGAATGCCAGGTCAGCCTGAGCTGGAGTGAGACCGAACCTGGAAAGAAAGAAAGAAAGAAAGAAAGGAAGGAAGGAAGGAAGGAAGGAAGGAAGGAAGGAAGGAAGGAAGGAAGGAAAGAAAGAAAGAAAGGGTCTCTTCTCTCACTGTCCAGCATGAGGAAGGAAGTTCTCTGGAGTTGTTATAATAAATAAGATGCATTCTCTCTCTCTCTTCTCTATCTCTCTCTCTCTCTCTCTCTCTCTCTCTCTCTCTCTCTCTCTCTCTCTCTCTCCTCTCTGTCTCTCTCTTTTTAGTTGTGGAGAACAGGCCATTTCTGAAGCCATCCACGGGACCACACAACTCACCTTTGGTACTGTAAAAACTTGCCTCTAGCCTTCCAACTTGCTATTGAGACTGCAAATTCAGACAGCCTTTAGAGGGAGGGTTGCCGGGTCCTATGGGCTCACCTCCTGTGAAAAGCAACTGTCCTTGGCCAGTTCCCCCGGCCAGAGCTCCACCCGGCAGCTGTTTGTGCCTTCTGTCTGGGCTCTGAGGAGGAGCAAGCGGCCCCTCTGTAGTTTTTCTGGGAACAGGGGCCCTGCTGTTGGAGGGACGTGTTCTCAAGAAACATTTCTTTGCAGCAGGAGAAATTTCCATAAAGTTCTTAAATATAATAAAATGTAATTAAAGTGCCTCGTTGAGTTAGCTCTCTTTGAAGTCCCTTGCTTGCATAATAAACTGAGTCATAAACCAAGATTCGAATTGGAGGTTTTATTCCTTTTTACAGATTAATTCTCATTAATTATCTACTTGACCCCTCCTGTTATAGAGAAGTAAGTGCCCGGTGCGCCATAATTTTCACAGATAAAAGGCAGTAAAAGGTGAACTCACCACTGAAAATGGAATCTCATGCGCAGAGTGTTGCTTTGTAGCCAGGGAAAATTAGAGCCTGGGTTGAGAAATCGCATTCTCACAGCCTCATATGACCTCATAAATATCAGTCTATTCTGCATTGTTTTGTCTTTTGTGCCACTGAAAACTTCCATTTTTATGTCAGATGGTTGGTTCCTGATGAAAACAAAAGAGGCCCTTTTCCAAAGCACAGCTTTTTTTTTTTTGTTACAATTATCTGAACAACCTAGGGGGAAGGTATGGGATGGTTTGGTTTGGTTTGGGGGTGAAGAAATAAGTTTTGGGGGCTTCCATTCACTGTATCATCCAGGTCCACCACCTCAGTAATCATGACGTAGACAACGGAGGCTTTTCGCTGAGACCTCTACAAAGTCAGTCCTACATTGTCACTGGGACGGGTTACCTGTGACCACACTACACACGCCCTGAAAGCTCTTTGGTTGGCTTCTCAATGGGTTTTTCTGTGCAGGGACGCCATGCATCCATGTTCGCCTGTGTGCCCGTGTGCTTACGCATGCACATGGTTTGTGTGTTTCTTCTTGCACAGCTGTTATGTCCAGGACAGCAATGTCTCCATACAGTGAAAGGATTAGCAGGTCACTACTCAGAAAACTAGAAATTGGGCTGGAGGGATGGCTTAGTGGTTAAGGCATTTGCCTGCAAACCCAAACAACCCAGGTTCGATTCCCCAGGACCCACGTTAGCCAGCTGTATGAGGGGTTGCATGTGTCTGGAGTTCGTTTACAGTGGATAGAGGCCCTGGCTTGTCCATTCTCTCCCTCCCTCTCTCTCTCTCTCTCTCTCTGTCTCTGTCTCTCTACCTCTCCCTCTTTCTCAGGCAAATAAATAAATAAAAATAAAATATTTTAAAAGAAAACTAAAAATTAATGATTAGTATGAAGAGATGTTAAGGAAAGAGCATAGATTGAGCTAAAATAATACTGTTCCCTTTTTATTGACAGCTTCCATGCTTACAGAAAATCAGCCATGGCGATTGCCTCTCCTCCCCCACTTTCCCTTTCACAGATCTACACCCCATCATATCCCCTCCCTCTCTCCATTAGTCTCACTTCTAATTTAATGTCATCATCTTTCCCTGCTATTATGAGGGTCTTATGAAGATGGTGCTAGGCACTGCGACATCATGGATATTAAGGCCAATTTCTATCTGATTAGTTGCATTGTAAGGAGTCCTACCCTTCCTTTGGCTCTTACATTCTTTCAGGCTCCTCTTCCGCAATAGACCCTGAGCCCTGGAAGGTGTGATAGAGATGTTTCAATGCTAAACATCCCTCCATCACGTCTTCTCAGCACTGTGGTGCCTTCTGGGTCATCCCAGTGGTCACTGCCATCTGAAAAGAGAAGCTTCTCTAATCAAAAGTGACAGTAGCGTTAATATATGGGTATGAACATTAAGTACAGGGCTTAACAGGGCAGTTTGGCGAGCAAAATATATGCATTTAGCCAGACATATTTTGAAAGAGAACAAAAGAGTGTGCCAAGAATGTCTGATTTCTCGTAGCAATTGTTTGGCCTTGGGAAAGTGGCTGGACTTGAATGGGAACAAGAAAGAGAAGAGGAACTGGAAAGATTGCTCAGTGGTTACAGTGCTTGCCTGTAAAGCCTAACGACCCAGGTAGGATTTCCCAGTACGCACATGAAGCCAGACGCA
The DNA here is from genome assembly GCF_020740685.1 of Jaculus jaculus. Classification (NCBI taxonomy): domain Eukaryota; kingdom Metazoa; phylum Chordata; class Mammalia; order Rodentia; family Dipodidae; genus Jaculus; species Jaculus jaculus. The sequence continues at coordinate 3,353,876 of NC_059121.1, read as the reverse complement.
CAGGGTGGCGCATGTATCTGGAGTTCATTTGCAGTGGTAGGAAGCCCTGGAGTGCCCATACTCACTCTCTGATTACCTCTTTCTCTCTGTCTCTCTGTCAGCTAAGTAAATTAATTAAATATTTACAAAAAAATAAAGACAAGAGAATCTTATAAAAGGAGAGTAGATTCGCAGTGTTGAGGTAGAAATGTCAACCAGAGCCATCGTTGGCCCAGACAATGTTTCATTGTGTTACTAAGGGGGTAAATCGTCCTGTGCTTGGGCTGAGGAGTGAGTCAACCTTGCCACACCTAAGGAACTAGCAAGGTCCACAGACGACATGTGTATCTCGAGAAGTGGATAATATCTAGTTCGAGAAGGGAAGGCGGAAGAGCTAGCAGTTGCTGGGAGACCGGGGTGGGGGGTCATGGTTTTCATTTGTGTAGCCAATGGGTAGTTGCCCAGAAAATAACCTCCCACTAATTGTTACGCAATCTTAATTTAACTCAGTGTATTAAAATAAAAAAAAGGGGGGGGGCTGAAGAGATGGCTCAGTGGTTAAGCCATTTGCCTGGAAAGTCTGATGGCCCAGGTTCAATTCCCCAGTACCCACATAAACCTGGATGCACAAGGTGGCACATGCATCTGGAGTTTTCAGTCATTAGTTGCCCTGATGTACCTATTTCTCTCTCAAATATGTAAATAAATAGAATATTTTTTTAAAAAAGGAAAACAAGGAATGCAAGTAGGATGTTTATTAATTGGGAATAAGGAAGGTTTGGGTGGGAAAAGGGGAGATGAGAGGTGGTAATGGGGGAAATAAGATTAAAATACGTTACATACATGTATGAAACTGTCAAAATTTAATGAGGGGGAGGAGGAGGGTAAAAGTGGCGATGAGAAACAATGGGCCTACCCTTTGAATCTTATTCATGCTAATCTAGTGATTACGGATTAATTTTTTGAAATACCATAAGTGCTAAGACCAATGTCATGAAGTCAGCTGTGTTTGCTGAGAAAGCAGGTCTGTTTTTCCAGCTCACTATATATGCAGTGAAGTGCTTCACAGGGCTATGTGCGTGTGTAAACCATTTTCCCACCAAGAGCTCCGGCCTGCCCCAGAGCATCTGCCTCCAAAGCCAAAGTTCTCGCAGAAAGTTGTAGAAATTAGTGCCGGAACAAATGGACGAGGTCAGCTGCCCTTGCCTCTGCCATCCAAGAGGAGCACCTCCCCAGAATGCTCCCTAGTGAATCTTTGCAAGTAATCCTTGGAATAGGGACGATTAATTTATTCAGGTCTATGCATAAGTCTGCTTGCTTTGTGGTCTTGAATACAACCATTTGGTTGGTCAAATTGAATTGCATTTTCCTTTTATTTTTTTTTTTCTGCAGTAACTGGATTTGTGATTGGCATGAGCGCACTGTGTGAGTGAACAATGATGCTGTAGGGTGTAATGGCTTGGGGAGGAGAGGGCTGCAGCTCTCCGCATCAGTTCATAACAGAAAAAAAGCCAGGTGGGTAGGCCACCCAAGTGTCCCTCTGAAAATCGTTAAGAGATATTGGAGGACATGGAAAGACAGAAGGAACCTTTGGACACACGTTTGTGTGTGTGTGTGTGTGTATATGTGTGTGTGTGTGTGTGTGTGCGTGTGTACCTTAGCTTGCCTTGTTGAAGGAATCACATCATGCCCGGAATAAGTGTTCTTGATTCTTTCTTCCAATATATTGAATACATAATGTATTAGCCAAGACTCTCTAGAGAAACAACAGGAAGGCGAGATGGATGGATGGACAAACAGACAAAAATAGAAGATACATAGAATGATTGAATAATAGATGAGAGCTAGCTAGCTAGATCAATAACTACAGATGTATCCTGTGGCTTCTGACATCATCCACAGGGACTCACCCTGAGCATAATGTATTATAAGTCAAAACCTCACGTCCTACGCGTAAGCTTCCTTAACGCCACTGGGAAGCGGCTCGGGGCACTGCGAAAGGGCATTCACGCTTGTCACCGTCACCACCTGTCCTAAGAGGGTATTCTATTGCTTGTCATTAGCCCAGAAAAGGATCAAAACTGAAAATTTAATTTCCAGTGAATGCATTATCATTTCTGCACCATGTAAAATGGCAAAAACAATCACAAGTCAAGCCATTCTGAGACACAAATACCTGTCTATGCACATAGAGGTCTATTAGAAAATGTTAGCTTAGGCAACGCTAGAAGCTGTAAAGGCCTATGACCAGCTGTCTGCAGACTAGAGACCCAGGAAAGCTCGTGGTGTGATTCCAGACTGATGCCTCATGTGACAGTCACTTTTTAAAATTTTTTTGAGAGGGAGGGAGAGAGAGAGAGAGAGAGAAAGAAGCAGAAAAGAAGAGAGAGAGAGAAAGAGAGAGAGAGAGATCCTCCTATCTCTGCCTCCTGAGTGCTGAGATTAAAGGCCTACACCACCATGCCAAGCTTGCTTTGATCCCTTTGATAGCTACTTCAGACAGGAATAGAAAATAGGAGAGATTGCTCAGCGGTTAAGGCACTGGCCTGCAAAGCCTAACACCATGGGTTTGATTCCCCAGTACCCAGTACCCACATAAAGACAGATGCACAAAGTGGTGCATGCATCTGGAGTTTGTTGCCTTGGCTGGAGGCCATCGCACATTCATTCTCTCTTTTCTCTCTCTCTCTCTGCTTACAAATAAATAAACAAGTAAAATATTTGTAAGAAAAGACAGAATGGAAAATAGGCCACGTTATACTGTCTAGTCAGACTTTAGGAACAAAAGGTCATTCTTAACTTCCCCTCAGTGATAATTGGCTCCTTTTGTCCATTTAAACTGATGCTTTTAATTTTTTTTTTTTGTCCAAATAGTTTTTACTTTTACTCATTTATTTGAGAGATAGAGAGAGAGGCAGATAGAGAATGGGCGTGCCAGAGCCACAAACTCTAGATACATGCGCTACCTTGTGCATCTGGCTTACATAGGTCCTAGGGAGTTGAGCCTGCATCCTTTGGCTTTGTGGGCATGCGCCTTAACTGCTAAGCCATCCCTCCAACCTTGAGCTGACATTTCATGTTCGTCCCACACACTCACAGCCCTTTCCTGTGCTGCCCTTCTTTGAGTCAAGAAACATCTGGATGCATTTCTGAAAACAAGCCACAGTGTATTAGGAACATAAAAGAACTGAGCAGAAGGAGAAAGGATTAGAGCAACAGGGGAAAAAAAAAATTAAACACAAGAATCGAAGGTACTTCTCTTACATGAAGTCACTGACCCGGCTCTATAAGCAAAACAAACCAGGCTCAGATGTCCCCCGCAGGTGCCGGCACCTGTCCATGGTCACTTCTCATAGGAATGGTAAAACTTTGCTTGTCTGGGGCCCTTCACCACATGAAGCAAAGCCAGAGAGCTCATGCCCAGGGCTTCCCCAGGGACACACTGTAAACAGAACCCCGGGGTTCCTGGGTCTTGTCTGACCTAGAGTTCTTGTTGAAGTTACAAGAAACTGAAGAGCCACGAGGAAGTCTATGCCTAGAAGCATCTAGAGCTTTCCATATGTCAATTTTACTCACTCGAATGGGTAGCGATGGCTTTTCTGAAGCTGTTGGGGCCGGCAATTCCTACAGCTGATAGGATGTGGCCCGAGGATATGTCTGATGGCTGTCTGAAACCAAAGCAGATTTATTATTTTTTTTTTAGTCATTTTATTCATCTATGGCAGCAAAATAAAGACCATGTCACACAAAAAGTGTAAAAGGAGAGTAGGTTTAGAGGCAAGGTGATAATCTACCTCCATCCTCTGAGCAGATGGGTAACTATGTCTTCCCATGTGAGTGTCACACTGGGGAATCAAGAGCCGTGAACTAGAGTCCCCATTGGCAGAAAGTAAAGAACCTTCTATCTACTGTGACCTTCAAGAACAAGGGGACAGCCTGGTGCACATTTTTTAAAATAATTTATTTTATTTATTTATTTCCAAGCAGAGAGAGAAAGACAGAGAGAGAGGGAGAGGGAGAGAGGAGACAGACAGAGAATGGGCACACCAGGGCCTCCAGCCACAACAAATGTACTCCAGATGCATGCATCATCCCCTTGTGCATCTGGCTTATGTGGGTACTGGGGAATTGAACCTGGGTCCTTTGGCTTCACAGGCAAATGCCTTAACCGCTAAGCCATCTCTCCGGCCCCTGGTACGCAGTTTTAAGATTGGCAGGCTTGTGTTGGAGCCAGCTGGTCCACCTCTAGTGCTGAAAAGGGAAGAGGCAAGGGTCTACAAGACAGCATGGGCAGGGCTGGAGAGACGGGAAAGAGCCTCCTGCCAGGCTGCTTGTATCTCTACACTCTAATGCCAATGGGGGGATCCCCAACTCAGGGGAGCAGTGGTTGGGGTGCGGAAGGGACGGCAGGCTGCACACTGCCCCGCTTGATAAGTGTCTGAAGGAATGTCCCGACATCTCTGGTTGGGCAAACGCCAAAACCCATGTCACCAAGGCACTTGTCTCCGCCTTTATCTTAGACCCCTGCACAGAGTGAAGACAAGGAGATCCATGTCTTTGTTTCACTGCTACTCAATTCGTCACAGTGAGGGTTTGTCGAGTCATGTCACATCGCCAGAATCTTGTTACCATGCTTTGAACATTTCGAAACGTTGCATTCTGAACCTTGGAGCCGGTTAAACTAGATCTGAGCAGGACTCAGCTTGACTTGAAATGCCAAACTCTTGAGGCTCTCTGCTAGATATCAGGTCTGCTCCAATATCATCCCCCATTCCAGATCCCCAGCCAAAAAAGGATGCTGTATCAAGATCTGTCCCAGAAGAAAGGTCAAGAGAAGTGTGGCAGAACCCTTAATTGAGACAACAAAATTTAAAAAAAAAAAATTCTATCTCTAACATATGATTGTCCAAAGGAAAAAGAAATCATGTTAAAGTTAGTTTATCCAAGCTTTGCAATGGTGACTACAAGTTAGAGACTAGAAGATCATCTACCAAATGAAATCAGTGGGGCGGTGTAGATTCCATCACATAATTTTCATTAAAATAATGGAAGAAAAAATATAGGATATGTTTGGAATCTACACAAACAATAAAAATCAGAGGAGGGTATTATTGTCAAGCCAAAGCAATGAAGACACTTGTGAAAGGTACAGTGTAGGGGCTGGAGAGATTGCTTAGTGGTTAAGGCACTTGCCTGTGAAGGACAAGGACACAGGTTCTATTCCCCAGGACCCATGTAAGCCAGATGCACAAGGTGGCGCATCAGTCTGGAGTTTGTTTACACTGGCTAGAGGACTGGCTGCCCATTCTCTCTGTTTGTCTCTCTTCCCTCTATCTCTCTCTCTCTGCTTGCAAATATATATATATATATTAAATAAAGTTACAGTGTGGATTGGACTGGACAAGAGGGGAGGAACTAGAGATTTGCTTTTTTTTTTTTTGGTTTTTCAAAGTAGGATCTCACTCTATCTCAGGCTGACCTGGAATTCACTATGTCCTCTCAGGGTAGCCTCGAACTCACAGTGATCCTCCTACCTATGCCTCCCAAGTGCTGGGATTAAAGGCGTGCGCCACCATCCCTGGCGATTTTTGCTTTTTATTCCACACACACTGAGGAAGGAATCTTACCTTTTAGTCCTATTCTAACTGTGAGACAATGATCAGGAGAATGGGCATGGTTGTTGTTCACAAGATACTCACAATTTAGTGAGGGGAGTTAATTGGTTAATTTTTAAGCTTTAAAAAAATATATTAATTAATTAATTGATTTTATTTGCAAGCAGAGAGAGACATAGAGACAAGAGACAGACACACACACACACACACACACACACACACACAGAATGGGTGTGCAGGTGCCTCTGACCACTGCAAACAAACTTCTGAAACATGCCAACGTGTGCATTTGGCTTATGTAAGTACTGGGGAATCCAGCCTGGGTCCTTAGGCTTAGCAGGCAAGCACATTCACTGAGAAGCTATCTCTCCAGCCTCCCAATTTTTTTTTTTAATTTATTTATTTGAGAGCGACAGACACAGAGAGAAAGACAGATAGAGGGAGGGAGAGAGAATGGGTGCGCCAGGGCTTCCAGCCTCTGCAAACGAACTCCAGACGCGTGCGCCCCCTTGTGCATCTGGCTAACGTGGGACCTGGGGAACCGAGCCTCGAACCGGGGTCCTTAGGCTTCACAGGCGAGCGCTTAACCGCTAAGCCATCTCTCCAGCCCCAGCCTCCCAATTTTTAAAACTTTTGATTGATAACCGCTATACATTGAGAAGATATACTATGATTATAACCTCCTTCCAACACCCTCCCTCAATCCCCTCTCACATCCCGAGTCCCTTTGTCTTTTCAACTGGTCTCCTTGAGTATGGCAAGACTGAGATCCTGCTGATGGGCTCAGAGTGGGCACGGGGTCCTGGAACCGCAAGTTAGTCCAAGAAGCCAGCATGGGCCTCAAGGGCAAGGGGACGACACAGTGTTGCCGGCCTTGTCCATCCGGCCAGCACGGTCCTTGCCCTCATTCGCAATAGACTTGGTTTCTGTGGGATCCGTTCTCTGCTAGATTGGATTTCTTTTTACTTTTCTGCGTTGTTCTCCCTCCCTTGACACTCTACGTTCTTGCTTTCAAAATATTTTCTTTTCGTTCCAAATAGGCCTCATGTCTGAGCAGCCTTTTGGGCAGCAGATCTCAAAGTGGGGTTTTGCACGGAGCAGTTGTATCTACATTGCCTGGAACTTGTGAGAGAGGGTTAGGCATGTGCAAGGCCAGGCCTGACATTCAAGAGCACGGGACACATGGTAGTTGGTTATAGTCTGCTGTGAAGCAAAAATGTCATGGATGACCACCCCCAAGGTTGCTGTGAGGCCATGATGAATGACACAGAGCAAGGCCACCGCATCCTTTTATTTAAATACAGAGAAAAACAAGGTCACTTGACTAAACACAGCAAAGTCCTGTCCCTTGGCCAAAAATGTGACTGCCCCTTCACCAAGTACAGCTTTGTTCTCTGGATGCTGTGGCTCTCCCGTGCAATAGACACTGTTTAGTGAGATGCCCCCGGTCACTGAGTGACCTCTCACTTTCCAACAGCACCTAATCAGCTGCCAATACCGTGGACCTTAAAGCTTTCCTCACAGTATTTAGCCAAAGACCCAATCCCGTGCTGATGTCCCGTTGACACGTTCTTATCACGATACTCCTGGTTCTCCATGGTGCATGTTTTCAGTCACTGAAACTGCAGTTCAAGGACGCCAGTGGTGGCTTTATTCTTGACTGCACAGCAGCTGACATGGCCTGCAAGACCTGCATAACATTGGGCCACCCAGCTGCTTGCACGGATGATGGAGGAAGGAAAGGAGAAAGGAAAAACGAGATAGAAAGAATGAAGGAGGACATTAAAATAGAAAGACAATTATAGGAAGAAAGAAGAGATTCAGTGAAGGAAGATGGCATGGGGTGAAGGAGGGTGGTAAAAGGGGATTGTGCATATGTATATATATATATAATTTATTTGAGAGAGAGAGAATGGGTGCACCAGAGCATCCAGCCACTGCAAATGAACTCCAGACATGTGTGCCCCCTGGTGCATCTGGCTTACGTGGGTCCTGGACAATCCAAGCAGGATCCTTTGGCTTTACAGGCAAACACCTTAACTGCCAAGCCATCTCTCCAGCCCTATATTATGTATATTTTTAATAAACTATTTTATTTTAATTTAAAAAAACAAGATAGTAAAAAGATAAAAGAAAAAGAAAGCATAATGAGACCAACTTGTCAACATCATTGGCTAAAGGGCATTGGCCCTTGAAATCCCTGATCTAGATCCACTGAACCCATTGGTTAGAGCCCCAAACCTGGGTTTTCATAGGCTTGCTATGTGCAATTCCTGGCCCAGTGTGGGAGTCCTCACTCTAAGATCATGGTTCTCAGAATATGAATTCCCAAATCTTCTAAAGACGCACATTCTTTTGTTTTGGGGCAGCATCTAGAAGTCCACTCATTTTTTTTTTTTCATTTGGCTCCTGTTTTATTTTTTACAATCCTAAATTCTTTTGATTAGTATTCATTGTGCATAGTTACTGTGGTAGTTTGATTCAGGTGTCCCCCATAAACTTAGGTGTTCTGAACGCTCGTTTCCAGCTGATGGAGATTTGGGAATTAACACCTCCTGGAGGCAGTGTATTGTTGGGGGTGGGCTTATGTGTTATAGCCAGCTCCCTTTTGCTAGTGTTTGACATACTCTCCTGTTCCTATTGTCCACCTTATGTTGGCCAGGGGGTGATGTCCACCCTCTGCTCATGCCATCGTTTTCCCCTGCCATCATGGAGCTTCCTCTGCAAGCCTGAAAGCCAAAATAAACCTCCTTGTTTTTCCCCACGAGCTGCTCTTGATTGGGTGATTTCTAAGAGCAGTGAAAACCCGACTGCAACAGTTACATGAAGATATTTTCATCCAAATGCATCATGTACTTTGGCCATATTCAACCCTAATATCCTTCTCTTTTCCCCTCCCCCTCAACGGATGCCCTCCCTTTTGTCAAATAGCCTTGCTTAGTCATTTCGCTTACATGCATGGAAGTAAATGGTTTTGTTGCAGAGCCATAGCTGAAAACCCCAATGCTGGCAGGCGCGCTACTGGAAGATGAGTTCCCATCTGCACCCCTTTCCCTCGGACTGTCAGCACCGGCCAGGGAGTCACTTGTCAATCTTCCCTTTGCTAGCCACGACACGGCAATGTTCCATGCCGGAGGGTTTGTTGTAGGGGATTTTTTTTTTAACCTCATCTTTTTGGCCTCATGTCAACATATTGCTTAGTCACATTTTTCTCTCCTGCCTGCTACCTCCCTTCCTAGGTCACAGGACCAGTGCTTAGTCATATATCCACAGGACTTTATATCTATCACTATACCTTACTGATCTCTATCTACTTATGATAATTTCTTATCTCAAAACTATAGCAACTGATCCTCATTATGCGCTGAGTTTAGGTGCTAGTCCCTAGGTTCATAGTCCTTACAATGCTAGCAAGGCAGGTGTGGTATTCTGGCCCATGTTTCACAGGTGAGAACACAGGCTGGGGAAAGCTGCACAGCTGAACCAGGAAGTTAGGTAAGGCAAAGTAACATGCCCAAGGTATCAGCTGGTAACTGGAAGAGCAAAGATTCAAATGTAAGCTCTTAGTCTCCAGAATCCACAAACTCGTACAAGGATTTTTCAGTAAAATGAGAACGCTAAATTGTACACTGTATGGCAAAACTTGACAAAATTCCTGATTATACCTGATTTCCTCAATTTATCACTTCAGTCACCTAACCTTACTTAATAGTATTGTCTCTAGTAATTTCTTCCAACCCTTTGCCTCCTACACATTCCCCACTCAAGGATGAATTCCGCCCAGTTGTACACACGTGCCAATGCCCACACACATGCGCACTGGCACCTATACACACTGAAACGCTCTTTCCCATGTGTGGTAGTTTGAATGGATGCTCCCCAATAGATTTAGGAGTTTGATTCAAGCTTGTAACTTGGAGGAGGTGTCACTCTGAGTGGATCCCAAGGTCCAGGCTACTGTGAGTTTGGGGTGGGGGGTAAGTCTGGATTCTGGAATTCCAGTCTCAGGTCTGCAGAGAGCAATCTGAGCTCTGCGTGGGACCCCTGCTATTTGGCTGCGGGGATTTTCTCTCGCTTTTGGTCATGGGTTTTCTCTTTTTTCACTGTTCTGGAACTTCCCCTGATTCTGCAAGCTTCAAATAAATGCCATTCCTCCTGTAAGCTGTGTCTGGTCTGGAGGTTCTTTCTAGCAACAGAAAGCTTGACTGCAATACTGTGTATGCTGCCCATTCCGAATGCAAAGGCCTTTTCAGTTTCCCTAACTTTTCCGTATCACACCTACCACTGCCTTCCCAGCCTCTCCACCTCCAAGCCTTCACTTTCCTCAGTACAGCAGACGATTCTGACTCGACAAACGTGTGTGTATGTCTCACAGCAAGAAAAAACATCAAAGTAGAGAGACTAGGACCAGTTGGGAAGAAGGGGTTCAATGGAAGGGGTACAAAGAGTGGATCAGGGGAAGGTAATGGGACGGCATTGTGATCAAAATACATTGTGTACGTGTGTAAAATAGTCCATGAAAAATTTAAAAGATGATTGAAAGCTACACATTTCATCTTCCACACCAAAATATAAAACTTTTAACTACAAAAAGTGTAGGGGAGGGGCCTGGAGAGATGCCACCTTGGTTAAGGGGCTTGCCTCCAAACCCTAACAGCATGAGCTTGACTCCCCGTTACCCACGTAAAGCCAGACACCCAAAGTGGCACATGTATCTGGAGTTTGTTTGCAGTGGCTAGAGGCCTTGGCACACCCATTCTCTCTTCTTTCTGTCTCTCTGCTTGCAAATAAAATAAAATAAACCATTGAAAAATTTACAAAAAGAGAGAGAGAGAGAGAGAGAGAGAGAACTTCCTGGGCACAGGAACATACAGTAAGTCCTAGTTTAACAGAACTCCACAGGATAAAACAAAGTAAAGTAAGGATGTCATTTATTTTAACTGTTAATCCAGTTGTGTCAATGGCTATCAACATTGGAGAATGTCTGCAGGTAAATTTTTGTAGCTTAGTCAGAGAAGGTATGTGATAGTATGTGGTATACTAACATCTCATGAGACCAGAATTCCTGCCAAATGCTGGACAATGCACAGAAAGAGCCTTTAGCAAAGGGTATTCTCACCCCAGATGACTGTGGTGGGAAGGTTGAACAATCTTGATTTGTGCAATCCAGAAATCCTAGAATTTAAACCAAAAATGTAGAAACAGGAAATAATATTAGAGGTGAAAAATCTTTTGAATTGAGGCATAGCCTACTGGAATAGGCAGTCTGAAACATCAGAAAATATAATGAACAGTAATTATAAACCTAAAATTTTTTTTTTAAAAGAGAATATGGCAAGAAATAGATTATCTAGATGTTAGAAACAATTTCAACAATCTGACATACTTTCCACTGAATTTCCAGAAGAAAAAATACTTCTAATAGTATCTCCTTCATTTCTAGAATTTCAATTTGGCCTATTTATAGTTACCATCTCTTTGCTAAATTTTACTGTTTCTTTACCCAGAGCAGTCACTTACTTTTCTAGCTACTTTAACATATTTTGGATAGATGTGTTGAGCTTTCCATAGGATCAATCCAACTTGTGGGCCATCTCTAGATCTGACATCATGACCTATTGTCCCCTTGTCAATGGGTAAATTTAAAAAATTTCTGTCTATGCCTTATGGTTATTTATTTTTACTGAATGACAGAAATATTTTATGATGGTAAACTCTAAGGTAGAGCATATTCACTTAAAAAAAGTCTTTGGGCCACTGAGGTTGGAGTTTGAGCTTCTCTAGTTTGTACTTGGCCTGAGTGCAGGTTCTGTCTTGTTATACAGTCCCTTCTCACTTACAACTGGTTAAGCTTTGGATAATAACTTTACTTTGCAGGGGTTAAGATCTTAGTGCTTGGGTTTGCCTAAATTCCTTTCCCCGCCCATGGCCTCCACTAACTCCTCAGGGTGGAGTTTATTCTCTTATCCCTGCTCTAAGATCAAAGGTCAGTGTATCAGGGGCCTCTGTGTGTTTTGTCTGAGTTTTCTAGCTTTTCCTCAATAGGACAGGCCTGGAGTGCATGTACCTAAGAGTGGGTCTCACTGCTTCTCTGATTCTCCCCACAGCTAGACTGCCTTTGTCTCAGGCTTGGTAGACCAGATGTCTCTCAGTTCTCATGCTTATTTCTCCAAATAACTGAAATATTTGACCATTTCAATGAGAAGAAGAAAAATGAAAATATCTGTCACTTATTAATATATCAAAGATCCTATCATATGTGTTAAGAATTGAATACAGTGGTATGTCTGTCATGGTGGAAACCAACTGCCCTCCAATTGGACTGGAGGCCTGCTCCATGGGGGGAAACACATCCCTGATACTGAAAACTTAAAACATGGGTAGTCATGAGCCCTAGGGGTATAACATCTGCTGATGTCTGGAAAAATGTATATACTATGCTTATCAAACTGTCCAGTAAGCACTTCTCTTAATATTTATACCCTTATATTAATGCTACTCTCACTTTGAGTAGAGAATCTTCTCTTTTCAGATGGCAGTGACCTTGGGATGACTCAGAAGGTATCATAGTGCTGGAAAGAAGTGACTGGAGTACTGAGTAACATCCTGATCACACCTTCCAAGGCTCAGGGTCTAATGTGGAAGAGGTGGTGGAAAGAATTTAAGAGCCAAAGGAAGGGTAGGACTCCTTACAACGTGCTCACTCCAGACATACAATGGACTGGATATCCATGACCTCATAGTGCCTGACACTCCCTACACAAGACTGTCATAAGAGGAGGAAGAGCTCATGACATCAAAATAAAAGAGAGACTGATTGAGATGGGGAGGGGATATGATGGAGAATGGAATTTCAAAGGGGAAAGTAGGGGTGGGTATTACCATGGGATACTTTTTATAATAATGGAAAATGTTAATAAAAATTGAGAAAAAATAATTGAATGCACTTGCTTGGGCTAAAAAAACAATTGAAGCAATCAGAGAAAAAAGACATTTCACATACATAGAGTTGTAAGAAGGAGCAACCAAGTCCTTGTCAGAAAGAGAGGAGGCCAAGAGCCAGGGTAACTGTGGCAGATTTTCACACTATCAAGTACTTTATTCCAAATGACCAGGAAAACTGGAAAGACAGACCCAATGAGCTGCGAGTAAGACAGTGGAGACTGACTGAGAAAAAGGTGAAAAAGCCCCCAAAATGTCATGAGAAATATGCTGAAGATTTCAACCAGTTGTCCACAGAGAAAGAAAGTGTAGTTAGGAGGAAAAGTTAGGCTTTTGAAGCTTGAACTCAGGAAAGCAGGCAGGCTCAGTCTGTAAACTACTTCAACGTGGGCTTAAACACATGATCTCATTAAGGGGAGAAATATTCTTCACACCTCTTCAACAAGTTTGTAGGTGAGGGGTGACCATTTAACCAGGTGATTGACGGGGTCAGTTGAATTAATTGTAAAGAAGGGGACCATAATCTTAAGTATGAGGTTGTTAGACTCATTTTTCCACCCATGCTTAGGTAAGAGGTCAAACTCAAATTAGCTTTCCCTCAACAGAAGTCCTATCCTATCCTCCTTCCTTTCAAAGGGTATTTTATTTATTTTTATTTTTATGTTTTGTTTTTTTGAGGTAGGTTCTCACTGTGATGTTTCCCTTTCTAATGTTACCATGGGAGATTGGGTTTGCTTTTCAAGGAGCCCCAAACCTAACTAATGTCTGCCTAGGCCTCTATCACAACAAAACATGCAAAAGGATGAAAGAGAAAAAGTCATCCCCAACTCCACAGCTAATAAAAAGTCAAAAATAATGAGTAAGATGGGCATGGTTGTACATTCCTGTTACCACAGAGCACAGGAAGCAGACGCAAGAGGATCATGGGTTCAAGAACAACTTGGGTTGCTTAGTGAGACTGTACCTCAAAACAGAACAGAACGAAGCAAGACAAAAGAACAGCAGATTTTCAGCAAGTCTGCATTTGAAGAAATACTAAAAGCAGTTCTTTGGCTGAGCAGAAATGATAACAGTTAGGAACTTAATTCTGCAGGAAGATATTAAGAAGAGAGTCAGGACAACTGAGGTGGTACAAACTTAAAGGAACTGTGGAAGTCCTACGCTTAAACCAGACATCTTAAGGACTTTAGTCTCTGTTGTAACTTTCATAGCATGGGAATTTGGGGTGTCTTTGAGATCCACACAGCCTTTCAGCTCTTGGTTGGGCTGTTCATTTGGGAGTCAGGGAGCCAGACACACTTACAGTCATACAAAAGTCTCACTGAATCAGTCGCCTCCAGGTTCTTGTCTCATGATTTGAAGGATGAAGTCCACAGACCCAAGTGGGTGGGGGGTAGAAAGATCTTACTGTAGAGCTTAGGAGAAGAAAAGAAGGCAGCTCCTGTGCCTCAGGAGATGTCCCCAGAAATGGACCACTCCTCAGGTCACTACCTGGGAGTCAGTAAGGCTTGGCTGGATTGCTGTTCATTCCAGTTCTCACGTCAGGTTCTCAGGAGCCGTGCAGACTTCACGTCCAGTTTCTAGGGCAGGGGAACTCCTTTAGTGAAAAAAAAAAAAGATAAGGAAAAGCCTGACTCACCTCCCAGCATTTTTGACCTTTAGTAAGGTAGAGAATATGAGGACTTTAGAGAAAAAATATACGGGAAACAAAACCAGAGTCTGACCCCCCCGCCCAATTCCCCAGCCAGCCACCCTTATGAGCCAGAGGACATTTTTGACTTTTACTCAACAGAGGGAAAAACAGACAAACAAACAACAACGACAAAAAACTTTTGGGCCCCTGATCTCCTTAATAGCCAATCCAATTTCTAGCTCCTTTTTTTTGTTGTTGTTGGTGTTGTCGTTGTTGTTTTTGTTTTTCGAGGTAGGGTCACACTCTAGTCCAGGCTGACCTGGCATTCACTCTGTAGTCCCAGGATGGCCTCAAACTCATGACGATCCTCCTACCTCTGCCTCCCAAGTGCTGGGATTAAAGGTGTTGTGTCACCATGCCCGGCTCCTATCTCCTATTCTTAATCTTATGAAAAAATAAAGGGCTGGAGAGATGGCTCAGCGGTTAGGGTGTTTGTTTGCAAAGCCAAAGGACCCAGGTTCACTTCCCCAGTACCCATGTAAAACCAGATGTACAAGGGGGCACATGTGTCTAAAGTTCATTTGTGGTAGATGGAGGCCCTGACCAGTCATGTCCATTCTGTCTCTCTCAATCAATCTATCTATCTATGTATCTATCATCTACCTATCTATCTATTTATCATCTATCTGTTTATCTACTTCTCTAAAATAAATAAAATATTTTAAAAAGCATAAAACAAAGGTCTACACAGGGGTACAGCTTTCAGTTGAAATCCACTTAATTTAAACCTATGCATTCAGTACATTTTTCTAATATTTTCTGTAGCAGAAATAGATGAGTGTCCTATGTTTAGCGATAGAAATATGACACATCATCTCTACCTATACCTACTTAGCCAAAGGCACTATATTTTAGTGACCATACTTTTTCACACCTCTGCTGTCAGGTAGTTAGTAAATTTTTGGGTATTCACATGACTTTTCCCCACTTCTTACTGTTGTTATCCATTAATTCAGTTATGCATGTCTTGATTCTAGTAATGGTCGTGGGAGGATTTTGAATGATCCCTTTTTGGGAAAATAAGAATAAAGCTTGACAACGTTATTCAGTAGAAATGTTTCAGTGCAAAGGAGAAGATTATTTTTTCTTCCCTCTGTTGACTAAAAGTGGAAAGTGTTCTCGGGCCTGTGAGGGTGGCTGGCTGGGGGCGGCGTCGGGGGCGGGGGAGACTCTGCTTTTGTTTTCTGGATCTCTTTATTTTTTGTATTTTTGGTTTTTCAGGGGGTGTGTAAACCAAGTGCATCTGAGATCTGACACCAATTTCCCCTTACAAGTTGGTTCCATCCATTTTGTGCAAAAGCCCATGTCATCTTGACGGCATACTTGCCATTTATCACGTGCTGTTTTCCCCACTTCTAAATTAGAACCAGACAAGTCCAAGATGGACTCAACCAGTCAACACGTCAGTTATGACCCTGCTTGTCCCCTCGCTTTTACCAAACCTTCTGTTTCGTTGCAATGTTGATTAGTGCTTCCATGTTCAAGGAAGTATCACGAGAAAACCACCATGTGAGGAAGCCTACAATACACACACCATTCTTATGTGAGGCCGGTGCTTCTTGGCATGGATTAGATGAGCTGAGTGTCACTCAATAATATTGATCAGGAGCCGGGCGTGGTGGCGCATGCCTTCAATCCCAGCACTTGGGAGGCAGAGGTAGGAGGATCACCACAAGTTTGAGTCCACCCTGAGACTATATAGTGAGTTCTGGGTCAGTCTGAGCTAGCGTGAGACCCTACCTTGATAAAACCCCAAAATAATAATAATAATATTGATCAGGACTGGGGAGATGATTTAGTGTTTAAAAGTGATTGCTTGCAAAACCTGTTGGCTGGTCCAATTCTCCAGTACCCACACAAAGACATAAGCACAAAAGGGTGGGTGTGTGCATCTGGAGTTTATTTGCAGAGGCAAGAGGCCCTGGCATGCCCATTCTCCTCTCTCTCTTTCTGTCTTTCTCTTGCTTTCTCTTTCCCTGAGATATAAAAAAAAAAATACTAATGAAATGCAATCTATTGGATGTCCCTGGTAACTATACCACTCAGCTGATGAGATGAATTTGAATTTGTGCATCCTTAAGTAAACCCATTTAACCCCACTATAAAGTAGAATGGACTCCATGAAGTAGAAAAGATTCAGAGAGAACCACTTGGCACAAAAGCAGTGGCAAGGCTAAAGGTTGTAAATGTTTTCATAGCAATGCTGATGAGAACAAGAATGTCAGTGTAACAAGTCCAAGTCAAAAGGAAAGCGCGTTTGAAACCAATCTTTTCTAAACCCGAGGCAGGATTCTTTAGCTAGCAATGCCATAGCACTTGAGGGGATTATTTTACTCTTAAGAATATTTTGTTGATCCTACAAAACCACAAAGGAGAAAGCTTTAAAGCCATGTCGAGATGTTCCAAGGATGAAGAACGTCACTTTACATTTTATGAAGCTACTAAGAGAAGACAAAAGAGCCCCGACCTTGAGGTCAGCCTTCGTGACCTGAATCTGTTTCTACATGGAGGTTTCTGGGGGCCAACTTGTTCACCTAGGGATTGCACGTTGCCTACCTATAAGGTGGGAATAGTAACCCTTGTCACAGGGCTGGAAAGATGGCTAGGTGGTTAAAGCACCATGCTTGCAAAGCCTAATGGCCCTGCTTTGATTCCCCAGTACCTATGTAAAGCCAGATGCACAAAGTGGCGCATGAGCCTGGAGTGCATTTGCAGTGGCTGGAAGTCCTGGCATACCCATTCTCTCTGCCAGTCTTTCTTCTCTCTCTCCTTGCAAGGAAATGGATTTAAAACATCATTTTTTAAAAAAGCCCACATCACTAAGAATTGATGTGACTGTTTGCTGTGATAACTATCAGGGAGTGAACAACTATTAGAAGATCATGAGGAGCTAATGCTGAGACACAAGTTTCCTTTTGCTTTTTGTGGTTTGCACTTTTCTCCTTAAATGCAGAGATGGCTAATCTACACTAAAGTTAACAGATTAATAGTGACCTTTCCTTTTTCTTCAAATAATTCAGAGGTGAATCTTGGGTCTAATCTAAGGAACTATCTAGAACTGGGCAGTGCTGACCGAAGACGTTGGACACAGATAAGTACAAAGGTGAGATTATGCCTAACAGGGTTGGCAAAGGGGTTCCTAACACAAAAACGTTACTTAGGGCAATAACTTCTCAAATTCAGTATTAGACCATGCTGTGATAAAAAGTTAACAGTCCAAGGGCACTGGGCAGTGGATACGCGTGCGCACAGAGCCCTTGCGTGGGGCATTCCATTGTACTTGAGTTCCTGTGCAAACAGCTGCCTACCTGCATTCTGGCTCTTCCGCCTGTAAACTAGGAACAAAAAGGAGCAACTGAACTGCGCACAGTTTACACGTCTTCCCCAGATTCTCAAGCGGAATGACATAACAGATATTACCAGGTCCTGGCATAAAAAAAAAAAAAAAATCCTTGAAATTTTCCTAAGGAATTGGAGAATATTGTTTAACTTATAACCTGAACTTAACTTATAAATTGTTTAACTTACAACTTAACTCCCTGAAGATCATGCCTATGTTGATGCTAATGAGATGTCTTACAAAGAGAGAGAGAGAGAGAGTCCAGTGGCTTTCGCCCACCAAGAGTTGTAAGAAAACTATTAACAGGATAAAGAGTTACAGCTTCCAACACCACTCCATGAGCTCTGTTAAAGACTGGGTTCATTCACCTGGCCAGTGATTTCTCCATTCATGTTACACAATGGAGCCTGGACAGAAGCTCATCACCTTGAGGTCCAGGGACCTTCCTCATTGGTGAACTTACCAATGTACAAGTGGAGGGCAGTGCCCTGATTCCATGGGGCTTCTGACATGGCCCCCATTGCTCTCCCCTTCCTAAGCAGTCCAGCAGTTGTAGGACACACCCAGATCCAAACCACCAGATCTGCGACTGTTCAGGCTCTTCTGATGGTTACCTAGTGCTCAGGTAGCAAAACCCCAGGACCTTCTGTGACGTTGTTTGACTGAAATAGAATTAGTTGGGAAAAAAAAATACCAATTTTTCCTATTGTTCAAGAATTCTACAAGACAAAGTGATGGTGATAACTTCTCTGAACACATTGCCTTTGTCTAAGTAACCAGCTGAACTTTGGTGTAATGGTAACAACATTGATAACACATTGCTTTCCCATTTTTCTCTCCTTTGCCCTTATTCTCACTTCTCTGGGATGATGCCAACTCCTAAAAGATTAGCATGCAAGCTCTGCCTTGAGAATTTATTTTTTTTTCCCTAGAACTCAGGCTAAAACAGAAGTGTATCTTGAGAAATTCTGCTATAAAAGGACCTAATGACCTGCTAGTACCTCCCCATGCCTAGGATTTGCGAAGCTTATGCCAACCCCGAGGGCAAAGTTACTCTGCCAGGACCAGCAGATAGAATTTTAGACACAACTATTCCTGGCTTATGTCTTCCAAATATGTTGTTATTCCCTTCTTGGAAATGCATGTGCAGTTAAAAACTCTGTCATAGGGCTGGAGAAAATGGCTTAGAGGTTAAGGCATTTGCCTGCAAAGCCAAAGGACCCTGGTACAATTCCCCAGGTCCTACATAAGCCAGATTGGTGCAGGCATCTGGAGTTTGTTTGCAGTGGCTGGAGGCAGTGGCGCACCCATTCACTCTCTCAACTTCTTTCTCTCTCTCTGTCTCAAATACATAAATAAATAATCTGTCATATAAACATATCTACACACACACACACATATACACATATATGCATTATTTGCCACTAAAAGCTTTTTGTTTTGAGAGAGATAGCATATCCTTCCTGATATTATACAGCAGTTGTGATGGCTGTTTTTAACGTCCCTTTATTTGACAAAGTGACAATTTGATTAAGGAAAAGTAGAAATGTGTTTATGAAGTTTAAAGACTCAGAACCAATACTCCTCCTCATTAAGCAGAACCCCAACTTTCTGCTCTGTGACTTTACTTTAATCCAGACATAAGAGCCACCGAGGTTGCCCTTGTCCATGACCATGTAGTGAATTAAGTGCTTGGGAATTGCTGGTGAATTGCTGAAGTAGTGCTGGTTTCTCCCATCAGACGTTCATCTGGGATATACAGGGAAATCACTAGCTATGGAGATGAAAAACAACAATAACAAAGCAATGAAAAACAACCAACCAATCAAACAAATAGAAAAAAAAAAAACTCTTCTCACAGACACTCAGTTTTTTCAAAGTTTCCCAGGTAAAGGTCATACATCCTGTAAGAGATCAGATAATCAGGATATCTGCATCCCATGTGAATAGGAGAGTACATTTACTTCATTTATATGTTATAGGCCCCTCCGCTAAACAAGACTGGAATCGTTTTCTTAAAAAAATAATTACTACTGTGCATGGTGGTGCATACATTTAATCCCAGCACTTGGAGGCTTACCTCAAGGCCACCCCGAGATTGCATAGTGAATTTCAGGTCAGCATGGACTAGATGAGACCATACTGTGAAGAACCAAAAGAAAAGAAATCACTGGACTAGAGGAAGCACAGTTCTGGATATTGTGATATGGAGACATAGGCTAACTTTATGCCTACCTACCCCCAATAGAAAGCACAAAAGTCAACAGAAAATTAAAAAAAAAATCCCAATTTAGATGCTCTAGAGACTGACTAAAGTAAAAGCAGGTGATAAATTTAAATGTTCATTTAAAAAAATAAAACACAGTCTGGAGGGAGAGATGACTTAGCAGTTAAAGTGCTTGCCTGCGTAACCTAAGGACCCAAGTTTGACTCTCCAGATCCCACATAAGCTAGACACACAAAGGCAAGTGCAAGGTCACACGTGCCCACTAGGTGGTGCCATGTCTGGAGTTTGACTGCAGTGGCTGAGGCCCTGAAATGCCAATTCTCTCTAAATAAAAAAAAAATAAAATAAAACACCATCAATACCACAGAACTTCAGGAAAGAATGATGAAAATTGGCAGCCTTCTTGGTTGAGACAGCACCTGTTCTTTACCCTACCTCACCCAGTGCTGGCAAATACTATCATAGTGGAGCCATTTATGAATATCAGAGTAGTCTTTGTCACCAGAGCTGACTTCATTTGACACAGAGAAGGAAAACCTACACTACACGACCTATCAAAGTCACTAGGTAGAAAACAGAAGGGGAAATCCACATCTCTGTTACATAGAGTTTATGCTCTGTGGGGTTTGAATGTAATTGAACTTTATGTTTGTTTGTTTGTTTGTTTGGTTGGTTGGTTGGTTGGTTTTTTGAGGTAGGGTCTCACTCTAGCCCAGGCTGACCTGGATTTCACTATGTAGTCTCAGCGTATCTCTGCTATGAATCTATGGAAATGAGCCACTTTCTTCTGCCCACAGAGGGATTTCTCCAGGGCTCTGTATGCCTGAAATAAACCCTTTCCTCCCACAAGCAGCTTCTGGTCAGACGTTTGTCGCAGCCAAGAGGAAGTAACTGCAACAACCTCCCAGTTGGTGAGAATGGTGCACCAGCCCTAATGTGAATGGCAAGATCTTAGAGAAAGTTATAGGATGGAATTGTAAGGGTCTGAGAATTGCTGAAGAAAGACCTCAGACTCAAATAGTGTGTAAAAGCAAAGAGAGTTTATTCTGCAGAATCAGCCAGCATGTGTGTGTTGGGGGCAACCATTCATGCAAAATGGTGACTCTGAGAGAAGCTCACAGGCCCCTTTTAAGAACAGCTAGGGGAATTTTGGCGGGCTTAGTCTTTTCTAACATGATTGGCTAATTTGAACAGTAATTGTACTGGTACTCTTTTGATTGGTCCTAAGGTTTTGGCCAGCGAGGTCTAGGGGAATTCCAGGCTGGTTAGGTAATCTTTAAAATGATTGGCTAGGCAAGCAGCAGTTATAGTTGTGCCTCTCTGATTGGTTGGGGCAGAAGGCACTAAAGGGACAAGTCTGGACATGTCCAGGAGCTGACTCAGCCTCTGAGTGGCTATCTTCCTGCCACGTGTCAGGGCAAGGCCTGTCTGCCTCTCTGGGCAACTGAAACTTAGGTCTAGTTAGAGTGGTGCCTTACTGATGCCTGTCAGGGCCTCTGTTTGTCCCCTTCAGAATCATGAGCTTTGGATACAGCCATATCCAAACAGGAAGCTAGTAATCTGAGCAAGGGATGCTTAAGAGGAGGACCTGCCTGACAAAGACTGAGCAGAGGCAGGCTTCATAAAAGCCTTTCCTTTGAGTGACTTTCCAATCTGCACGCAGATCGACCCACAAAGGGCGGATGACTTAGAGATGGATGCTGGGAAGAACATATTCTCCATCACAGTGTGGTTAATAAGTAAGCAATAGTGTTAATGATTAGGCCTGGAAAGAACTACAGACAAGCAGGTAAGAAAATCAAAATGAGAGCAAAATATCTGAGCAGAGACATCCGTAGCTGTGTGTCAGCTCAGAGGGGGGAAAAAAAAATCACAAATTAAATAGAAGCGAGTTAAAAATAATCCCCATGAAAAGGTCAGACTTGACGTTTGCTACAATTTATTATCATCATAAAGTTCAACTTAGAGAAATTTAAATTTCAGGGAAAAAAATATTAGATACAAATTTGGTGGGCTAAATGTTGGCATTAGTCAAGATTTGGAGCAATTATTATAAATATACTTAAATAATTTAAAGAAAATATAAGATAATATGAGAATAAATAGGGTCTCAAATCTTGGTTTCAAAGTCTTTTTCTTTCATATAAGAAAAGAGGAATCCTTGGAGAAATGGTTGGGGCCAGGACTATACAAACTGACCCAGGAGTGACTTGTGACCCATGGTAAGAATGCTCTTAATAGCCAAAGTGGGGGCTGGAGAGATGGTTTGGTGGTTAAGGCACTTGCCTATAAAGCCTAAGGACCCAGGTTCCATTCCCCAGGACCCACATAAGCCAGATGCAAAGGTGGTACATGTGCCGAGTTCATTTGCAGTGGCTGGAGGCCCTGGTGCGCCCATTCTCTCTCTCACACACACAAATAAATAAATTAATTTAATTAAATAAAAAGCCAAAGTAATGGTGGTACGCATATGAGAAAGGTTCAGTATATCCAAACAAAAGTGCTTCCAAGGGATGATTCAGGAACAAATTGAGGAATAAAAATGATGTAGTGTCTCATTAAAGTGTGAAAACTATGTTCATTTTCACCCTGGTATCAATAAATTATTTCAAAAAATAAATAAAAAATAGATAAGATCCAATAGACAAAAACCACCCACGAATTTTTGTAGATTTCAAGCAGTTATCACTGCTTATAACTCTCCACATTTTAAGTATGGTATGCCCATCGTTCTTTCTAAAGTGTGCAATATGAAAAGCTGAAAAAAAAGAATAACATTTCAAAAGCCCAGTTTTCAAGGTGAGGATTGTCGGTGATGCAGTATATTACTAGGATAGCCCTTGATATAATGTGATGCAAACAGCACTTTACTTCTGTGCTCTTGTTTCCCAAAGCCAATGATTTAATATAACTGAAAGCATCACACCAGATCAAACAGAGAAAGATCCAACTAGTACTTACAAAACAAACAAAAAATTAAAAGCACAAGGGCTGGAGAGATGGCTCAGTTGCCTGCAAAGCCTAATGACCTGAGCTCAATTCCCCAGCACCCACATAAACCAGTTGCACAAAGTGGCACATGCATCTGGAGTGCATTTGCAGTGGCCGGAGGCCCTGGCTTGCCCATTCTTTCTCTCTCTCTATCTGCCTCTTTATCTCTGCCTGTCTGCTGCTCTCAAATAAATAAATAAAGATTAAAAAAAAAATTTAAGAAGGCATTGAGTGCTATGAATTTTCCCCTGAGAACCGCTTTCATTGTGTCCCATAAGTTTTTGTATGATGTGTTCTCATTATCATTCAATTCTAGGAATTTTGCAATTTCATTTTTTATTTCATCCACTATCCATTTATTGTTTTAAAGTGTGCTGTTCAGTTTCCAGGTGCCATTGGGATTCTTGGTGGGTCTTTTGTTGTTGATTTCTAGCAATATAGCATTGTGATCTGATATCATGCAGGGAATTATGTCAATTTTCCTAAATATGTGCAGACAGTCTTTGTGACCCAGTATATGGTCTATTTTAGAGAATGTTCCATGGGCTGCTGAGAAGAATGTGTAGTCTGTGGATTTGGGGTGGAAAGTTCTGTAAATGTCTGTTAGGTCTAAATGCTCTATGGTTTTGTTGAGCTCTCTTACTTCCCTGTTGAGCTTCTGTTTGGATGATCTGTCTATTTACTGATAATGGTATATTGAAGTCCCCAGCTATGATGGTGTTGGTGGTTATTTCTGCTTCATTGTCAAGTAGGTTTTGTTTTATGAACTGTGGTGCCCCTGCGTTTGGTGCATACAGATTTATGATTGTAATATCCTCTTGATGGTTCGTTCCCTTGATAAGTAGGAAGTAGCCTTCTTTGTCTTTTTTGATTATTTTTTGGTTTGAAGTCTATTTTATCTGATATTAATATAGCTACACCTACTTGTTTCTTATTCCCATTTGCTTGGAATATTGTTTTCCACCTCTTCACCCTGAGGAGGTATCTGTCTTTAATGGTGAGGTGGGTTTCTTGAAGGCAACAGATTGAGGGGTCTAATTTTTTGATCCATCCTGTTAGCTTGTGTCTCTTGATGGGTGAATTAAGGCCATTAATATTTAGGATAATGACTGTGAGATTTGATTTGATCCCTGCCATATTGTGATGCTTGATATGTGTTGGTGTTTTCATGGGCTTTGAAGTTTTTTGTGCCTACTCTGAGGTTGGTTATTGTGATCTGCTTCTTGTAGGCATTTGAGTTTGGTTATTTGTTTCTTCTCTGTGGAGAATTTCCTGAAATACTCTCTGTAGGTTTGGTTTTGTGTTCATATAAGGATAGCAAACATCAAAAATCAAACGAAAATAAATGCTGGCGAGGATGTGGAGAAGTAGGAACACTCATCCACTGTTGGTGGGAATGTAGGATGGTACAACCACTTTGGAAAGCAATATGGAGACTCCTGAAAAAGCTGACTATAGAGATACCAACAGATCCAGTTATTCCCTTACTGGGCATCTACCCTAAAAGCTTCAAACCACAGGCCAGAGAGATTTGCTCAACCATGGTTGTAGTGGCTCAATTTGTAATAGCTAAAAGCTGGAATCAATCCAGATGTCCATCACTAGAAGAATGGATAACTAAGATGTGGTATATCTACACAATGGAATTCTATACAGTAGTAAGAAAAAAATGACACAAAGAAATTTGAGGAAAAATGGTTGAACCTGGAACAGATCATTCTCAGTGAACTTACCCAATCACAGAAAAAAAAAAAAAAATCACCACATAGTCTCACTCATCTACAGCACCTAACCTGAATCTACCCAAGGTACCTTACATACCCAGCAAGCATCTCATGGACTAGACACTAGGAGGGAGGTGAGGGCATCAAAGGGTAGGAAACACTAATCTAGACCCAAACGGCAATGGTACCATAAAATCCTACTTCCTAAAAGGCAGACCAAATGGCTGAACCTTCACCAGGCCCTTACAGGAAACACCTGAACCACAAGACACTGGAGAGGGTAGGATCAAGTCTAACCTAAATCTTCTACATCTTCTCTCCCTCCCTCTCCCTCTCTCCCTCTCTCTCTAACTCTTGTATATTAGTTATCTTTTTCCTCATTTTCTTAGGGGGTACTGACCTGTAACTCCCAGTACCAGAATGGGGCTGTCACCCACAATGAGCTTTTGATCAGAGAAACCTACAAGGTTTCCTAAAAGAAAGACAGATTTCTGTACTTGATGACCCACCAAAGGTTAGTGGTAAGACCCTATTGCTGAAGACACCATATGCAGCTGACATGTAAAATGGAACGGCATGGCTGGAAGCCAGGAGAGGGTCAGTCCCTAGATAGTCAGCATGTCTAGTGACAGAAGGTGCTACTTGGGAGACTGGGGGAAATGACCAATATCTGTCCAAGCAACTCAAGGTCCAACCTACTTAGCAGCAAATAACCTGTTGTGATGCTCACACAAGTGCAATAGTGGCACACAGCCATGGTGGAGAACCAACTGCTCTTGATTTGGCTAACTGATCCCCTCAGTGGTATGGGACCCATAGCTGGAGCTGGGAAACAAGTCAGAACCATATCCAAACATAAGCCCACTCTCCAATATCAAGCTACCATCAATCATGGGCTACAAAAGGGCCTATACCTATTAAACTCTCTATAAAAAAAAGTAAGGGTTATCTCATTTGTCCTGGTGCTAACTTACTCTCCATTGTAGAATCTTCTTTTCTTTTTCAGATAGATGCAGATCCTAAGGAGAGAGCCACCCCATCATACCTCAAAAGAGCTCCAGCTGAAACTAAGGAAAATTGGCGAAACAGGCAAGGGTGCTGTTTTCCTGATGAACTGAATACCAGCACAAGGGGGAAGGAGACCAACACAGAGAAAAATCAACTCCTACCAAATCAGAGAGCCAGAGCCCCAGAGGCCCCCAACACCTCATCACTGAAGCAGACCAAAAATGAACCCAACATGGCTCAGGGAAATTTTGCGTAAGAGGGGGCAGAAAGAATGTCAGAGCCACATGTTGGGTCATGATATGCAGAGACATTTATCGTACCAATAACTGTGGGCTAACTCCACAATGCACGACCCATATACCTCAACAAGGAGGGGCCAATGGGGAGGGGATAGGTCATGGATGAGCCTAATAATGGTACCAAACTGACTGTATTTGCAGAATAGAAAACTAATAAAAAAATGAAAAAAAATTTAAAAGAATGTCTGTATATAAAAAAATCACAACATATTCTATTTTTTAAAAATATCTTTATTTATTCGAGAGAGAGAAAGAAAGAAAGAATGGGCAAACCAGCTGCTGCAAACGACCTGTAGACACATATGCCACCTGGAGCATCTGGATTTATGCAGGTCCTGGGGAAATGTACCTGGGTCCTTAGGCTTTGTAGGCAAGCACCTCTCCAGCCCCAACCTATTTTCCTTATATCACATAAAAATGAATTCAAAATGGATCATAAACTGATGTAAGAGTGAAAACTGCAGAACTAAACACGTTACCAAGGCCACCGAAGTAATGATGAAACAACATCCTAAAGAAAAAATGAGAAATTGGACTTTTTCAAATTAAAAGCTTTGGCTACTCAAAACACATCATTATAAAAATGAAAGAGTAGCCTACATATTATAAAGAAATGTATAAGTTATATATATGATAAAATCATGTCCCTAATGTTTAAAAGCACTGTTTCTATTTTATAGTAACCAGACAAACAGCTTGGTTATTAAAGAGCCAAAAGATTTAAAGATATTGAAGACATATGGGTGGTTCAATGAACCATAAAAAAACATGGCCAATGTCACTAATTAGTAGAAAACTACAAATCAAAACCTCAAGGTAAGCCAATGCATATTTACTGAAAAGCTATAAGTACAAAAAAAAAAAAAAAAGGAAGCTGGGAGTTGTGGTGCATGCCTTTAATCCCAAGCACTTTGGAGGCAGAGGCAGGAGGATCTCCGTGAGTTCAAGGCCACCCTGAGACTCCATAGTGAATTCCAGGTCAGCCTGGGCTAGAGTGAGACCCTACCTAGAAAAACAAACAAACAAAACAGAACAAAATAAGCAAACAAAAAACAAGACTGACAGTTCTAATTGTCATAGAATGGAGAGACTGGAACCCACATTCTGATAAAAATAGAAACTGTAGCAACCATGTTTATAAACTTTGTCAGTTTCTTAAAGTTGAAGTAAACATTTACTATACTGCCAGCAATTTTCCTTCTCGATATCTATACCTGTGAAAAATGTAAACAGAGCACCAGAAACCATGTTCATTAATAGTTTTGTAGCTTTATTTATAGGAGCTGGAAACTGTATTCAAGACCACACAGATCAATAAAAAGAATTGGTACGAACAATACTACTGTTTGGCAACAAAAACAAACTGCTAAGCTTTCTTTTTTATATTTATTTAGTAAGAGAGAGACTTAGTATGGGCATGCCAGGACCTCTTGCCACTGCAAATGAACTATGTGTGTGGTGGGGAATTGAACCTGGGCTCGCAGGTTTTGGAAGCAAGCACCTTTAACCATTGAGCCATCTCCCCGGCCCCTCATATTTCTTACACTGATGAACCCCAACCACATTCAAAAGACAGTATATTGGATGAGCACATGTAAGTGAAATCTCTCGGAAATAGTGGCAGCCTGAAGCCAAGGGTGTGAGCTGGGGCTGACTATAAACAGGTATGAGGAAAGCTTTGCCTGGGGCTCAGGGGAAACGTCTTAAAAGCGAACTGCGGAGTATGCCGCCAGCTCCATAAACTGTGTAGGAAATTTTGAATTGTGCGTGTGCCAGGAGTGAACTTTGCTGTATGTAAATTACAATTCAAGAAAGCTGTTTGAGAAACGAATGTATGTATTGCAAAGGTCTGCCACTGCGTACCAGCCTGCGGGGATGTGCATGATTTGTATATCCCGTGACATTGGGAGCAAAACAGTGTTCGCGTGTATTTCTTACTTAAGATTGTTTCCTGTATTAAAAATAAAAATTATGGGAACACCAGAAGACAGTTCCAATTCAATAAGTAATGTCTGAAAGCTGCTCATACCTTTTTATAATCATTCCATCTTTTTGATAAACTGAAAGTTCCTTTTCCTTGCTGGGGAAAAGTTTATTAAAAACCAAATTAAAATATTTTTATTTCATAACATACATTAAAAAAATGAATCATCTTTAAAGAAAAGACTCCCTTGCCTTTCCTGTTGTTGTTGATGTATAATGAAAGGCTTGCCAGGGAAGAAGTTCAGAAGTAAGGCATTCTTTTACCACATTGCCCATTGGGAATTCCTTCTGCATTTCAACAACATATGACTATTTGCATTTGAAAAGAGCTTTTTAATATTTTATTTTTATTTATTTATTTATTTGATAGAGAAAGAGGAGAGAAAGAGAGAGAGAGAGAGAGGGAATGGTAGCACCAGGGTCTCCACCACCGCAAACAAACTCCAGATGTGTGCGCCCTCTTGTGCATCTGGCTGATGTGGGTCCTGGGGAATAGAACCTGGGTCCTTTGGCTTTGAAGGCAAACACCTTAACTGCTAAGCTATCCCTCCAGGCCTAGAAGGGCTTTTTATATATAAAAAAAATTGGTGTTTATTTATCTGAGCCAGAGAAAGTGGGTGGGGGGAGAGAGAGAATGGGCACATGCCAGGGCCTCTAGCCAATGAAAACAAACCCCTGACAAGTGAGCCAGCATGTGCATCTGGCTTACATGGATACTGGGGAGTTGAACCTGGGTCTTTAGGTTTCGCAGGCTAGCACCTTAACTGCTAAGCTATCTGTCCAGCCTGAGCTTTTTGAAAATCAAAGCTTTACTTTCTTTTTCTTTTTATTTTTTTGAATTTATTTGCAAGTAGAGAGAGATAGAAGAGAGACAGACAGAAAGAATGGGCTTACCAGGGCTCCAGCTGCTGCCAACGGCCTCTAGATGCATGCACCACTTTGTGCATCTGGCTTTACATGGGTACTGGGGAATCAAACTTGGGTTGTTAGGTTTTGCAGGCAAGCACTTTAACCACTGAGTGATCTCTCCAGCCCTTATTTTCCTTTTAATTTGAAAAAAAAATATCTATTTATTTGTTTTTATGCAGAGAGTATGGGCACACCAGGACCTCTTGCCACTGCGTATGAACTCCAGATACGTGCGTGACTTTGTTCATCTGGCTTTACGTGGATGCTAGTGAATGGAAGCCTGGCTAGCAGATTTTGCAAGCACATATCTTTAACTGCTGAGATATATCCCTGAACCAGAATCTTATTTTCATTTAAAAAATATATATTTTTTTGTTTATTTTTATTTATTTATTTGAGAGTGATAGCTAGAGAGAAGGAGGCAGAGAGAGAGAGAGAGCGAGAGAGAATGGGCATGCCAGGGCTTCCAGCCACTGCAAAGGAACTCCAGATGCATATGTCACCTTGTACATCTGACTTTTATGGGTCCTGGGGAATCGAACCAAGGTCCTTGGCTTTGCAGGCAAGCGCCTTAACCACTAAGCCATCTCTCCAGTGCATATGTTCCCTTCTCTAGCACCCTATTCTACTGCTTTTCTTTACGGGCGTTGTGACTCTGGTCTACAAACAGCTAGCTCTATGCTGTGCCCTAGTGCTTGAATGTGTAAAATGTTAGATCAATATTATTGTGCCATAATAAAAACTACCTATGTGGACTGTTTTCCCAATTCCTGACCCTGAATTCTGGTAGTTTCTAAAAGTCATTATAATTGTATGAGTGCTGGGACAAATCTTGATATAGTATTTGGTCTCTGTCTTCACTTCCTGACCCCAGAAATTCTAAGGCTCTTTTCATCTTCTAGGAATAGAAGTAACTATCTAGTAAGAGGCCTGGAGGCTGAGGGCTTCTGATGGGATGGAATGAAGGGCAGTCGGCCAGAGGAATGTGCCATCTGAGTTGAGGCCCAGAGCTTCCAACTATTCCTGCCAACCTTGAGGGAGAAGAGGAGGGTCAGAGACTGTGAATGGACGTGCTGGAGCCTCCAGCCTCTGCAAATAGACTCCAGGCGCATGCACCACTTTGTGAGTCTGGATTTACGGGGAAATCAAAGCCAGGCCATTAAGCTTTGCAGGCAAGCACCTTAACCACTGAACCATCTCTCCAACGCCCGCCCCATTTTCTCGTTGTCTTCTGCTTCCCGACAGGTGACGATGTGACCAGCTGGCTTGCCATGCCTTCTCCACCATTATGGGCAGTATTCCCCTCAAAACAAAACTGAAAGAGACCCTTCTCTTCGTATGTTCCTCCTGTCCTGGTAATTATTCACAGTCGTGAGGAAGTAAGTAGTACCTCACTGTCATTATTAACATCATCATTCACCCTAGGAAATGAAAATCAGTTTTGAAAAAGAGCTTCATGTATGATCCTATTAATTCAACATGGCCTTGTTCTCAACCAATGAATCATACCATTTATTTCCTCAGAATCTATTTTACTCAGAACGGGTCAAATCTGCACTTATCAGTGAGTCAATATGAATCTGGCCGCACACACCAAATTTTACAAAGTACCATGTCAGCCTGGGGTTACTTATTAACTTATCGATGTCCTACTATTGGAAGAGGGAGCCAGGCGACCAGCGTGACTTTTGGTAGATTTTTCTTGGGAAATAATACAGGCAAAGTTAACCTTTTTTTTTTTTTAAAGGATCAGGACACCCAGAGGTGAATGGACGTCCAAAGAGAAATGAAAACAAACCACCTAGATATGAAAACAATAGCGGATGCTTAGAGCGATCCTGGCCGTAAAATCTACAGTGGCAGCCGATGGGCCCAGTCCCTTTAACCGCGAGCCAGTTGTTGAGCTCCTGACGGAACTGTCTATGCGCCAGCTGGGTGGTGGGCGCAGGTTCAGGCTGGCACCGGATTTGCTCTACGAGGCAGGCTGTGGTTCACCATGTCCTACGCAGAGAGAGCTGCATATGGACCCAGATGTTACAAGGTGGCCAGCGCGGTGGCCAGTGCTCAGGGCTACCTGCGCACGCTGTCGTTTGCCTAACTCTTCAGTATGTCTGGCCATCACTGCAATAAGTCCTTGGCAAAGCAAGGGGCTGTTGAACAGAACAGAACACGCCAGGCCACAAGCACATCCAGTAGATGACAGGCAGAAGGACTTGCCTCACCCTGCTGGGAGGGAGGTCCAGCATTATAATGTGTGCAAGCATAAAGATGCCCGTAAGGAGGATGCGCAGGTGAGGGTTACGAAATGCTTTTGAATAGCAAAGACTAAGCGGCGTAAGTCCAGATGCTTTGTCTTGTGAGGTTTAGGAAGTGCCACCAACCTGCCCAAAGATGATAGAAGACCTTGGAGCGCCTGGCCTCTCTGCTTTTCTCATTATTAGTCATTGGCCAGGAAATGCACCCCCCCCACACACACACGCCTGACAAGAGATGAAGAAAGCTCAAGTCCCCAGTGGGCAAGAGATGAGTCAGGAAGACGATCTTCTCCACTCCCCTGTCACTCCAGGATCTCTACACCATTCTTTTATTTGAAGCGTTGATAAAGCCGCACTTTTCCAGAGCTGTTTTAAACCCAAAGCTACCAATTATTGGGAGTGAGTTTCCTCTGGCTTGCTGAACTTTTAACAAAGATCCTTTACCTAAGATTTCAATTTAGGGAAAGAGAGGAAGGGGGGGGGGGAGGGAGAGAGGGAGAGAGAGAGGGAGAGATACTTTTGTGGTATAGCCTAAAAACAAATTTGTTCTGAAGGATTCATATTTTTTCTTTTTTTACACTATTTTTATTTTTACTTATTTTCATGAGAGAGAGAGAATGAAGGAAAGAAAGAAAGAGAGAGAAAGAGAGAAAGAAAGGGAGAATGGGTGTGTCAGGGCCTCCAGAAGCTGCAGATAAACTCCAGACGTATGCCCCACCTGGCTTTACGTAGGTCCTGGGGAATCCAACCTGGGTCCTTAGGCTTCTCAAGCAGTCTTCTTAACCACTAGTCCATCTCTCCAGCCCAGGATCATATTTTTCCTTTCCTTCTTCGTTGTTCTCCTTGGGTAGAGAGAACTCAAGCTTCCCATGTGCAGGGACGTATCCAGTAGTGGCAAAGAAAACAGTAACACTTGACTTTAGTTTCTGCTTTCTGTAGTGTTAGCCGTCAGGCCCGCACCACCTTCATTTACACACTGCCTTCCTCTGTGCCTCTAGACCCGCCCTGGCCTCCGACCAGACAGCTCTCCTCCCTTTTCACCTGGGAGTCTCACATAAAGAGGCCAGGGCAATGGCCTTCTGCATTAGGTAATTAGAACACTTCACCACCCAGCATGGGCCCCCTGGCATACAGTTACAGATCAGCTTTGCATGAATGATGGTGTTTTGTTCACGGCCCCTTCTTTCATTTCTCTCTCGTCCAGCCATAACAATCGCCCTCAATAGCAACACAATCTGAATGTTTTGAGCACGCTATTAAGCCCCATACTGAAAGCAAATGCCTCTCAATTTCTTCCAGGAAGCGTGGCCTTAAAGCAGGGTCTCGGGTTTGTAATTCTGCGCTCAGAGCTGACATCTCAATGGCAGGAGGAAGGACAAGCTGTCCTTGTAGATCACCTGAGCCCCCAAGGAGGAGGGACAGAGCATGCGCTTTTCAGACCCCAGCTTGCTGAATCTTGCTTACCTCAGGACTGAGCCCAAGCCTTTCAGGTAAGTCCTTCCCAAGTTCATCCAGATAATATGCCCAGAATTCTTAACAATCTTTATTTTCTTTTAATTCTCTTCGATAGAGCAGAATGGAATTTTTTTCTTTTTCTTTCTTCTTTCTTTTTTTTTTCTTTTGCAGACACTATGGTCATTTTGATGTATATATTTACCTATCTACCTATCTAGTTTCACAGACATGATTGTCAGTTTATACTAATAGAATCCTAGTATTTCAAACCTATCACAGAACTGGCCATTGGTGGCTGATGATGGCTTCCGTCAACTCTAGGCCAACCCTTAAAAGGCCACATGGCTATATGGAGGGATTTAATTAAAACGAGTGGGTTAGGAAAAAGCTGAAATGCTCTATTTTTTTTTTTTTTTCTCCTTTGCTGTGGTGTTTCAAGGTAGGGTCTCGCTCTAGCCCAGGCTGACCTGGAATTCACTATGTAGTCTCTGGCTGTTCTCGATCTTCCTACCACAGCCTCCCAAGTGCTGAGATTAAAGGCATGTGGAGAGAGAGAGAGGGAGAGAGAAAGAGAGCACACCAGGGCCTGAACTCCAGACATGTGGGCCATCTTGTACGTCTGACTTACATGGGTCCTGGGGAATTGAACTTAGATCCTTTGGCTTTGCAGGCAAACGTTTTAAATGCTGAGCCATCTGTCCAGCCCCTGGATTCTTGTCTTATGAAGTTGACGAATGAAATCCACAGATGAGAGAATAAGGTTTAGAGAGATCTTATTATAACTTAGCGTTTAAGGAGGGGAACAAAACTTTAAGACAAGGGGAGCATAAGCCCAAATAAAAGAGGGGGAAAGGCAGAGCTCTTTCCCCAGAGAGGGAAGAGGGGGGTTCAGAGATTCCTTCCAGGCTTTGGTTGTGGATTTTCTGAGGCCCTGGACGGGTAGCTGGTTTAGCCAGTCTAGTGCTGCCATTAGGGGACAGCACACAGTCACTTCCCAACAGCCTTGAATCTCTAGAAAGGGAGTGGAAGGAGCTGGTGGTGCACACCTTTAATCCCAGCACTCGGGACGCAGAGATAGGAGGATGACTATGAGTTCGAGGCCAGCCTCAGACTACAAACTGAATTCCAGGTCAGCCCAGGCTAGAGTGAGACCCTACCTTGAAAATAAAAACAACAAAAATTTGTTATAGCCCCACATGATACAGTTATGTTCTGAGCTAAAGATATAGCATTCAGGGCTGGAGAGATGGCTTAGCGGTTAAGCACTTGCCTGTGAAGCCTAAGGACCCCGGTTCGAGGCTAGGTTCCCCAGGTCCCACGTTAGCCAGATGCACAAGGGGGCGCACGCGTCTGGAGTTCGTTTGCAGAGGCTGGAAGCCCTGGCGTGCCCATTCTCTCTCTCCCTCTATCTGTCTTTCTCTCTGTGTCTGTCGCTCTCAAATAAATAAATAAAAAATAAAAAAAAAATATATTAAAGATATAGCATTCATACCAAGATTTAGGGAAAAGGGTAGTTTACAGCACATTCATAAATTTTGCTTCTGGTGAGTGATTCATCCAGTTTTGTTTTTTTTTAAAATAAACTACTGGTTCATAATAGATTTCCTGAATTTCATCCAACTGTGAGGACTCAGAAGTAATACATACCTAACACCTGTTTGGTTACAATTAGCAGAATATTCATAAAGCTGGAAGTTATCTTGTTTCTGAATCCACTTGGTCCCATGCATATCAATTTCCAGAGCAGGTGGTCCAACCTGGTGTGGATGTATGGGGCCAGAGTTGGACAGTGGCAGGAATGGCAGAGTAAGGGTTAATTCTGTGATGAAGAGATGGCTCACAACACAGGAATTCACATCAGAGAATTATCAAACTAAAAACCATAGGACTGGAGAGATGGCTTAGCGGTAAGCACTTGCCTGTGAAGCCTAAGGACCCCGGTTTGAGGCTCGGTTCCCCAGGACCCACGTTAGCCAGATGCACAAGGGGGCGCACGCGTCTGGAGTTCATTTGCAGTGGCTGGAGGCCCCGATGTGCCCATTCTCTCTCTCTCTTTCTTTGCCTCTTTGTCACTCTCAAATAAATAAAAATAAAGCAAAAATTAATAAAAACACCATGAAGTAAAATACTACTTTCCCACCACTTGGTGGTCCCAGTATTTTTTTTTTTTGTATGTGTGACTTTATTAATATTCTAGGCTGAAAAATGTGAGTGTGTGTGTGTGTGTGTGTGTGTGTGTGTGTGTGTGTGAGTGTGTTTCTAGACCCAGCCATGCTCCCAGGGGATTGATTCATCTTGTTGAGAATAATTTCGTTCTGTGCGTAGAATCTCACCAGTGAAAAGTTCAGCAACAAGATAGAGAAAAATAGCTTGTGCTATGCCCGCAAGAACTCATTGGCAATGCCTCCTTTCCTGCAGGAGATTTCACTTATTTCATAAGTCCTCTAAAGAGCAGCCAGCTGCCACTGTCCCGCAGACACCCTCTGAGCCCCGGGACCGCAGCGTCCCTGGCCATCGGGAGGCAGAGCACCTGAGCTGAAGACTTCCCACCCAGCCTTCCAAACATCTGATTTCCATTTCGCACTTGGCCTTTGCACACATATCCTCTTACAAACCCGATACATTTCGCTTTAGCTCTGGAAAAACGATGCATCCTCCAGTTGGAAGGAGACGTGAGGAATGCGGGGACCCGTCCACTGCGTGCGTGTGCGGTTGGCGGTGGTGGGCCATTGGTAAGCATCCCTGGGCAGGGAACGTCAAGTCATTTTTGGATCGCGTTTATGGCAGGAGAATCTGAGTGCCAACCGGAGGCCTTTGAAGTAACATTCGGTACAACCTGTTATTGAAGAGTTTCTTGCCAGCTGAAAGCAAAGGAAGTGCCCATTGAGAGGAAAATTTTCCTTCTCCTGCCATTCAGGCCACACGAGAATGTTCTTTCAGCTCATGTGGGAGGAAAAAAAAAAAAAACTAAAAAGGCCTTGTAAAATTTTTCTTCCATCTGCTAAGGACACGATGACTTATGACCAGGATATTTCTTTCTTCCTTTTCTTATTTTTTTTAAATATATTTTTATTTTTTTATTTGAGAGTGACAGAGAGAGAAAGAGGCAGAGAGAGAGGAGAGAATGGGCACACCAGGGCCTCCAGCCACTGCAAACGAACTCCAGACGCGTGTGCCCCCTTGTGCATCTGGCTAACGTGGGTCCTGGGGAATTGAGCCTCGAACCGGGGTCCTTAGGCTTCACAGGCAAACGCTTAACCGCTAAGCCATCTCTCCAGCCCCCCTTTTCTTATTTTTAATATTTTATTTTATTGATTGATGGATATTTAAAAAAAATTATTTTCAAGCAGGAAGAGATAGCAAGAAAAGAGAGAAAGCATGTGCCAGGGCCTCCAGCCACTGCAAAAGAACTCCAGATGCATGCGTCCCGCCCCCCCCCCTTGCGCATCTGTCTTTATGTGGGTCCTGTGGTGTGAGTGAGGGTCCTTAGGCTTCAAGGCAAGTGCCTTAACTGATGAGTCATCTCTCCACTTTCCCTTATTTATGAGAGAAAAAGAGAGAGGGAGGGATAGAGAGAAAGAATGGGTGTTGCAGGGCCTCCAGCCACTGAACATAAACTTCAGACGCATGTGCCACCTTGTGCATCTGGCTTACATGGGTGGGTCCTGGGGAATCTAACCTGGTTGTAGGCTTTGCAGGCAAGCGTCTTAACCACTAAGCCATCTCTCCAGCCCTCTTTATTATTATTTCTTTTCTTAAGGTCACTCTTGGTTTCTCAGTCTTTTCTAAAATAAGATCTAATGAGCATGTGTCAATAAGAATGGCTCAATGTGGGCTCCGTAGTAAAAGAAAAAAGAAAAGAAAAGAAAAGAAAAAAAAAAAAGAAAAGAAAAGAAACACTGCTTCAGGGCCTGAGTCTTTGGTTAGCTCAGTGGTAAGAGCTGGAAGGGCTCGTTCCACTTTGCTCTGAGGTCTGAAGACTGAGGCCCAAACCTTGCTGACGTACCAGGACTCCATGCCTGGCTTTCTCTGGGGACCCTTTATAGACAAGATGAACATGATGACCACAGTCACGTCTGTCCCTCTCAGCATGTATTGAAGCCCGGGCTCTGCACACAGGGAGAAGTCCTGGGGAGCACAGGGGTACCCTAATGTTGTCATGGGTCACAACCCTGTTTTGCTCCTCAGGATGAGTGGATTTGCAGGTCCTTTTAAGCATTCTGCTCGGGTATACAGTGCTAAAAAGTGAAAATCCAGCTGGGTGTGGTGGCACATTCTTTAATCCCAGCATTAGGAAGGCAGAGGTAGGAGGATCGCCATGAGTTCGAGGCCACCCTGAGACTCCATAGTGAATTCCAGGTCAGCCTGGGCTAGAGTGAGACCCTACCTCGAAAACCAAAAAATAAAAAATAAGAAGCTTCAATTATATGGTGTCAACAAGACATATATATTTTTTAAGGCAGCTTCAGGAAGGGTTTCTTTTGCTTCATTCACATTTCTTTTTTTAAAAATATCTTAGTTTTATTTATTTATTTTAGAGAGAGATACAGAAATAGGAAGGTAGACAGAGAGAATGGGTGTGACAGGGCTTCCAGCCACTGCAAATGAACTCCAGACGCGTGTGCCCCCTTTTGCATCTGGCTAATGTGGATCCTGGGGAATTGAGCCTTGAACCAGGGTCCTTAGGCTTCACAGGCAAACGCTTAACTACTAAGCTGTCTCTCCAGCCCCAGACACATATTTTAGAAACAGACAAATAGAGCTGGGTGTGGCGGTGCACGCCTTTAATCCCATCACTTGGGAGGAGGGAGAGGTAGGAGGATCGCTGTGAGTTCAAGGTCACCCTGAGACTACATAGTGAATTCCAGGTCAGCCAGAGCTAGAGTGAAAACCTACCTCAAAAAAGAGGTGAAAATCCACATGATCAGACAGTCTTAACAGACATACTGCCTTTAACTGTGTGCATCAGTCAAAGCTCTGCATTTCATTGATGGTAAGCCATTTCAAAACCACAACAAAAAAATGCCTGGCTTTTTTCTTTGAGGCAAAGTGTCAAATTTTAAACTGACCGAAGGAGCCACCAGCCTCCTCATAGAGACATTGTGTTTGTCCATCCTTGGTTCTGAAGTTTGCACCACGGTTGTCGGTGAGGCCTCCAGCTAAGTGAGGGGCCTGTGGTAGAGAGTGAGGCCTTGGGAGGCTGAGGAACTTTCCCGTGACTTCCAGGCTTACCGATCTCCTTTCCTCTCACCCTCACAGGATGACCAAATCATAGCCTAGAGGCCCCCGGCCGTCCCAGTCAGGAAACTGAGTCCTGAGGAGGCTGACTGCCACTTCAGGAAAAGGCACAGAGCCGGGACATCAGCTGTGGTCCTTGGGCTAGGGCAGGAACAAAAAGACCCACCTAAATTGCTACTGGTTTCCTCACCGGGTCAAAAAGGTGCAGGCTGAGGAACCTTACCCTGGCACCACCTGAGAGCTGGCTATTCTGAGCAATAGGAAATGCCTTCCTTCCTGGGTGTCCCATGCTGCTGAGAGACTCCCAAGGGCGACCTGCCCTTCACCTTCTGGCTTCAGCATGCCTTTATTCCAACAAAATCTGCATTTGGAAACCCAGGAACCACACCACGTGAGTCCACCCCAGCAGGCCATGGCCTTACAGAGCTCAGCGGGAAAGCCAGGTCTCAGCCCAGCCTAACCTGGACCCTGGGTTTCCTTTGTCGCTTCCGTCAGGGTAAGGAGAGCTCACAGCACCCAGATCCCAGGTCCACCCAAGGCACCTACTGACCGGTGTGAGAGCTTGTCCATGAAACTTCGCTTCCTCCATATCCCTGTCATGCACTAATGGATTCTTCTAGCTAAATCAGAGTGGAGGCCTTAACAAAAACAAAGTGAACAACTTGAAGTAAGAATGGGGTTTCTAGACTACACATGGCTCAGCAGTTAAGGCACTTGCCTACAAAGCCTGAGGACCCATGTTCTATTCCTCAGTACCCATGAAAAGCCAGATGCACAAGATGGTACATGTGTCTGGAGTTTGTTTGCAGGGGCTAGAGGCCCTGGTGTACCCATCCATTCTCTCTCTCTCTATATATATATATTCTGCTTCTTTCTCTCAAATAATTAAGTAAACTTTTGTAAAAAAGAATGCGTTTTCTAAGATCCAGGGCTCCCTTCTTTTCCTTCTGAGTTGTACAAGTTGATAACCACTGAAGTAAGGTTTCTAGAGAAATCTCCCCTCTTGTCCCAGTTGTCCTTATGTTCTTAATTAGGTCACTCCAACACCCTTTGCTTCAGAAGCACAGGCGAACAGGCACGGCCTTGGCATGGGCACCGGGGTACAGACAAGCCTCACAGGTGGGAAAAATATGGCCCCCCAGGGGACCACTAGCTGAGGAAAGGAGATGGGCACCAGGGCTGGAATTCACACCAGCGACACTCAGCCCCTGGATTTCATAGGAGGCATCAGAAACCGGCGTTCACGAGGCCGCAGCAAGACATGGACACCCTCCCCGTGGCGTTGGCGAGGTGGCTTTGTGGGGGGAACGGGGGGACATGTCATCTGGACTGTCCATCACACGATAGGAACTCGCTGGGAGCTTGGCACACAGCGTCCCGCCGATTCCATCTTCCCAGCCTCTCTGAGAAGTTCGTTTCCACTTTATGGACCAATAACCTAAAAGCTCACAGGGCCTTGGGGACTTGCCTAGACTGGGTGGCTAGTTGACTGGTCATTGTGGTCCATGAGGCTCAAACTCAGATTGCAGAGGTTGTATGTAGTGGACCAGTTCCTCTCGTGCTTTTGGCATGGAAGTGCTTGCCAGCACAGAAGAGGACCCACGAGTCTTAGAAGCAGTGGAAGATGTGATGGGGGAGGCGAGGGTTCATTCACAGTTGTAGGATGTCTTTGTTGCATGTCGGTGCAAAGTTTTATTTTATTTTATTTTATTTTATTTTATTTTATTTTATTTTATTTTATTTTATTTGAGAGCGACAGACAGAGAGAAAGAGGCAGATAGAGAGAATGGACATGCCAAGGCCTCCAGCCACTGAAAATGAACTCCAGATGCGTACACCCCCTTGTGCATCTGGCTAATGTGGGTCCTGGGGAATTGAGCCTTGAACCGGGGTCCTTAGGTTTCACAGGCAAGTGCCTAACTGCTAAACTATCTCTCTAGCCCACGGTGCAAAGTTTTATGATCACATTTGTTAAAAAAAAAAAAGTGAGTAATGGAAGCCGGGCGTGGTGGCGCACGCCTTTAATCCCAGCACTGGAGAGGCAGAGGTAGGAGGATAGCTGTGCGTTCGAGGCCACCATGAGACTACATAGTGAATTCCAGGTCAGCCTGAGCCAGAGTGAGACCCTAGCTTGAAAACAACCAAAAAAAAAAAAAAGGAAAGTTTTAAAAAAAGTGAATAACGGGCTGAATAGATTGCTTAGTGTTAGTGGTTAAGGCACTTGTGTGCAAAGTCAAAGGGCCCAGGTTCCATTTCCCAGGACCTATCTAAGCCAGAGGCACAAGGTAGCATGTGCCTCTGGAGTTCCTTTGCAACAACTGGAGGCCCTGGTACACCCATTCTCTTCATCTCCCCTTTCTCTCTCTCAAATAAATAAATAAAAATAAAATATCAAAAAAAAATTTGTAAAAAAGTGATGACAATGTTGCCATTAATTCCAAGATGTATTTATTTGCTTTAGCATTAAAAAAGCAAATAAACATGATTTCTCCTCATCGAAGCATAACGGACCATCAGAGAGGAAGCTGTGTTTAAGCTACTGCTGTGACGAGTTTCCTGAGCACAAATGGCTGCTGAGAACCTAACGGGGTGGCTTGGACATCAGTTTGAGAAATGCGAGGTTAGACAAGTGTTCCTCCCTTACCTGGGGGTGACTGAGCAGAGGACCACGTGTTGGGTGTGTTACTGACCCAGGACTTGAGAGTGTCCATGCCCGTCTCAGCTCTTGGGTGGGCAATGAGTGCAGGGCAAGGGGGTGCTGGCCACTCACAGCCATGCGACACTTCCACTGAATTCGCGGCCTCCTGGTTCTTGTCTTACCAATGTGGATGCATGAAGCCCATAATCCAACCAGAAAGTAAAGTTTAGAAATATTTTATTATTGAGCTTCTAGAAATAGAGCTTAAGAGAAAGAGGGAATGCAGAAGTCTTGTCAAAGGGGAGTCCAGAGGGTGTTCTAGGGGCTGGAGAGATGGCTTAGTGGTTAAGCACTTGCCTGTGAAGCCTAAGGACCCCAGTTCGAGGCTCAACTCCCCAGGACCCAAGTTAGCCAAGTGCACAAGCGGGCGTACACATCTAGAGTTGGTGTGCAGTGGCTGGAGGCCCTGGCACGTCCATTCTTTCTCTCTCCTTCTCTGCCTTTTTCTCTCTCTGCCTGTCTGTTGCTCTCAAATAAATAAATAAAAACAAACAAAACAAAACAAAAAAGAGGGTGTTCTGCAAAATGGAAAAACTCACTTAGAGACCCAGATTGGGGTCTGTTATGGGAATTTACTAAATAGGGCCTAACAGCTTCACCCAGTCCTAATTCCAGGTTCCTCCAGGTTTTCAGGAAAGGGAGTGATCTCTTGAGTTTTCTCTCCTAGGAAAGAGATAAGAGAAAATCAAATTCTCTGCCAACATTCCTGGCATCCAGCACAGTGAAGGCCAAAAGGTATCCTTCAGGGTTGAGGAGATAAGGATGAGCCAGGTTCGAGGGTATTCCTCACTTTTCCTTGCAGGACCTTCTCACCCTTCAACTGTCTCATTATCAAGGGGATGCATGCATGGAATGGAAGGTTGGATTCAAGATGGAATAACTTCTGATTTTCCACAGGCTTAGCCCGACATCACGCCGGGTAGAGTCAGAAGAGCCCGGGGTCTCACTGTGCGCGGCAGCGTGCGCAGCTGTGAGCTGTGGGCAAGTCGTCTTCCTTCCCTAAGCCCGGGTTTCCCACTATGTAAGAAGGACTTAATTATACCTGTCTCATGAGGGCTGTTTGAAGGATTAAATTAGCTAAGTGTACAGAAAGCACTTAGCTTAGAGGTAGGCCCACATTAAACAATCATAAATAGTCTTCTTCAGTCTGTTGTAAGCATGGGGAACACATGATTAGAGATGCTAAGAGAAGGCAGATTGAAAAAAACTATTTTATTTTTATTTATTTAAGGAGAAAGAGGCAGACAGAGAGAAAGAAAGAGAATGGACACATCAAGGCCTCTTGCCAGTGCAGACGGACGAACTCCAGACACATACGCCCCTCCCCCCAACCTGGTGCACCTGGCTTAGGTGGGTACTGGGGAATCAAACCTGAGATCTCCGGCTTTGCAGGCAAATGTCTTAACTGCTAAAGCCATCTGTCCCGCCCAGGTAAGCTCCGTTTAAATAAAGTATCTCAGTCCATGGACCCATACACTCACACTACCATTCAGGGTCATTAAACCCAGAGATCGCCCTAACAATCTGCTTGACTGCGCCTCCCAAGTGCTGGGATCCCGGGCTCACAGCGGCGTGTCAGGGACGTTAGGAACGCTAGCTCAGACCTCCACACTCTTGCAGCATGCCCTTCACCGGTGGAGTGGAGCCCCACCCTTCCTTCTTGCGTGAGGACTAAGGATGACCACATTTCTGCCTTTGACAAATGTGACAGTGGTCGGCTGGCATTCACCCAAGCCCTTTCCTCTTTTTGTCCTAGGCGTGATCCCCAGCAGCCAGCTGCGAACACGAGACTGGATTGTCCCTGATGAGACGTGGACAGAAGTGACGCTCCAATAACGCCGCTGCCCTCATTCCTTTACACTGTCTGCAAAGAAGTGGAAGACTCTAAGGGCTCCGCATGGGAGGAACTAAAGAAATGGGCGGGGTTTGGAACATTGGATCATTCTGGATCGTTTCTTGAGGACTGTTTTACATACTTGGCTTTCATCACCGCGTCAGCCACAATTCTCTAATGGCACCGAGATGTTGGTGGGTGGAGCGGGGGGGGGGGAGGGGTAAGCAGACAGGATTAATTTACCCAGAATGCAATGATGCTTTTGCAGTTCATGGGTGTTGATGAACCATTGTGCCCCATAAAATGACGCTATCACCACCTCTCCTTCTCCACTTGGCTGGTTCTTCCCTAAACCCAATGGATTTTCACTTCTTTTTATTTTTAGGTGTGTACACACACACACACACACACACACACACACACATGCACAGACACATATAATTTCTCCTAGGTCATCTTTCTCCTTCAAGAAACAAATGTCACTTCCTCTCTGAGGCCACTGCAATGTGACCATACTCTTTTTTTTTTTTAATTATTTATTTATTTATTTGAGAGCGACAGACACAGAGAGAAAGACAGATAGAGGGAGAGAGAGAATGGGCGCGCCAGGGCTTCCAGCCTCTGCAAACGAACTCCAGATGCGTGCGCCCCCTTGTGCATCTGGCTAACGTGGGATCTGGGGAACCGAGCCTCAAACCAGGGTCCTTAGGCTTCACAGGCAAGCGCTTAACCGCTAAGCCATCTCTCCAGCCCCATACTCTTATTTTTTTAAAAAAAATATTTTGTTTTATCTATCAGAAAGAGAGAGAGAGAATGGGGTACTCCAGAGTCTCTAGCCACTGCAAATGAAGTCCAAATCTATGCACCACATTGTGTATCTGGCTTTGAGAAATGTATCACCTTATACCACGCTTTACATGGGTACTGGGGAGTTGAAACTGGGTCCTCAGGCTTTGCAGGCAAACATCTTAACAGCTGAGCCAGTTCACCAGCCCACTCTTGTGTTTTCTTTCCTTTGCCTTCTTTTTCATTCATTTATGCACCTGATCATTCATTTATCAAGTCTTTGCTAATACAGCCATGTCTCAGGTCCCCAACAGCGGGGACTCAAAGAAGAATGCCATTGTCATTTCTCCACCCAGGGAGCTTGGGGTCCGCACAGACAGGTGCATACTGGTGTGATTGCTCATTTCATAGATCTGAGGGGTGAGTGAGTCTATACGAACACCCAGTTTGCCTGGGGGCAAGGGGCTGTGCTAGGGAAACTTTTCTAAAGGATTTGGTGCTGATCTCAAGTGTAAAGAATAAGTAG
Organism: Jaculus jaculus; assembly: GCF_020740685.1. Classification (NCBI taxonomy): domain Eukaryota; kingdom Metazoa; phylum Chordata; class Mammalia; order Rodentia; family Dipodidae; genus Jaculus; species Jaculus jaculus. The sequence goes on along the minus strand of NC_059121.1, from coordinate 3,310,374 downwards.
GAATGTGTCTGGAAGGAGCAAGAAGGGAAAGTCCATGGGAGAAGATACAGAAACAAGAGCATCAAATGTTCGCGGAAGATGCTCGCCAAAAGCTAAGAGATTGAGTGTCACCAGCCCTAACGCGGTAGTGACATGTGGGGCTGACGCATGACCAGTGGACAGGAGATTGTTTAGCCTGTCTTCGCCTAGCCAGGGACACCGCAGTGTTACAGCATTCTCGGACATGGCCGGGGTGCAAGGGCACACTCACATCCGACTCATTCTCGCAACTTCAGAGCTTGACTTGATCACTGATAATCAGGCAGGCATGCATCTGGGAAGGAAGAGGATCAATCAATAGTTTTTCTATTATTTAAACAAAGCTGGGAGACACCCTGCGCGCACATAGAATAAAGTCAAAATTTATGCTCCCAAACAAGGCAGTGGAGGAAGAGGAAAAGCTATGGGACGTCCGTTTTCTCTGCCGAAGCCAGCGTGGGATAAACTTTGCTGTCTTTTTCTCCTGTGAAGCAAGAGCCATAACAGAGTTTGTCAAAGTAGGAGACCTGGATCAGACTTGAGCCAGCAGATTAGAAAAAGAGCCTCTGATTGTGTGCACGTGTGTCTGTGTCTATGTAGTGGTAAATCAAGATATTATACCAAGCAAAATAAGCCTTGAGAGGGAGGCTAAAATCTTTTATTCCCCCCTTTGATCCTGGAAGTATATCCTATGTGTTCAGTAAAAAGTACAGTGCAAAATTCAGTACCAAGATTAAGGCAAAATAAAAATCATGAAAAATCCAACTAACCAGTGTAAATAGGTAATATTTTTAGCATGTTCTTCCAGAAACCTTTCAATAGGCACATGCATGAACGCACTTATGCACCCAGGTGTTTTATAATGGAGGCTGTGGTGGTGTGACTCAGGAGTCCCCCATAAACTCAGGTGTTCTGAATGCTAGGATCCCAGCTAATGGAGACTGGGGAATTAACGCCTCCTGGAGGAAGTGTGTTGTTGGGGTCAGGCTTTATGGGTGTTATAGCCAGTGTCCCCTTGCCAGTGTTTGGCACATTCTCCTGTTCCTGTTGTCCACCTTATGTTGGCCAGGGGGTGATGTCCATCCTCTGCTCATGCCATCGTTTTCCCTGCCATCATGGAGCTTCCCCCTCGAGTCTGTAAGCCAAAATAAGCCTCTTTTCCCCACAAGCTGCTCTTGGTTGGGTGATTTCTACCAGCACTGTGAACCTGACTGCCATCTCTGGTGTTTTCATTTCCCGTTTTGTGTCGTTTTGTGCTTTTTGAGATAATGTCATGCTATGTAACTTAGGCTGCTCAGTGTCCCTCTTCCTCAGTCTCCTGTATGTGGGAGTTAGAGCAATTTATATCCACCTCACATGATGCTTTATTTTTTAAAAAAATATTTTATTCTTATTTATTTATATGGGGGGGGCAAAAAGATAGGGAGAGAATGCATGTGCCAGGGCCTCTAGCCACTGCAAATGCACTCCAGACCTATTCACTACCATAGGTGTCTGGCTTAAGTGGGAACTGGGCAGTTGAACCCGGGTCCTTAGGCTTTGCAAGAAAGTACCTTAACCACTAAGCAATCTCTCCAGCTCACATGGTATTTTGCAATAGGATTTCTGCCTTGATATCTCAGAGACAGTCTTGATATCACTGACCATAAATATGGTACTTAGCTAGGCATGGCGGTTCATGCCTTAATTCCAGCACTCAGGAGACAGACGTAGGAATGCTGTGAGTTCAAGGTCAGCCTGCGTTTCAGGTCAGCTTGGGCTAGAGCGAGGCGCAACCTCAAAAAAACAAAACAAAACAAAAACAGTTAAATATGGTATATTAAATATGGTAGACTATAAGAATACTTTAGTCTTATTTATGCCAACACTAGCTCCAAATCCTGACAGTATACCAAGGCACAAAATACTGACTATACAGTGGTCAATAAACCTCCCTCTCTCTCTCTCTCTCTCTCTCTCTCTCTCTCTCTCTCTCTTCTCTTGTCCTTTCTTCAGGCCCTATCCAGTCTCACTGTACCTTGCAGAAGGGCAATTAAGCACGTGGGTCTCTCTGGAGCCCAGCAGCTGGGTTTGAGTTCAAGTGAAAGGTAGTGGATAAGTCTACTAGAGCCGCAGAGGTTGGGAAGGAGAGAAAGCGAGGGTTGCAGAGCTGCTGGTAAGGACTCGCGGCCGATCCCGGCACCTGCCCACGTGTGAGGAGTCGGGAGAGCCGGCACGCTGTGCCTTTCATTTGGCTGATGGCTGGAGCGTGTTACAATGGGACGGGAAGTTAAGAGCAAGGATAAATTCGTGGAGCTGCAGAGACAGTTTAGCCGTTGAGGTCTCTTGTTTGCGCAGCCTGACGGCCTGGGTTCAGTTCCCCAGTAGCCACACAAAGCTCTCAGATGCAAAGAGGTGCGTGCATCTGGGGTTCGTTTGTGGTGACGGGAGGCCCTGGCACACCCATTTCTCTCTCTCTCTCCTTGTAAGCAAATAATCAATAAACAATACATAAAAAGACTAAAATTTTGGTGACAATAATCATGTTACAATGTTAATATCTAAACAAGGGAATTTGGAGGAGAGAGAAAGACCATCACGTCAGGGTGACCCAACCTAGCGCTTCTTTGTCCTTTGTAATCGAGAGATGACCGTCTCCTCCCTGTGGGCGCCAGTGTGACAGAGAGGGGTGCCACTTGCCAGTTTCAGGCCGTGCTGGGGACGCTGCATCCCACAGACACTCAGCGATCCTGGCCAGGACGAAGCGCAGCGGGACCACGAGCCCGTGTCATTCGGGAGACGGACGGCGGGGAGGGGACGGAGCCGTCACTGCTGGCTGCGCTCCTGGAACTTGACGAGAAGCGGAAATCGACAGCACAGAAATCGACCGCCTGCCTTCAAAACAAAGTGAGCAGAGCGTCAATGAAGAAGTACCAGACCTTGCGCTATCGCATGTCTCTGCTTGGCTCCACCCGGGTAAAGAGGAGCCCCACCATTTGTACGCTCTCTCCGGCACGGTTATGCGTCAAGATCACACAGTCCTCAGTTCAGTTCACGGAGTTCTGTGATATGTAAACTCATCTATGAAGGACCAGCCATTGTACTAGATGCCAGGAAACGTAGAGGTTTTGCTTACTCCCTTATTATGAGCATTGCTGCAGTCAGGATCGCATTCCTGTAGAAATCACCTGACCATGAGCAGCTTGTGGGGGGGAAAAAAGAGGTTTATTTTGGCTTAGAGGCTCGAGGAGAAGCTCCATGATGGCAGGGAAAACGATGGGATGAGCAGAGGGTGGACATCACCCCCTGGCCAACATCAGGTGGACAACAGAAACAGGGGAGTGTGCCAAACACTGGCACGGGGACACTAGCTATAACACCCATAAGCCCACCCCCAACAATACACCGCCTTCAGGAGGTATTAATTTCCAATTGCTATCAGCTGGGGAACCTAGCATTCAGAACACGTAAGTTTATTGGGGGACACCTGGCTCAAACCACCTTATTATGCCCCTGGCCCCCATAAACTGATAACCATACATGATATAAAAAGCCATGCATTCAGTACAACTTTAAATGTCCCCATAGTTTTTATCAACCTTAATGATGTTTAAACATCCCCATACTCCAAGGTCTTTTAACTGAGCCATAATACCCCCAAAATGCCCCCCAAAACCATAATGGCACAGAATAAACATTCACACTGCAAAAGATGGCATTAGGCATAGCCAAGACATATTCAACCGATACAAGATTTAAAACAACCAGGGCAAACATCAAACTCTGTAGCTTCAAGTCCAACAACTCTAGCCAGTGACAAATCTCCAAGTCCTATAATTCTAACCAGCAACACGTCTCTGGCATTCCAATTCCACCCCTCCAGCTAGGCCACTCACAGTCCTGGAAAACTTCATCCAGGTCTGGCAACTCTCCTTGGCAGCCATCTCGTGGTCCCAGCATCTCCATTGGGTCTCCACTGCAATCTATGGTTCATCCTCATGGCCCTATGGGGTCTCTATGCAGACAACCAGCAAACCTGCTTCACACTGCCCATGACCATTTCCAAAGCACAAGACTGTGTTGCAAACTCAATGACCCTCTCTTTCCTGCATTTCTTATACCCCACAATACCAGGTAGGGTGCCAATTTGTTAATCCAGGGGGGACTAAAGCAGACTTTGAAGAACAGGACACTCCTTGAGCACTCAGGCCACTTCAAAAGAGTCCACATTCTTCCTGTTGCCCCAGTGCACATCAGCTGGCCCATTCTCAAAGGTTGTAATCTCTCGACTGCAGCTGAACAGGCAGCAGTTTTGGCCTAAAGATTTCTTTCTGTGCCATATCTCTCTGCTTACACCAGTTCATTTCTACACAAAGCAACCCTGCACAACTTCTCAGGACATGGGAATAACAGCAAGCTTCCCACAGAAACTGCATCTAGCCCAGTCCAAGCAAAGTTCTTTCTCACCTTCATGAGCCAAACCTCACAGCTCATAGTTCTTACTGCATTCAGGTCTTCCAAATCTGACCAGAATAGTCCATAAAGCTGTACTTACAGCACTGCAAAGTGTCTCTTAGCTAAGGTTTCAAGTCCTTCCACATTCCTCTTGAAAATGAGCTCCAAAAGGCCAAATCCACACAGTCTGGCATCTAGCAGCTATCCCACTCCTTGCTATCACTTTACTGTTCCAGCCAGGATCACATTGCTGGCAGAAATCACCCAAGCAAGAGCAGCTTGTGGGAAAAAGAGGTTTATTTTGGCTTACAGGCTTGAGGGGATTCTCCACGATGGCAGGGAAAACAATGGCATGAATGGAGGGTGGACATCACCCCCTGGCCAATATCAGGTGGATCATAGCAACAGGAGAGTATGCCAAGTACTGGCAAGGGGACACTGGCTATAACACCCATAAGCCCCCAACAATACACTTCCTTCAGAAGGCATTAATTTCCAATTGCTATCATCTGGGGAGACTAGCATTCAGAACACCTAAGTTTGCAGGGGACCCCCGAATCAAACCACCACAGTCACTATCATTTTACCACACAGCATCATAGATAGAACTCCTTGAGACGTCAGTAGCCCCATATGACTGCCTATCTTGCAAAACCAGTATCACTGAACTCTTGAGACATTTCATGCATTGTTCCCATCGCCTGTCTGGATGGCACACCATGTGTGTGTGGCTCATTGTCTAAAACCGGCTCGACCGTCCTTGAAAACAGTTCTTGGTAAGCCTGTGCAAAGGTTTCTTGCTATAGCTGGGAGGTCCTTCCACAGAGTCTAAGGGACTCTGGCTTACCTGGTAATATATATAGTCATCCAGGCCGGGCTTGGTGGCACACGCCTTTAATCCCAACACTTGGGAGGCAGAGGTAGGAGGATCACCATGAGTTAAAGGCCATCCTGAGACTGCAGAGTAAATTCTAAGTCAGTCTGGGCTAGAGTGAGACTCTACCTCGAAAAAGCAAAACAACAAAACAATAATAGTAATAATAAGAATAAGGATTAGAACGTTATGCCCTGATCTTGCCTCTGTGCCCTTTGGTAACTCTGTGTCTTTACCTGGTGGTCTGGTCTCCGTAGCTGACTAACTGCTCTAGTAGAGAAGGCATGAGCCCGGTCTGTACTCTTAAGGGCAAGTCTGGCAATATCCCGTCAATGATGAAAACTGTGCTTCCTTCTGAAGGTTCTGGGAGACCTGCATGTAAATGTAGTTTCTTTAAAACAAAATAAAATAAAATTAGTTTATTTTCTATTTGCTAGGAGAAAGAGAGAGAGAGAAAGAGAGAGGAAAAACGGGGGCACCAGGGCCTATCCCCACTGCCAATGAACTCCAGGTGCCTGCACCACTTTGTGCAACTGGTAGTTTGAACCTGGGCTGTCAGGCTTTGCTCTAAGCAATCTCTCCAGCCCCAAATGTCATTTCCCTTTCAAGACCATGGAAATCCCGTCTGCGGAGAGGTCCCTCCTGGTGTGGAAGCTGAGTCAAGCCCACACGATCCTTTGTGGGCCACTGTGGATCCCTTGATTCATGACCTCCCTACTCATGGTCACCTCAGAACCTGTACTGTCCCGTCTTTGGACATCTGTACCTCATGGCTTCTAGCCTGACACTTCTCTCCGCAGCTGGCATCTCTGCACATGTGCCTACTTTGGATTTCTGGCTTATGGCTTTCCTGGAGACACTAGCTCAGGGTCAGGGTGAGGCTCCCCTACAGGATCCCCGATTCTGGGGGGCTGTATCAATGGTCTTCACTCCGGACCAACATCTTGACCTGTCTTTGTGACTCACCATGTCCCACTACCTAGATCAGGATAGGATTGGACAGCATGGTGCTTTTAAAAATATGCTATTTTGGGGCTGGAGAGATGGCTTAGCGGTTAAGCGCTTGCCTGTGAAGCCTAACGACCCCGGTTCGAGGCTCGGTTCCCCAGGTCCCACGTTAGCCAGATGCACAAGGGGGCTCACGCGTCTGGAGTTCGTTTGCAGAGGCTGGAAGCCCTGGAGCGCCCATTCTCTCTCTCTTCCTCTGTCTGTCTTTCTCTCTGTGTCTGTCGCTCTCAAATAAATAAATAAATAAAAATTAAAAAAAAATAAAAATATGTTATTTTTATTTATTTATTGCAGTCAGAGACAGAGAGAGAGAAAGAGAGAGTGAGAAGGGGCATGCTAGGGCCCTTAGCCACTGCATACACACTCCAGACACATGTTCCATTATAGGCATCTGGCTCATATGGGACCTGGAGAATCGAACCTGGATCCTTAGGCTTTGTAGACATGCACCTTAACAAGCCCTAAGCCATCTCTCCAGCCCAACATGCTGCTTTTCAAGCCTAAGAAAGGCTGTTCACTCACTTAGTGACTGAAGAGGTGTCATGATAATTACTATGGCTTATTCATTTCTTGCAATTTGCTGTTTTCTACAAAACCCTGTTGTGAGGAAGGACTGGGAAGGTGTGGGCGTTGCTGTGTCTTTCTTATTAAGGACTTGCTCATGGAACTGGTTCTAGTTTAGACCTGTGCATAAGTCCTAGCAGCTGCTGCCTTTACTACACGAGATGACTAGGCTTAAACCTAATGAGTTGGAACCGTGCATTGTAAGCAAGGAATATTATTTCTGTCATTCTTTTCTTGGTTGCCAACAAAATGTCAGGGAAATTACAAAGTAATAGCTACCACTGTGAATATGAATAACAAATAAATGTCTTATGCCTAAGGAGAAAACAATCTCTACTTCCTTTACTTTAACAGAACAGCACTGGGGTGTTTCCTGCGGCCTGGCACCAGAAGCTACATAAACCATCACTTGCCCACCCTAGGGATCCAAACGTGCTCTTTTCCTGGGGGTCTGTGTCTCCTACCTCGACACGAATGGAAAAGAGTTTTAATCAGATTTATTTTATGTATAGCAATTGCCACTTTTGTCAGCAGGAAAGAAATCCAGTTAAATAGATATTTTCATTTTATATTAAAAAAAGCATAGTAAGTATTGTGGGAATTAAAATCACGCTTTATAAAACTCGATCTTTCTTTCCTTCCTGTCACTCTCCCTCGAATGCGCCATACAGACTTGGCGCTGGCCCGCCTTTTCACTGTAGCTGTGACAGGGAAAGAGCTGTTGTCCAGTTGCACGCTAAGTGAGTGTTCGGACCTGTGGCAGTTCACATGTGTCCATGGTAGTTCTCACTTGCTTCAGGCCTACGACCTACAAGGACAAGATAAGGCATTGATGGGGCAGCTTGGAGCTTATAGAGAACTGTCTGTCCAGAGCTGGAAAGGCTCCACAGACAAGGGGGAAACATATATAGATAGTTATAATTACATGTATGAATGTGGGTAACTATATTATACATGTGTATGTATAATGTGTGCGTGCGTGTGTGTGTGTGTGTGTGTGTGAAGAGATGGATCACACAATTACAGAGACTGAGAAGATTTGCAATCAATAAGCTGGAACCCAGGGAAGCTGTGAGTCTAGATCCATTGTGTGTCCAAAGGCCTGAGACAAGGAGAGTTAATGGTGCAGATTCAGGTCCAAATCTTCGTTGAAAGGTAAGAAGACCTATGTCCCAGCTGAAAGTGCAAGAGAGAAGAAGAGAGAGGGAAAGAGAAAGAGTGAGAGAGAAGGAGAGGGAGAGAGAGAGTAAGAGAGAGTAAGAGAGAGTTTTTCTATCTTATTTAATATCCCATGGATTAAATGAGCCTCCTCCACATGAGTCTGTCCTGGGGAAAGGCAGTGATCTGCTTAACTCAAGTCTGTTTTCCTAAACACTGGTCTTGTCCAGAGATCCCGAATAGGCACAGCTACGTACTAGATCACTAACTAGCTGGGCCCCTTCTAGCCCAATCAAGAGAACACGTAAAATGAGTCATCCATTGGAGGCGGTGAGGGGACGTGTGCATGGAGTGGGAAGGGTTTTTGGGGGGGCAGTGTTAGAGATTCAAGATGACTTTTGAAGAAGATAGAAATGTAGACTTTGGGGGCTGGAGATATGGCTCAGTGGTTAAAGGCACTTGCCTGCAAGGCCGGATAGCCCAGGTTCAATTCCCCAATGTGCATGTAAAGCCGTATGCACAAAGATGATTCACTCATGTGAAATTTGCTTGCAGTGGCTAGCGGCTCTGGCATGCCCATCTTCCTTTTCTGTCTCTCTCACCTCATAAATTAGTAAAGAAAAATGTAGAATTCACTAAGAAAATACATTTTATGGAAAAATGTAAGTTAAGATGGTAAATGGACTTACTATACAAGTATATTAAGTTCTCTAGTACATAAACGTATTTGTGAAATCATCTCTATTTCCCTAATGCCCAGAAAAGGTCTCCTGAGTGATAGGAAAAGACAAAAGCTGAATAAGATACAAAGGTCAGGCAAGTCTGTCCTGACCTAAGCAGCCAGGAAAATGCACATTTAAAAACTGAAGCAGAGCTGGAGAGATAGCTTAGTGGCAAGATGTTTGCCTATGAAGCTTAAGGACCCAGGTTTGACTCCCCAGAACCCAGGTAAACCAGGTGCACATGGTGATGCATGTGTCTGGAGTCCGTTTGCAGTGGCTAGAGGCCCTGGCCTGCCCATTCTCTCTCTTTCTCCCTCTCTCTCATTAATAAATAAATACAACCAAAATATTTCAAAAACTGAAATAGCATTTACCACCAAAAACATTTCAGAAAGAAAACAACGGACTGAAATGGCATCCCCAACCCATTGCTGGAGGGAAATGACATCAGACAGTGGGAGAAAGGAGGGCAAGCCTAGAGCCAAGGCGAGGAGAGAGGATGAGCATCTGAGCATCTAACAGGCAGGCAGAAATATGTCAAGGATGGGAATTCCTACTCAGCATTGAGACCCTGCATCTGAGGCAGCAGCACGTACAAGACCATTATGTGGACAGAGAAAGAGAAGTGTGCGGATGGTGTCAGGACGGTCATGACCATTTCACTAACCCTCAGAAGAATAGCCAGGAAAGGTGGATAGCCATCTACTATTCACTCATTTAAATGGTTCAAGACGAGCTGGGCATGGTGGCGCACACCTTTAATCCCAGCACTCAGGAGGCAGAGGTAGGAGGATCGCCGTGAGTTCGAGGTAGCCTTGAGACTACATAATGAATTCTAGGTCAGCCTGGGCTAGAGTGAGACCCTACCTCGAAAAATGATAGCAACAACAACAAAAATAGTTCAACAGTCATCTTTTAATTATTAAAAAATATTTATTTATTTATTTGAGAGAGAGAGAGAGCAAGAGAGGGAGACTGGGGGCACCAGGGCCTCCAGCCAGTGCAAACATGCTCCAGATGCAGGTGCCATCTTGTGCCTCTGGCTTACGTGGGTCCTGGGGAATTGAACCTGGGACCTTTGGCTTTGCAGGCAAGCGCCTTAATGGCTAAACCATCCGTCCAGTCCCTCGAGAGTCATCTTAATTGATACTTCTCACTGTGGCTAATAGCGGGCAACACCAGCCTATGTGGTACTCCGAGGCCAGAGCCAGCGATCGGGTTCCAGTTCGGGCTGCGTGTGCTGCTTAAGGCCCGGAGCCTTGGCCGGTTGACAGAACTCCTATGCGCTGTATCTGCGTCCTCGTGAACATCTAATGAGCAAACCGTGTGACCCACTTGGAGCCCTCGGTAAGTGTTCCTTACTGCTGCTAGAAACAGCAAGTCACCTGTACGCTACCCTGCTTGATTTCCCAGAAACTCAGAAAAGCAATCGGTCGCGGATTCTAGAATTTTCCTTTCCTCCTGCCCTCGTCTGGACCAGGAAGCTGCAAGTTACTGGAACCGAGAACCTTGGCCGCAGGTGAACAGCCTCCGGGGAGAGAGGAGGCGCCGGGGGTCTGTCACAGTGTCTGCAAGGTCTCTGCCTCCTAATCTGCTTCAAATATGCTCATATTAATCACAGATTGAGGTCATACTGTGGCTCACATTCCTTTTCTTTCCAGTTTTCAAAAGTTATCTCAAGTTGGGTTGCAGAGAGAGGAGTTCAACTGATAAAGTCCTTGCCTTGCAAGCACAAGCATTTGAGTTTGATACCCCAAACCCTTGTTGAAAAATGAATGAATGGAGGATAGAGAGATGGCTCAGTGGTTAATGGTACTTACTTGCATAGCCTGAAGGCTCAGGTTGATTCCCCAGTACCCACATAAAGCCCGATCCACAAAGTGTCACATGCATCTCAATTTCATTTTTTTAAATATTTCATTGTTATTTATTTATTTGAGAGAGAGAGATACACAAATCAGCAGTGGGGAGAGAGAGACTGAGCATGCCAGGGCCTCCAGCCACTGCAAATGAACTCCAGATGTATGCACCCCCTTGTTTACCTGGCTTACGTGGGTCCTGGGGGAATCAAACCTGAGTCCTTGGCTTTGCAGGAAAGCACCTTAACCACTAAGCTATCTCTAGCCCTGAATCTCAATTTCATTTGCAGTGGCAAGAGGCCCTGCTGTGCCCACTGTCTATTTATATTTCAAATAAATAATTATTTAAAATAAATACTTAAAAATAAATAAAACAAATAGGTGTAATGCTATACACATGATTCCCACACTGGGGAGCTGGAGATGGTGATCGTTGGTACTTACTGGTCAACTAGTGTAGACTACTTGGCAAACTGCAGGCTAATGAGAGACCACATCTCAAAAAAAATAAAAGAGCACCTGAGAAATGTCACTTAATTTGTCCTCTGGGCTATATATGTACACACACCCGTGTGCACACACGCAAATGCTATCTCAAGTTGTATTCATTTAATCATGAAGAAAACCATCTAGGGCTGGAGAGATGGCTTAACAGTTAAGCGCTTGCCTATGAAACCTAAGGACCCCGGTTTGAGGCTTGATTCCCCAGGACTCACATTAGCCAGATGCACAAGGGGGCGCACGCATCTGGAGTTCGTTTGCAGTGGCTGGAAGCCCTGGCGCGCCCATTCTCTCCCTCCCTCCCTCCCTCCCTCCCTCCCTCCCTCCCTCCCTCCCTCCCTCCCTCCCTCTCTCTCTCTCTGCCTCTGTCTCTGTCACTCTTAAATAAATAAAAATGAACAAAAATTTTTTAAAAAAAAGAAAACCATCTACCGTTTTCCCTCCCACCTAGCATGTCGCAGATCATCGATGGTATTTGAACACTCGCCTTTAAGATCTGCGTGCAGGCCTTCTTTCTAGAACAGCTGGTTTCTGGGGCAAGAAGATATTCGTGCCTGTGGTTTATCTTGCGATCCACAGGCCACTACCTCTGCCTCTTTTTCTCTACACGAGTAAGTCTGTCTGGTTTGCCTCTGTGTTTTGTGTCCATTCTGACTTGAAAAACGTTTTTGTTTTTTTTTTTTCTTTATTCTCTCTGTGCACTTGAGATGTTGCCATTTCTCCAGTGCCTGTCTATGCCAGCGATCCCCGTCACGGAGAAGGAGGCTTGACATTCAGGGCCTTGGATAGATAGATCACTTCTTTCTTTTTTTTCCCCTTGCCATGCATTACTAACTTCTGCCAGTGGGACATGCAGGCAGAGCTGTCTCTGGGGACCGTGCTGCTCTGGCCTGGGGCTGCCCTGGTTCTCTGCCCTGGGCTCACAGACAGCTCTAATTCAATTTACAACGCAGTTACATAACTGTTCCCAGTCTCCAGTTGACCTTGATGTCAAGTAGCGGTCAAGTTGTACCAGCCCAGAGAATGAAGGCGGAGTCTCTGGTCAGCCCTGGAGAACATTTTTTTTTTTTTTTTTTTTGCTGGGGTTCTGGGACGGAATGTGGCACATCAAGGCCAAACCAGACCAGTAAATTCTTTGGAAAGATTGGAAAGGAAGAGTTATTAACTTTTGTGGGATGGATGCCGTTGACTCTGAGGGCGATCCTCTAGCACTCAGGATCCGGCTTGCTTTTTCCAAGCAGGAAGTGAGCAGATGAGCCCGTTGGCCTCAATAGGAAGTTCTCTGAGGAGAATCTTCACAGGACAGTTTTCCAGGACATTCTTTTCCGGAGGTTTGGTTGCGTTCAGTTCTAAATAGGAGCAGGCATAGCCAGGTCTTACTGTTTTCTTTCCGTTATTCATAATGCCAGGAAGATGGGGGTTTTAACATGAAAGTAAAACTACTAAACATTGAGCAAAATAGCCAAAATTCAGAAATTCAGTAAGTACCAAAGTCCTCAGAAAGTAATGCTCTGTTTATTTCACCCTGTACTATTCCTTCACACCATGCGCAATAGCAGCGCAGCTGTGTTCAGAGTATTTGCGGAATGGTGTATACCATGACGTGTAATGTGGCTCATGGGTGTTTCTTTTTGTTTGTTGTTTTGGGTTTTTGCAATTCATCTTTCCTTGTTGATTTGGCAAAGCTGATCATTCCAGTACTGTTTTTTTTTTTTTTTCAAATTTTTATTAACAACTTCCATGATTATAAAAAAATATCCCACGGTAATACCCACCCTCCCCCCATTTTCTGCTTTGAAATTCCATTCTCCATCATATCCCCTCCCCATCTCAATCAGTCTCTCTTTTATTTTGATTTCAGGATTTCATTTGTCAAAGTTATTGGTATTTGATGCAGATATAATGCTAGGTAAATATTGCAAAAATGTATGCATATATGTGCAATTATCTAACTTTTTTTTTTTTCCCCAGTGTTGAAGATTAAACCCAGGGCCTTGAATATGCTCAGTAAGTGTTCTGCCCTTCTGGATAAAACAGACATCTCTAGCTTTACACACCTCATGATTAATGGCCATTCACTGGTTCCTCATCTGTGACAAATGTATTAGCAGACTGTGCCTAGATCCTTCAACGAAAACTTTTATCTTCCAAGATTTGACCAATTTTCTACACTGTGAAATTACCTACCTGTCTTTTCTGATAAACTGAACATCCCCAAATCACAGAAGTATGTTCTGTATTATACTTAATAGTTGATCAAAATCAGTTTCAATATTAGTACTTACTATTTAATGGTTTTAATAATTGTTTCCACATCAAATGATTTCCAAAATCTTGACCCCCAGAAAGTGTGCGTATGGAGCCATATGTAATGCTAGGTTTTCTGATAACATATAGTTAAGAAATAGGGATATAACACTTACTGGGTCAATATCTGATGAACTAAATTGGACTAAGTAGAGATCAGTCATTTCTAGTATACTCTGTATTGATCTACACATGGTACTTGCACCTGTCTTTTTGAAGTAATTGTTGTAAAGTTGGTTTTGCTCACAAATCTTTGTTATTAACAAAATCCAAGACAGTGGCCTTCACCTAGTAGCTTGTATGAAAATGAGTTTAAACGTCTTTTAAATTCCAAATCAGAGGACGGAAGAAGTCTGAAGAGAGGCGAAGCTGTTGGAGGATGCGGCAATGGTGTTTTGGTGGACTTCATGTTCCTGGGATCGCCTCATTCCAAAGCCCGTTCGCCACACCTGGCTTTGCAGAACTCTCTAACATGCACTTGCATCTTAGAATGTTTCTCGTGTTTGTAATTACAGAGGACACTTCGTGGAAGGTTGTGTGTTTGTTTATTGAAATGTCACTCTCCCAGCACATTGCATCACGAACAGCCTGGTTCCCACGCATGTTTCCATGCATAGAAATGAAGCGGTTGCTTTACCCTGAGTTGGGCCGGAACCACAGTCTGAATTGCTTTAGTTCTCTACATACAGAGTTTATAAAATATATTTTCTTTGCGGTGGAGAAAGTTTTAAAACTTTGCTATCGCTTCACACTGAGAATATGTGTGAAGAAGGCAGATGGAAAATAATGAGTTTCTTTAATACTTTCTTGGCGGGAGAAATATTTAAAAACAACAACAACAACAAAATCCCTACCTATTCCAGCAATGTCAAAATGCTGTTTTTCATGATTTGGATTCTTGTTAGACATACTTCATTCCTTTCTGGATAGAATAGATCACAGATGGGATGCCATTCCCCCATGCTGCCCAGAGCACAACTTTGTTTCTCAAACTTTAATGTGAATATAATCTGACTTTTCTCTTCTTCCCTCTTTCTTCTTTTACCTCTTCCTCCTCCTCCTTCTCCTCTTCTTTCTTCTTCTCCTTTTCCTCTTCCTTCTTCTGCTGCTGCTGTTGGTTGAACCCAGGGCTTCTTGCAACTCATATAACCCAGGCAATCACTCTACCACTAGACCACATTCCCAGTCTGAGGATCTGGGAACTTTTCTCCTGTGTTCCATATACATCCTCACAAAGGTAGTCCTCACTGGCATAGTCTTTGGAAAAGAACCACAACAAAAACAAAAACAAAAACAAACCCTCACTCAGAAACACACACTTGCAAAAAATAAAAAAAAAAAACAACAAAAAGCAAAATCAAGCCTACAAATGAATATACCCCAAATGCCCCTAAAACAAAGAGAGCACAGAGACATAATGAATTACCATAAGATAGTCCAACCGACAGTCAATAATGGCTGAAGAAAATTAACTTATGGTGTCTAAGCAGCTATTAATCTAGCCACGTGAAAAATCTGAGGCTTATGAGCCTAGGCTTAAAGAATCAAAAAGAACACGCCTAGATGGAAATCAGGAGTCACTATAAAAAATCTAGATCTCCTGTCATTTTCTGAAAGATCTGCTTTGTATGGAAATTGTTGTATTTGAGACAGCGCACTCTTCCATCTGCCACAGGGGAGGAAAAAAAAAAAATCTCTCTGCCTGCTTTCAAATATCTCAGTTGGCATCCAGGTAACATAGATTGTTTTCCATAGATATTTCAGGTCGGCTTGATTTGAAAAACACCTTTTCTCAATTAATATTCATCTGTGCTCAAAACATAAAGCACTTTTTTAGGAAAGCTGCAGACTTTCAGCGGTGATGACTTGCTCAGGAATTCCCTCCAGAAAGGGAAAAAAAAAAACGTAATTAAATAAAAATGAATAGGTTGAAGGAATTTCAAGCTGAAATGAGTCTTGATCTCAAAACCCTCATTGTTGTTTCTGAGTGAGCAAGGCAGCTGGAGGTCGGCGCAGAAAACAAGATGGTGTAAGTGACCAAGAGGGCAAGAGGAGCAAACTGAAAATGCTACCTGGGCTTTCTGATGACCAGCCGTCTCGAACCATCCCTTAAGAGGGTTGAAGGTTTATTTATTAATTAATTTATTTGTTTATTTTTATGTATTTGAAAGTGACAGAGAAAGAGGCAGATAGAAAGAAAGAATGAGCACACCAGGGCCTCCAGCCACTGCAAACGAACTCCAGACGCGTGCGCCCCCTTGTGCATCTGGCTAATGTGGGTCCTGGGGAATCGAGCCTCGAACCGGGGTCCTTAGCTAAGCCATTTCTCCAGCCCTTTATTTATTTATTGGTAGTTTGCGAATGTTCAGTAACGCCGTCGCCACCCTTGTTAAAGTAAGCCAGGATTTAGAGAAGCAAGTTGGCTTACTAATGACCTTACACGAGAGTTCACGAAATCTTCAGGGTACGATATTTTTACTCTCAGAAGTTCTACTGGCATTGTATTGCTCATGGAAGGGGTTAGTACGCTGTCAAGAACTTAGCCTAAGCTAGACTCCATTAGGGTTTAGTGTGGTGGTTTGAATCAGATGTTCACTGCAAGCTCTAAACTCGTGTGTTCTGGAGGCTTGGTTCCCAGCTGATGGTAATTTGGGAGGTGGAGGCTTGCTGGAGGAGGTGTGCTGTTGGAGATGGGCTTAGGGGTGTTACAGTTATCCAGAGTCTGGATCACTCTCCACTTCTTCCCGTAGCAGAGGTGATATCCAACCTCTGTGCAGGCCATGCTGTCCCCTGCCTTCATAATGCTTCTACTTGAGGCTGTAAGCCAAAATAAAATAAAACAAATAAAATAAAAATTATGAAGCAAAAAAACGGGCTGGGAAGATGGTTTACTGCTTAAGGCATTTAATTGCAAAGCTAAAGGACCTCGGTTCAATTCCCCAGGACCCACGCAAGCCAGATGCACAACGTGGCACATGTGTTTGGAGTTCGTTTGCAGTGGCTGGAGGTCCTGATGTGCCCATTCTCTCTCTCTCCCTCTCTGTCTTTTTCTCTCTCCCACTTTTCCTCTCTCACTTTCTTAAATAAATAAATAAATAAATAAAGTAAAATTAAAAAAAAACTTTCCTTCTATCACCTACCTTTGGTGTAGTGCTTTATCTCAGTAATAAGAAAGTAACTATAACAGGAAAATTGGGCCAAGGGATGCCTTGCAGAGCTGTAAGCTGAGCCTGGTGGACCATTTTGGTCAGAGTTTGAAATATCTGAATTCAGGAACAGCAGTAGACTGTGAAGATTTGCTTATGAGGGGAGGAACGAGCTTTGTATGGACTGGTCTGTAGACAGTTTTGTGAGAGGTGACCTGTGTTCATCCCATGTCCTGAGAACTTGAGCAAGGTTGAATTTAGAAGAAGTGGGCTGGTGTGAGCCGAAGGATATGGGCGCAGGAACAAAGAAAACCTTGGCCAGCTCCATTCAGCTGCAATTACTTGAAAGATGATCACCATTGAGATTGGGCCAGCTGTTCTGTATTGGGAGAGTAGAAACAATGCTGACTCCCGGGCTTGGTAGATGCCTAGTGGTCAAGGTGCTTGCTTTCAAAGCCAAAGGCCCCAGGTTCAATTCCCCAGGATCCACATAAGCCAGATGCATAAGGTTGCACATGCCTCTGGAGTTTGTTTGCAATGGTTGGAGGCCCTGGTGTGCCCATTCTCTTTCTCTCTCGTGCCCTCTTTCTCTCTGTCTCAAAGAAATAAATAAAATAATTTTTTAATTAAAAAAAAAAAGAATGCTGACTCTTTTGGAAGTAGGAGGCATGAATGCTGAAGAACTATACTGCTCTTCAAAGTTGTCCTTTTTTTCCTTCTGGGTTAACAGCTTGGCTATCCTACCTGGTACTAACAAATGAAAAAAAGACCAGCTCACTGGATGTGCAATGTGACTGTTTGGAAATGGCCAGTGGCTGATGTGAGACAGGGTGGTTGGAGGCCATGCATGGACGCGTGGTGGAGCCATGGGGATGAACGATGGATTTTGGCGGCAATCCTAGGACTTTTTGGAAATACCAGGGCTATGGCATGGTTGCCAAGGAGAGCTGCTGTATTGGGATGGATTGTTCTCTGGGCTGTAAGCAGCCCAACTAGAGAGGAGGAATTGGGACACCAGAAACTCCTTCACTGGTTATAAATGTCAGATTTTAGAGCTACCAGATTTGATGCTTGCCCTCTATGTTTTAAATCATGCATTGGTTCAATCTTTCCTTGCTGTGCCCAGTGGCATCTTTTGCAGTGAGAGTTTTTACTCTGTGCCATTAGGTGTTTTTGGTTTTTTCTGCTCACAATTAAGAGACCTTGGATTATGGGGATATTTGAACAGTGTTGGGATTGATAGTGGGGAGTTTTTCTCATTTTTTATTATTAATTAGTTTTGTACTCAGTGAATACAGTCAAGTTGGTACCATTGTTAGCCTCTTCCCTGTCCTCCCTCCTCCCTGTGGCCCCTTCTTGTTGAGGTATATGGGTCATGCATTGTGGAGTTAGCCCTCAGTTATGGGTAGGAGGAAATATCTCTGTGTATCATGATCCAACATGTGGCTCTGACATTCTTTCCATACCCTCTTCCACAAATTTCCCTGAGCTATGTTGGGTTCATTTTAGGTCTGCTTCAGTGATGTCTTGGGAACCTCTGGGTCTCTGGATATCTGATTTGGTAGGAGTTGATTGTTCTCTGTGTCAATCTCCTTCACCCTTGTGCTGGTACCAGGTTCACCAAGGAAACAGCACCCTTGCTTGTTTTGCCAATTATTCTTAGTTTCAGCTGGGGCCCTTTTGAGGTATGATGGGGTGGTTCTCTCCTTAGGATCTGCATCTATCTGAAAAAGAGAAGCAGATTCTCCAACAGAGAGTAAAATTTGCACCAGATAAATGGGATAGCCACTTTTTTAGAGAGAATTTAGTAGGTGTAGGCCCGCTTGTAGCCCACGATTGGTGGTAGCTTGATAATGGAGAGCGGGCTCATGTTTGGATATGGTTGTGACATGTTTCCTGGCTCCAGCTATGGGTTCCGTTCCACTGAGTGGACCTGTTAGCCAAATCAAGAGCAGCTGGATTCCCACTATGGTTGTATGCCACTACTGCACCTGTGGGAGCATCACGTTAGGTTGTTTTCTGCTAGGTAGGTTAGACCATGCGTTGCCTGGGCAGATGTTGGTCATTTTCCCCCAGTCGCCCATGTAGGACCTTCAGGCACTAGATGCACTGATTGTCTGGGGACTGGATAGTGAGGACTTTTAAAGCTGGACTGAATTTATTGCATTTTACATCAGGGATGGTCATCAGTTCGTGAAGGATGGGGGCAGTGAGCAGAATGTGGTGGCTTGAATTAGGCAAGTCCCAGGAAGCCCTGGGTTCGGGACGCTCGGTCCTCGGCTGACGGTAATGTGGAAGGTGGAGCCTAGCCAGAGCAGGTGTGTTGCTGGGGACAGACTTAGGGGTGTCACAGTCCATTCCCCCTTGCCAGTGCTCAGCTCACTCTCCTGCTGCTGTTTTCCATGTGCTGTGGCAGAGGTGATATCCAGCCTTTGCCCGTGCCATGCCATGCTTCCCCTTGAGACTGTAAGCCAAGAAAAAATTTAAAAAAACCCCAAAACTTTATTTTCATCAACTGCTTTTTAGTTAAGTGTGTTGTCCCAGCAATGAGAGAATAACTGTAACAAATATCATGGCCAACACTAGCCGATTTTTATTTTTAATCAGCTAATCCTGTTTCCCCAACTCAAATCTGTGATTATAATCCTGATAAATTCTTGGCCATGGAAGCATAGGTACTCAGCTCTGGTCTAACCAGGCAGAGTCTCGAGAGCACATGCATACTAAATGCTAATCAGTAAATGCAAACCCAAATGAGGTCTGTCATTACTTTAAATGATTTGTGGAAATCTGGTAGATGCCTGGCCATGTTTATGCGATACATTCCTATCACATGGCTTTAGCATTGATGCCATTTTGAAATATATAGCAATTAATGATTAGAAATTACATATGCTATATATACTAACCTTATGTATTTAATAACTGATTTAGAGGAAAAATTAGATCTGTTAGTCATCTGGCAAAAATATTTTAAGCAAAAATAAGAAAAAGCATCATGAGTGGTTAGACGTTTGTCATAGTTACAGAAATACATGTGTTGGTGAGAAAAGAATGGAACTGGGACAAATCAAAAGTGTCTCAGGCTGGAGAGACGGCTTACCAGTTAAGGCTCCTGCAAAGCCAAAGGACCCAGGTTCAATTCCCCAGGACCCACATAAGCCAGATGCACAAGGGGACACATGTGTCTGGAGTTCCTTTGCAGTGGCTGGAGGCCCTGGTGTGCCCATTCTCTCCCTCTCTATCTCTCTCTTTCAAATAAATTACAATATAAAAATAAATGTTAAAAAAAGTATCTCAGGAAGGGTGGAAAAGAGTAATCATTTGGAGATGCAGCTGGCGGGTGGTGGTAAAACTACTGTGTTGTTTGAAGTCAGCATGTGCAATGTGGGGTGTGAAACATATGTATGGTCACCGTACTGCATGAGTACTGTGGTACACGTGACATGCGTGTGTGCAGTAAGGCGCATGTATCAGACACATGAGTGCTGTGGTACACGTATGATATGCGTGTGCATACATGTGTGGTACACGTGACATGCATGTGTGCAGTGTGGTACACGTGACATGCATGTGTACAGTTAGGTACATGTAGCAGACACATGAGTACCGTGGTGCATGTCGCATGCATGTGTGCAGAGTGGCACATGTATGCAGCCTTCTTCACTCTGGGAGCAGTGGGAAGTTGGGCCACAGAAGCTAAGGGGAGGAGAGGCTGCGGGCTCAGGTGATGGCCCTCAAAGGTAGAGAGGTGAGTGCGCATGTGCCTCGCTGAGAAGCTGAGAGGACTCCTTCCCTTCTGCTTGGCTCTTTTCACATCCTGGGGCTATTTCGCGAGTTAATGAGGAATTCTTTTGCATGTATCCTGCCATCATGAAGTGTCTTGCTGCTCAGGAAAATGAAAACAAAAACCACCTCCCAACCGCCCTGAAGGGTGCTTCTCCCAAAGAGCAGTGACAACTTGCCTCTCTTGTGGGGTGAATCATGGCACTTATGTTTTCAAAAGGAGGGAAAGGCTTGAAAGAAATTGAAAGGAGTAAAGGCATTTACAAAGAAAGCCAAATGAAAAATCTCCACCACTGTTACATGCAGAAGTTCAGCACTTAGGAACTAATTAAGCACGGTATCCAGGAGAGCCAGCTAGCACTTGGTTTCATGAGGTCCAAATAACAGGCAAATAGAATCTTGGGGAAAAGAAGGCAGGCGTTTTGTTTTGTTTTTTTTTTTTCCTTTTTCTTTTGTAAAATGATGGCAGAGATGTGGCCACGTGTCCATAATTGAATTCACAAAGCCAGGCGATATGTTTAAGTGTTTGTCACTGTAAAACTCTGTTAAGAATCCAGGTATTTCTAAATATTTAAATTAATTAATTAATTTATTTGAGAGAGAGAGAATGAATGTGCACAGCAAAGCTTCTAGCCACTGCACATGAATGCCAGATGCGTGTGCCACCTTGTGAATCTGGCTTATGTGGGTGCTAGAGACTTGAACTTAAGTCCTTAGGCTTTGTAGGCTTAACCTTAGCCACTAAGCAATCTCTCTAGCCCAGAGTAAATATTTTTGAAGCAATTGTACTTAAATGAAAAGTACAATTTAAAGAGTGCCATACTCCAGGGCAGAAAATCCAGGTATTTTTCTTAATTCGATAATCAGTACAGAAGAGGCTGTGATAATAACTGGATTGTCTGCTAGGTTACAAAGGCATAGCAAAGGCATGAATCAAATAACCCCAGGGAGATAATGTATGCTCCGGTAGCTAAGTATGAAACAAATCTTTTTTTAAAATTTTTATTTATTTATTTGAGAGTGACAGACAGAGAGAGAAAAAAGCAGAGAGAGAGAGAGGAGAGTGGGCGCGCCAGGGCTTCTAGCCACTGCATACGAACTCCAGATACATGCGCCATCTTGTGCATCTGGCTAACGTGGGTCCTGGGGAATCGAGCCTCGAACCGGGGTCCTTAGGCTTCACAGGCAAGCGCTCAACCGCTAAGCCATCTCTCCAGCCCATAAATCTTTTTTTTTAAAATTCATTAATTTATTTGGGATAGGAAGAGGAAGATAGATAGAGAGAGAGAGAACGAGTGTACCAGGGCCTCTAGCCACTGCAAACAAATTCCAGACGCATGCACCACCTTGTGCGTCTGACTTAAGTGAGTCCTGGGGAATCAAACCTGGGTCTTTGGGCTTAGCAGGCAAGTGCCCTAACCACTAAACCGTCTCTCTGTCCTGAAACAAATCTTTTAATTCCTTCTTTTCCTCATGACTTTCCTATGCCCATCAGGAATTTTCTTGAACAGAATTGGTAACCGTATGTGGGCAGAGTCAGTCCCACATGTGGACATGAGAGACAGAATGGCAAACCTCCGATCTAGACTTAGCACTCCTTTCTTCACCCACACATGATGATGTCTTCAGGGCAGTTGCGTTCTTGGGATGAAGCAGGACCATGAGCACCAGGTGTGTGCAGCGGGTTCGGAACAGTCACCCTTGCCCATAGTTCTTCTCGTTCAGCTCTGTCCACCCCCCACAGCTGGACTCTCCTGAGAAGGATGCTGAGAAACCTGCCTCTGTCTCTCCACTTCTAGTGCCCTCCCTCAGCTGCTGTCCCCCACTCTATACCCCAGATGCCCTGACGATTCCACTGATTGCGCTTGAGAAGAGAAAGGAAGACACAGGCGCAGGGGTGCAGCGGGGTGAGGGCGTGCTACCTTTCCCTCACCCTAGAGGGATTGGGGGGAGTCCAGTCTATGATGGTGAGTCCTGTCTGCTGGACTGGGTTTGGGGCCACCTGAAAATGTGGGAGAGCATTATGTAGGGTAAGTCTGTGGTGTTTTCAGCTTGGGGCGTGAGAGGGTTCGGTGGAGAAGAGCTGCCCTCAGTGAGAGCAGGTACGACCAGTGGACAGGAGCCCAGGGAGAGGACAAATGGAGGCAATGCGCGTGTGAAATAGGAACGTGCGTCCCTGGGCTCCAGTCTCCCTAACCCTTTTTTGTTTGTTTGTTTTTATTTATTTATTTATTTTAGGGTGACAGACAGAGAAAGAGGGAGAGAGAGAGAGAGAGAGAAAGAGAGAGAATGGGTGCGCCAGGGCCTCCAGCCACTACAAAGGAACTCCAGACGCGTGCGCCCCCTTGTGCATCTGGCTAACGTGGGTCCTGGGGAACTGAACCTTGAACCGGGGTCCTTAGGCTTCACAGGCAAGCGCTTAACCACTAAGCCACCTCTCCAGCCCGAGCTCCCTGACGCTTTGACTCCAGTACTTATCCTATATCCTCCCTGGGCCACTGCCATCAAACTGAGAGCTGTAGGACCCGACTGCCTGGTTATGACGTCTTCAGATTTGCACTGAGCCACACTACTACCCTTCTTGGTTTTCACAACCTGTGTGGGTCTGCTATAGGGCCTGTCAGCCTCCAGGATCATAGAAACCATCTCCTCTAATCAAACTCCTAATATGTACGGCCCTTAACATATGCCCTGGTGGCTCTTACTCTCTCAATAACCTGATTATCATATGGCCCATGGTTTGCCTGCAAGAAGCAGATCTGACCCATCCATGTACAGCCAACGTGTCCATTAGGCAGTGTAGGCACAGTGCCCAGGATTCACAAACAATGATTTAACTGGTTTGGAAAGATGGCTCAGCAGTTAAGGCACTTGCCTGTGAAGCCTAAGGCCCCAGGTTCAATTCCCCAGTACCCACGTAAACCAGACGCACAATGTGGCACATACATCTGGAGTTCATTTACAGTGGCTAGAGGCTGTGGCATGCCCATTCTCTCTCTATTCACCTCTCACTCTCTCTTAAATAAATAAATAAAATATTTTTACAAATTTTAACTGCTTTTGAACCTAAAAGAGAAACGTAAATTTTTACATCCAAAGTACTGTTTAATATATACTATCATGATAATCTTTATAGCAACACTATCACAAAGTAAATTTATTATTTATTTAGTTTTTAATTTCTTCATGAGAAATAGCGGCTTGCAAATAAGAAATGCCTTCCAGGGGCTGGAGAGATGGCTTAGCGGTTAAGCACTTACCTGTGAAGCCTAAGGATCCTGGTTCAAGGCCCGATTCCCCAGGACCCACATTAGCCAGATGCACAAGGGGGCGCACGCATCTGGAGTTCGTTTGCAGTAGCTGAAGGCCCTGGCGCACCCATTCTCTCTCTCTCTCTCTCTCTCTCTCTCTCTCTCTGCCTCTTTCTCTCTCTCTCTGTCACTCTCAAGTAAATAAATAAAAATGAACAAAAACTATTTTTTAAAAAGCCTTCTGCCCATAAAGGTCGTAGCGTGGCCAGGGCTGTGATCCCTCACTCTTCTTCCTCTTATAGATCTGGCAAAAGCCAATCTTCCATTGCCATCTGGAAAAATTCTGCTCAGGAGCAACCAGGCACCCCAAAGTAGAATGAACATTAAAGGACACCCATGTTAGTAGTAACAGATCATTTAATTTCCTCTCAGTTCTTTCCTAACGGTCACTCCCTGCCCATTGTTTTGTCTGTTTCATTTTCCTTTTCCTTTCTGTCTACTGTCCATGCCTCTGCATCTGCTTCCTAAGCTGTTAGGCCACAGAGATGTCTTAGTTGCCCACAATCACAAGATCACCCAGCTGAGGGACTACCTGTGAGATAATACGTCTGTGCTATTTATGCCATTTGGTTTGTGGCACGTCATAGCTCAGTCCTAGAAAGATACTGTGGGTCATTGTGGTGGTTTGATTCAGACGTCCCCCATAAACTCAGGTGTTCTGAATGCTAGGTTCCCAGCTGATGGGGATTTGGGGATGAACTCCTCCAGGAGGCAGTGTATTGTTGGGGGTGGGCTTATGAACGTTATAGCCAGTTTCCCCTTGCCAGTGTTTGGCACACTCTCCTGTTGCTATCATCCACTTTGTGTTGGTCAGGGGGTGATATCCACCCTCTCCTCATGCCATCGTTTTCTCTGCCATCATGGAGCTTCCCCCTTGAGCCTGTAAGCCAAAATAAACCTCTTTTTTTTTTTCCCCATAAGCTGCTCTTGGTTGGGTGATTTCTACCAGCAGTGCTGAACCTGACTGCAACACTCATCAAAACCCTCACATAAAAGAGATAAAGCAAGTATTTTTTGCATGAGCTTTACTAATGGGCTTTTGTTGTATAGAAGCAAATATATCAAACAACACACGGGTGAAAGCACCGTGAACAGATCCATTCTGAACCATGAGTTATCTTTTCGAAACTTCTCAGGACAAGCTTGACAGCTTTGCTCATCATCTTTGAGAGAGAATGAAGTTGGATTTCTTGCTTGGCTTCATTGTGGTTTTTTTTTTTTTTTTTTTTTTTTTAATTTGAGAGCGACAGACACAGAGAGAAAGACAGATAGAGGGAGAGAGAGAATGGGCGCGCCAGGGCTTCCAGCCTCTGCAAACGAACTCCAGACGCGTGCGCCCCCTTGTGCATCTGGCTAATGTGGGCCTGGGGAACCGAGCCCCGAACCGGGGTCCTTAGGCTTCACAGGCAAGCGCTTAACCGCTAAGCCATCTCTCCAGCCCGCTTCATTGTGTTTTTCCATTAAACACCTCCCACTTCTTCTCTCTGCTGGCCCGGGTGGTGACCGTCCTGATGTCAGCCCTGTCCACGGCTCTCAGCTGTGGTCGGGATTGGCGGTCACTGGATTCTGGGCTTGGTGGGGCCCTTTCAACAGACTCATTTACTGGCAGTTATCCCACCACCACAGAATTTTTTTTTTTTTCTCTTTTTGACCAGGTTGCAGCAATTTGCAGTGAAAGGATAAACATGGATGGACTGCTCTTGTCCTTTTCGATTACGGAAACGGTCAACGTGAGGGACTCAAATTATACCTCACACTTACCTCTCAATTGCTCACTGGGGAAACGTTTTTAAAATATGACATCTAGGCCTGCAAATAGACATAATATCATGACTTGAAGTCAACTCTGAAGATGGAAGGAGACTTTCTAGAACCTTCTGCAGCTTTGCAAGAAGTGTGGAACACTCCTCTATCTCACATGCTAGTGATGGAATTTAGGTTGTCTGCTTGACAAATGTCTCACCTTACCTGGTCTCTCATCTTAACATAGGATTTTCATAATCCACATATCCATGTCCGTCCTTTGTGGACGTGCACTGATGCAGGTAGGGAAAATGCTCAAGGGGAGGCTCAAATTAGGGCATGAATCATGTAGAAACCCAGATCCAAAACCAACAGCCTGAAAAATTGTCTGGGGTGGGGGAGGGCTGGAGAAATGGCTTAGCACTTAAGGCACTTGCCTGTGAAGCCCAGGAACCCAGGTGCAATTCCCAAGTACCCACATAAGCACAAGGTGGAGTTCATTTGCAGCAACTAGAGGCCCAGGTATGCCCATTCTTTCTCTCTCTCTCTCTCTTTCCCTCTCTCTCTCTCTTTCCCTCTCTCTCTCTCTGCTCCCCCTGTCCATCCCTCAAATAAATAAAATATTATTTTAATTATTTGGAGAGATGAGACACAAAACTGAGGCTGATCTCTCTGAAAGTGGTGTGCTGTGGAGGTAATCCTTAGATAACTACTTTTCTCTGGGTAGTTTTGGATGATCTGTACCCTTGCTGTAGGGTGGTTGCCTGCCCCTGCATGAATACATGATAAGAAGTGCAAACAGGTATGAGCCGCCTAGGAGATGAGCATCCTCAGAGGAGACCACAGGGTGGCTATCTCCCTCCACAAGCATGAGGCAGCACATCTCCTTGATGAGCGGGTTCTGCCTCATGAGTATAAGGATTCCCCTGATGGTTAATGGACTGGAGAATGTATTGTAAAGCCCAGAAGGAATATATACGGGATTTTTTTCAGAAAGAACTTCCTTGTGTAAAGAGGAATTGCAATGAGAAAGGAATAGGAAGGTATAATTGTCTGCACTTGTCTCTGACCTGGCAGAAAAACGGGAAAAAAGACAGATTTGACAGACAAGTTGGTTTGGGGGGGGGGGCTGAAGAGATGGCTCAGTGGTTAAGCCACTTGCCTGCAAAGCAATGTCCTGAGTTTGATTCCCCAGTACCCACGTCAAGCCAGATGCACAAAGTGGTGCATGCATATGGAGTTCGTTTACAGTTGCTAAAGGCCCTGGCATGCCTCTCTCTTTCTCTCTCTCTGATGAAATAAATACATTTTTTAAAAGACAGAGATGTTGGTTTTCTATTTCTTGCAGCAGTATATAAAGAAACGAGAGTAAAAATTAGATCTGTGCTAAAGAAACTTTCGGGGATCAATGGGAAGAAAGAGGTAGTAAGGGGGGATCAGACATGGTAAGTGGTAAAAGATAACCCTTAGATCCCACCCTTAGCAGAGATGAAGAAAAAGTCCATGGTTCAACATACACATAAGGCCCTTAATAATGCTCCAGTATAGGAAAGTATGATTAAGGACTACTTAGCTGGAATTAGGTAAAACTTTAAAAACAGACATGTGTGTGTGGGAGGCGTGCATGCATGACAGACGCCCTGAGACTGAGGGTCGGAGGAGAACTCCGAGGGGTTGTCCTCCACCTTGTTTGAGGCAGGGTCTCCTTATACTGAGGTTGCCTTGTGCTCTGGTGCCGGGTGCAATGGCATCATGACTATTATATGTGTGAACAACTGCTCTCTCATTGTATGTAAGTCCTGTCACGCCAAAAGGAACTCATGTTTGGTACTGTAAGTCAGAAGAAAAACCTGTGGCTAGAGAGTGACAGGTGGCGGAGGGGATGCCACTACAATTGTTTTGACAAGTGGATGTGATATATCTCTCAAATTGCCTTATCAACATGGGTGTGGTGCTCATCGATTATGAATACCATTAATCTTGGTTGTCATTGCCATGGGTGACAGAGTGCAGAGAGTCGAGACTG
Organism: Jaculus jaculus; assembly: GCF_020740685.1. Classification (NCBI taxonomy): domain Eukaryota; kingdom Metazoa; phylum Chordata; class Mammalia; order Rodentia; family Dipodidae; genus Jaculus; species Jaculus jaculus. The sequence goes on along the minus strand of NC_059121.1, from coordinate 3,282,917 downwards.
GTCAAGTTCTGGAAAACACAAGACAGTTGCTGTAACGTGGTGGCCTAATGCCAAATGTGGATGAAAATAATCAGACATCTAACTCACCCACTCCAAGGCTCAGGGAGGAGATAGAAGGAATGAGTGAGTGTAAGATCAGGAGGAAGGGGGTGGACTGCTATGTAGCTATTTCTCCTAGGTTGAACACATTCCCTCATAGAGAGAAGTGAGATTCAGGAAGTAAATGAAACTTCTAAGATTCACAAGGTATCTACCCACGATTTCTTTTTGTTCTTTTTTCTTACTTATTAACGAGAGAGGAGAGGGAAAGAGAAAGAATGGGCATACCAAGGCTTCTGACTGGTATAAACAAACTCTCAGACACATGTGCCACCTTGTGTATCTGGCTTTCTGTGGGTACTGGGGCTGTTGGGCCTTGCAAGCAAGTGCCTTTAACTACTAAACTATCTTTCCAGGTCTCTCCCCAATGTTCTTAAAACATATTGTATTTACTTATTTAGAAGAGAGAGAGAAAATGCCCCCCCCCCCATAGGATCATATAGTTGTTCCGAGGTTCCATATGTGACTCCTTCCCCAAGCTGTGTGATCCTGGGTAAATTACTGAGCCTCTCTGACATTCAGAATCTTTCAAAAACATTGTATTCTTTCATTTATTTATTTATTTGTTTATTAGAGAAAGAGAAAGAAGGAGAAAGTAAAGGGGGGGGGAGAGAGAGAGTGGGTCCACCAGAGCCTCTAAGCACTGCAAATGAACTCCAGTTGCATGTGCCACCTTGTGTATCTGGATTATGTTGGTACTGGGGGATTGAACCTGGATCCTTAGGCTTCACAGGTAAGTGCCTTAACCACTAAGAAATCTCTCCAGTCTCTCCCTGAGATTTCTACAAGCAATAATAATTGGTAGCTGGGAAGAGATTCTGACCAGCCCACACCTTGCTCAAGGAAGCCCAGGTAGACAGTATCCATGAATTATGCAGAGAGGGGCATTTTGGGGACAGAGTTACTTTCATTCATCCCTGTGCTTGATTTGGGAGGTAACTACAGATGTTTCACACATTTAGACTTTGTTAACTTAAAAAAAAAAACACAAAACACTTTTATTATTTGCAAGGAGAGAGAAAAAGAAAGAGAGAATGATTGAGCACACCAGGGCCTCTAGCTGCTGCAAAAAAACCTCCAGATGCATGCCCCACTTTGTACATCTGGCCTAACATGAGTATTGGGAACTGAACCTGGGTTGTGAAGCTTTGCAGGCAAGTGCCTTAACCACTGAATCATCCCTTCAGCCCAGGACTTTGGAAACGTTTTATAGTTAATTTCCTATGTTAAACTTTTGAGAACAAAACCCAATTAGTGGAGTCCAACCCAGCAATGAGAAGCACTAAAAAGTGGTGAGGAAGGAAACTTCACAATTCTACACAGACCTGAACAACATTGTAAAGTACTAGTCCAGGGCTGGAGAAATGGCTTAGCAGTTCAACACTTGCCTGGCAAAGCATAAGGACCCAGGTTCGATTCCCCAAAACCCATGGAAGCCAGACACACATGGTAGCGCATGCATCTGGAGTTTGTTTGCAGAGGCTAGAGGCCCTGGCATGCCCATTCCCTCTCTCTCTCTCTCATAAATAAATAAATAAAAATAAAATATTTTTAAAAACCCTAAATTCTAAAAGAAAATAATAAGGCACTCGTGCATACTTCTTTTGATATTCTCAGAATTCTAGTTGATTTGGCCTGCATTAAAATAAAAATGTAGTGAGAAACAGGAATAACACATTCCCAAATCTTCACATAGTTTCAAAAAAAATGTTGGTCTTTTCAGTTCTGTGATCTATTAGGTAGGCTTCAAGTTCTAGGACCGTTGAAGACCGAGTGGACCATCAGGGATAAAAGATATTTTGTTAGATCATGCGTCATGCTACTTCAAGTTGCAAAATAAATACCGATCATTAAGATAAAACTTTGCAAGCCTTTCTACCAGGAAAGCAAGGGAATAAATGCCTCTAAATAGTCAACCTTAAACCAGTCTTTAAAAAGAAAATGGCCTCAGTCAGTCATGGCTGCTTGGCGCCCCAGGCCCCTTACTTCCCTTTGGACAACCTCCACCATAAAATAGCTCCCCTGTGCGTCCACAGTGTTTAGTCGCTGCTCCCGTCTTCTCTGTCTCCCACAGCGGTCCACACTGATGCGCTGCAGCACGAGGATCCCGAAGCCGAGGTCGCGGCTCTAACCTGGGGTTACGTTGTCTATCTCAGTCCTCAAGGAGTCGCAGGAAACTGTTGTCGCCTCATGAGGACGCAGGAAACAAAGATGGCTGCCAGATCAATGGGAAGCAGGGGAGGATGCCAGGAGGAGCTGTGACACTTCTCTGGGCTCTCTCTCTTCCTTCCTTCCTCCCTTCCTTCCTTCCTTCCTTCCTTCCTTCCTTCCTTCCTTCCTTCCTTCCTTCCTTCCTTTCTTCCTGTCTTCCTTCCTTCCTCCTTTCTTTCTCTCCTTTCTTTCTCTCCTTCCTTCCTTCGTTGCTTTGTTTTTTCTTTCTTTCTTTCTTTCCTTCCTTCTCTTTTTTCTTTCTTTCTTTCTTACTTTCTTTCTCCCTTTCCTTCCTTCCTTCCTCACTTTGTTTTTTCTTTCTCTTTCTTTCTTTCTTTCTTTCTTTCTTTCTTTCTTTCTTTCTTTCTTTCTTCTTCCTTTTTTTCCTTTCTTCATCTTTCCTTTGTTTCTTTCTTTCCCTTCTCTCTCCATCCTTCATTTCTTTTTTCTTTCTTTTTTTTTTTTTCAAGGTAGGGTCTCACTCTAGCTCAGGCTGACCTGGACTTTACTATGTAGCCTCAGGGTGGCCTTGAACTCAAGGCAATCCTCCTACCTCTTCCTCCTGAGTGCTGGGATTATGCCCAGCCATTTTTTCCCTTTCTTCCTTCTTTCTCCCTCCCTCTCTCCCTTCCTTTCTTCCTTTCTTTTCCCCTTCATTTCCTTTCTTCACTCTTCCTTCCTTCTTTCTTTCTTTTTCTTTTCTTTTCTTTCTCCATTTATTTTTTACCTTCTCCATCCATCCATCCATCCTTCCTCCTTCCCTCCCTCCCTCCCTCCCTTCCTTCCTTTATTTCTTTATTTCTTTATTTTTTTTTTTTTTTTTTTTTTTTTTTTTTGAGGTAAGGTCTCACTCTAGCTCAGGCTGATCTGGAATTCACTATGTAGTCCCAGTGTGGCCTCAAACTCATGGTGAACCTCCTACCTCTGCCTCCCCAGTGCTGGGACTAAAGGTGCATGCCACCACAAACCTGGCCCTTCCTTCCTTCTTCCTTCCTTCCTTTCTTTTTTTCTCTCTCTTTCTCCCTTCCTCTCTTTATTTCTTTCTCCCCTCCTTCCTTCTTTCCTTTCTTTTTCCTTTCCTCCATCCCTCCCTTTCTTTTTAAGACAAGAGCACTTTCTCTTTCCCTCCAAACAGTATCATAATGCTTGCAAAAATGATGCCTGATTTCCTTTGGTTCCACCTTATTTTTCCTGAAAGCTGACTTTTTCTGTGTCACTTGTTTCATCAAGCAGGCCACACTTCAGAACCTTGTTTCCAGTCTTTAGCATGGAGTCGGCACCGAAGAAATACAGTAATGCTTGATGAAGAAATAAATGATACTCATGAACAGGGAGACTTCTTGTCACATTCTCCATGGACTGAGAGCGAGTCTCCCCAAGGCATTCTGTGGTGGAATCAGGCAGGAAACCTCTGACTTGCCCTCGTTCACCTGCAGACGTCAGAGTGACCGCTGCCACTGTGGCCTCTCCAAACACAGCATGGCCATATGCAGACTCGTCCCTGTCTGCCTGTGCTATGTCCACAGACTTGCCTGGGGCAGTGGGTACCTCTAGTCTCTGCTACTTACAAAGCAGCACAATGTTTGGTGGCTTTGATGTCCACTAACGACCACAAGTAAATGAAGCAGTGTGGCCCAGGCATCATCTTGTCTGGTTCCTTTTGCAACTACAGTGTTTTCTATATACAGAACACATATTGTCTTTTCTTCAGCTCAGAAAGCTAACAGACGTAACAAATACAGCAGTAACAGGAGAGGAACACAACGCTGGTTAACTGACTTGTTCAAACTTCTTTTATATGAGATAGTCCACATGGGACGCTCGAGGGAGGATTTCTCTCTTGCTATTATTTAAGAGTATTTAATTATCTAGGGCTGGAGAGATGGCTTAGCGGTTAAGCGCTTGCCTGTGAAGCCTAAGGACCCCGGTTCGAGGCTCGGTTCCCCAGGTCCCACGTTAGCCAGATGCACAAGGGGGCGCACGCGTCTGGAGTTTGTTTGCAGAGGCTGGAAGCCCTGGCGCGCCCATTCTCTCTCTCACTCTCTATCTGCCTCTTTCTCTCTCTGTCACTCTCAAATAATCAAATAAATAAATAAAAATCTTTTAAAAAAAAAGAGTATTTAATTATCTAATGTCACATGCCTTTCTTTTCAACTGTTTCTATGAACTCAGTGATTTGGGGTGCACTCTCTCCCCGTTGCCCATAAGGAAGAGGTAATAATCCTTTTATTTCCTGTCCACTTTATTAACATCCTCATTGGCAAACAAATAATTTTGAAGAACACTGAAAGTCAGTAAATAAACTAAAAGTGATGAAGATGGCCTGGTTGTTTTCTTGGGAGAGCTTAAATCTCTCCCCATATTAGGAAGGATTTATAACTTCAATGGCCAGGAGATATTTTTCTTCTTCTCATCCTTATCTTTTAAAAGTCATGCAACATTTTGTCTTTGATTCATTGCTTAACAGACTAGAAAGACAGGAGAGAAGTGGTGGCAAGAACAGCTGAACGAGATGCTTAACTGTGATTGGCAAAGACCTGAAGTGTGTGTGTGTGTGTTCCGGAAACAAAGAGACCTTTGTGTGGGAGCCTGGGACCAGCTGCCGCAGTTCGGCAACTCTGAGCCATTTCATTGGTTAGTCCGTGTTGTTAGACTGTCTTTGAGAGTCTATTGAAGCTGGTCTTCTTCATACCCATGCCCACTTTCCCCATGAACCCAGGGACAAGAGCAGGAGGGGCTCAACTATGACTAATGCTTCGTTCCCCCATGGGCTTGAATAAATCCAACACATGCACTCATTTACAAATAATGTTTAAACCTTACTCATGTTGAAACTTTATAATTTATATTATTTACTTTAAAAATATATTTATTGGGCTGGAGAGATGGCTTAGTGGTTAAGCACTTGCCTGTGAAGCCTAAGAACCCCGGTTCGAGGCTCGATTCCCCAGATGCATGCAACCCATTTCGTGCCTCTGCAACATTGTGTGGTCCAATCACTGTGCATCTGGCTATGTGGGGCCTGGAGATTCAAACATGAGTTTTTAAGCTTCACAGGAAAATGCCTTAACCACTAGGCCGTCTCTCCAGTCCTCCAATTCTTCCTTCCTTCCTTCCTTCCTTCCTTCCTTCCTTCCTTCCTTCCTTCCTTCCTTCCTTCGTTCCTTCCTTCCTTCCTTCCTTCCTTCCTTCCTTCCTTCCTTCCTTCCTTCCTCTCTCTCTCTTTCTTTTTTGAGATATGGTTTCACTCTAGCCCAAGCTAACCTGGAATTCATTATGTAGTCTCAGAGTTTCCTTGAAACTCATGGAAATCCTCCTACCCCTGCCTCCCCAGTGCTAGGATCAAAGGCGTGTACCACCATGCCTGGCCAGTTCTTTCTTAATTTCATTCAACTCCAACTTTGAGTGCTTTGATAGCTTACAGAAATATTTTCCTACCAGGAAAGAACTGTGGACAAGGTGGCCAGAAGTAGAAGGTGTCTGTATCGTTGAAAGCACTGGCAGCTGGAGGGTGAGTCACACGAGGGCAAATAACCTTCTCTCAGAGGGTAAAAATAAAATGGTAAAAATAACCTTCTCACACAAGTCTCACACCAGAAGTGGGTGTGAATATTTTGGAGAAGGGAATTTGGAAGCAGGTGTTAGACATGCATGGGCAGAGCCTTCAAACATCGGTGTCTATTCCTCCTGAAAGCTCTTTCTCAATTTTCCCTCTTCCGTTTTAAGAGCAAGCTCTCCCTACCTCCCAACCTCCCTACCCACCCACTCAAAACAACCTCTATTTTAACATGAAACACACTCGTGTTATATTTTTAGTGGGTTCCATTTTACCGTAAGCCCACACTTAGGTAGTTGATGGGCATATATTGTTTATGAGTAAGATATATTAAATTCTAAGAGCAACACTTCTAATGGACTGAAAATAATAAATAAATTACTGGGCACATTTATTAATATTGGCCATCCCTGTAAAAGGAAACAGTCAAAGATCTACGGCAAGGGGCTACATCCTGTGTGAGTGTGTGTGTGTGTGTGTGTGTGTGTGTGTGTGATTTCTCATTCATTCTTGCCTTTATTCTCATGAATTACCCACATGGTGAGAGAGAGAGAAAGAGGCAGATAGAGAGAGAATGGAAACACCAGGGCCTCCAGCCGCTGCAAATGAACTCTAGACGCATGTCCCACTTTGTGCATCTGGCGTATGTGAGTACTGGAGAATCGAACCTAGGACTTTTGGCTTTATAGGAGAATGCCTTAAGCACTAAGCCACCTCTGCAGCCCTGACTTTATTGCTCACTGCCACGTGAGTCACACTCCACGCTTTGACAGTGCCGCTCGGGATTTGTCATGGACTCGGTGCTATTTCATCACACCTGCTTCTGCTGATCCACCTAGAACCTCTTCCCTGCTTCATCCTGTAGGCCCAGTTTAGTCAGCACACGTTGATCCCAGGAAGCCTTCCATGAACTTGCAAGGCCTCTCTATGGCCTCTCTAGCCTGCATCTCGATAGCGCTGAAGATTTCCAGTTCAGTACGGACTGGGCTGTAATTATCTGCTAAGCGCCTGCCTCTTCCACAGGGCACAAAGATTTACCAATGCAGGTTACCATGCAGGCTCATCTTCGCAGTCCCACCAATATCAACTTGGTATAAATTTTCTTTTTCTTGAGACAGGACTTTCCATGTAACCCAAGCGGGCCTTTTCCCTGTCTCCAAAGTGCTGGAATTACAGACATACACCATCATGGCTGGCTATGAGCTGACTTCTGGTAAATGCTTCTTGAAATGAGTGAATGAAACAAGGGTTGGAGATTTTTTTTTTATGCCTGAGAAATACAGGCTTAGATTCTTGGTTTTGTTTTTATTTATTTGTTTATTTATCTTTTTTTGTTTTTGTTTTTGAGCTAGGTTCTTGCTCTAGCCCAGTCTGACCTCGAATTCACTATATAGTCTCAGCGTGGCCTTGGGCCGAGTGCTGGGATCAGAGGTGTGTGCCACCACACTCCGTGAGTCTTGGTTCTCTTGCTGTAAACCAAGGAACTGAAATTACCTGAAAGCATGGCTAAGGGTGACAGAATGAGAGTGAGAGAAGAAAGTAGTCACACACTTTTGATGAAAAAAAAAAAAAATTGACAAACAGGTTTACATGATCAGTTAATTAGCGAATGCGCTGGAAGGTCCGCTGTGGCCATCGGGAAGCTACAGCCTCGGTCTGGTGCCTCCATCCCCCCCCAAAGCACGTGACCTGTGACAATGCTGAATGCTGGGCCCTTCATTCTACCTTCCCAACTCGTTCTTATCAGATGTCACCTGGGGAGACAACAGTAAACTTAGAGAATACGGCTTCCCAGCGTGCACGTGTATGTTACTGTGTTCATGGTTCACTTAAGTCCTGAGGGATTTAGGAGGAACCCAATTCCTGAAGTGTCAGGATGAGAGGCGAAGGGAACCAACAACAGAACCCAATGACTCACCCAACGGTTGGCTGAAGAATATTGTCCTAAGACTCTTCGAACGAGCAGCAACCTGCCGATGGTCACAGTTTGATAGCTGTCTATTTCCTGTCCCGAATTCACTGGGTCAATTTCTGGCTCGGGACCGCAGACTGTGCCTAGGTGGGTGGTACCCAGTGGCAACGTTAGCTTTCCTTCATAAATACTGCCACATTCTAGGTGGCGTCGGATTGAAGTGACTCTCATTCAACATTGCACTCTACTGAGATATGCTTTCAAATATTTCAAATAGGGCTGGAGAGATGGCTTAGCGGTTAAGCGCTTGCCTGTGAAGCCTAAGGACCCCGGTTCGAGGCTCGATTCCCCAGGACCCACGTTAGCCAGATGCACAAGGGGGCGCGCACGTCTGGAGTTTGTTTGCTGTGGCTGAAGGCCCTGGTGCAACCCATTCTCTCTCTATATATCTATGTATCTGCCTCTTTCTTTCTGTCTGTCTCTCTCAAATAAATAATGAACAAAAAAATTTAAAAAACATTTCAAATATATTAAATTGAGTAAGTTCAAGACATGGCCTGGAGCTCTCTGGTCCAGGGGCGTCAGCACGTAAAGGAGTTGTCTATTAGCAGTGTGTGTTTGCACCGGCCTTTCGTACAGACGAAACCAGGCACCCTGGGAAGAGCTGATCTTGCACCCTCTGTTGTCCCAGCCAGATGTGCAGCCGAACGTGCAGATTAGTAACAGGAAAGCATATTTGATAAGCTTGCAGGCCCACTTGGGTGTGCGGAGGTGTCGCGTGCACTTTGCGAGCTCAGGGCTCACGAGAGAGCCTGTGTTCTACGCGGCCGCCCGGGCAGGTGTTTCCACCCCAAGACCGGAGCCCGCGCCAGCCCAGGCCAGTGAGCACGGCCGTCATCCCTGCCTCCGTCCCTCCTTTTCCCACACTTCTGGGCAGAAAATTTGCCCCAGGAAATTACAGCGTGAGCTGGCAGACCAGGATGAGCCAGGCGGAGGGCAAGAGTAATAGCAGCGTGGCCAGGGCGAGGTGAGGGCCTGGGAAGGAGGGCGATTCTGACAACCCCGTATTACGCCGTCAAGGGCTAAACCAAGTGAGTGGCCTTCGCTCTCAGACTGTGGGAAAGGGTGACTGTGACCAAGTCTCCGTTCCCACAGCATTCTTGGGTGAGCCGACGGCTTTCAAATGTGAAGCAGATGAGAGATTGCATCAGCTTGAAGGAGGGCTGCGCAGGCCAGGTGGGCAGGGCCTGATACCAAAACGTGGCAAGTGTTGCCCACAGACAATTGCACATATCTAGAAACGAAGCATTTCTTTCTGTGTGTGTGTGTGTGTGTGTGTGTGTGTGTGTGTGTGTGTGATTTGGAGGTAGGGTCTCCCTCTAGTCCAGGCTGACTGGACTGGACCTCCCTCGCTAATCCCAGGGTAGCCTCGAACTCAGAGTGATCCTCTTACGTCTGCCTCCCCAGTGCTGGGACCAAAGGCGTGTGCCACCATGCCAGGATGATTACCTTCTTTATCTTACCTGATGCATCATGAAAGCTTCCACACACTTTCTTGTATTACTAAATATGTTTTGACAATGTGGGTGAGAAGAGGAGACGTGTATGCTCCTATGCTAAATGGCATGTCCAGCCATTGATGCTTACCAGCTGTTAACATTAAAAGATTCTGCAGCAAAAATGAGCACCTTTGGCCAGGCATGGTGGCACATGCCATTAATCCCAGCACTCGGGAGGCAGAGGTAGGAGGATCTCCATGAGTTCGAGGCCACCCTGAGACTCCATAGTGAATTCCAGGTCAGCCTGGGCTAGAGTGAGACCCTACCTTGAAAAACCAAGAAAATAAAAAAAAGGGGAGCACCTTCTGTAAAATGTAGTACAGCCCCTGGCAGACCCCGTTTCGCTGTGGCTGTCCTCAGCCTCCTGGGATCTCACGTCGTCTCAATAGTGGGCCAGCGGGAGAAGTTGGTTTGCTCACCTCCTCCTCACCTCCTGCCACCTTCTCCCTTCGCCTGCCCACTCCAGCCACGTGGGCCTTCTCACGCCTTTTCTCTTCTCCCTGCGCCTTTACTAATGCGTCTCTCACCTGGAAAGTTCTCTCCACTCTGTGAGGTGACTACTAGGTTTAGCTTCTGTCTAAACAGCTCTGCCAATCCAACAGCCCACTGCTGCAACCCAGCCCCCTCTATCCATGAATATTCTTTTCTTTTTTTAAAAATATTTTTTGTTCATTTTTATTTATTTATTTGAGAGTGACAGAGAGAGAGAGGGAGAGAGAGACACAGATAGAGAGAGAATGAGTGCGCCAGGGTTTCCAACCACTGCAAACGAACTCCAGACGCGTGCACCCCCTTGTGCATCTGGCCTACGTGGGTCCTGGGGAATCAAGCCTTGAACCGGGGTCCTTAGGCTTCACAGCAAGCGCTTAACCGCTAAGCCATCTCTCCAGCCCAATCCATGCATATTCTTTTGTTAACCAAAATATTCTTTTATAAGGCTGGAGAGATGGCTTAGCAGGTAAGGCGCTTTCCTGAGAAGTCAAATAACCCAGGTTTGATTCTCTAGGACCTACATAAGTCAGATGCACAGGTGGTACATGCATCTAGAGGTTTTTTTTTTTTTTAATCCCCCAGTGGCTAGAGGCCCTGGTGCACCCATTCTCTCTCTCCCCCTCCCTCTCTCTCTCAAGTAAATAAGCAAAATAAAATATTAAAATTTTTTTTATATACTTTAGTAATCTAGGACTCTTATGCAAGGTTAGAGCTTGTGCATTCTCTGCCTGAGGTTATTTGTAGGCATGATGTATTTGGATCGTAGCCAAATGTGCTGAATCACATTTGAAGTTGAAATCACTTCAACTGTCTAATCATTTGTGTGATTAACCATCTAGACTTACAAGTTCTTTGAAAGTCGACCCTACTCTTTAATGCTTTACACTGGCCTAGCAAATGAAGTTTTTATATGGAGCCCATTACCTAATGTGTTAGACGGTGCTTTCTGCGTCTTTCTAAGAGTCAGTTAGTCTATTGTTGTTTGCTTTTTTAAATTATTTATTTATTTGCAAGCAGAGGCCAGGGCCTCCGGCCATGCCAATGAACTCTGGGTACATGTGCTACATTATGGATCTGGCTTTATGTGGCTTCTGGAGAATGGAACCTGGGTACTTTGGCTTTATAAGCAAACGCCTGAACTGCTAAGCCATCTCTCCAGCCCAGTTTATTGCTTTTGTTACTGCTTCATATCCCAGAGAGGGAGAAAACTAAGGGAGAAATGTTCTAAGACTGCCTTATTCTCATGAGCACGAAGATGGCAGCTTTCATGAGTTAAGAATTCTATCCAGAATCTCTAAAAACAAATTATATATATACACATATATATATAATTTATATACGTCTTTAGTATTAATGTGTGGTAGAACCTCATTTATCAGGAAGGTTTATAAAAGGATAAATTATCCATCTATGGAGGCTAATGAACACAAGTAAGAATTCCCCAACATTTTAATTTAACATGAGTTTTATTTATTTATCTATTTGCAAGCACATAAGCACATTAATCACTGAGCCACCTCTCCAGCCCACATTAGCCCACATGAGAGTTTTTGTTTTGCTTTTGTTCAGGTAAGGTCTTGCTTTAGCCCAGGCTGACCTGGATTCCTGCGTGGTCTCAGAGTGGCCTTGTACTCATGGGAATCCTCCTATGCCTTGGCCACCCAAGTGCTAGAATTAAAGGCATGTGCCATCATGCCCAGCTACACATGAGAGTTTTAATGGTATCTGAGAGTACACAATTTGGATGAAGAGTAAATTAGACAATCACGCAGTGGGTTTAATTTTTAACCAAATTATCTAGACAATTACTTCAACTTTCTAATCAATTTTCTTGCTTATAAAAAAGATACTAATTTAATTTTTCAGTTTATTGCTTTGCAAAATATTTCCATTCTCAACTCTCCTGAATCTGCTTTATGGTACACCAAAAATAATATACAGAAAAATAATATATACAATTTAGACATAATTAGTTTAACTGTATCATTTCTACATATGCATAAAAGCATTAAAACCAATTTCAATATTTCAATTAAAAATCTAATTAGAAAAGTCAATTAACATAAAATGAAGTCGTTATTTATAGCTTTATCCAAATGAGCCATATGTTTGTCTACTTATGAACAGGTCAAAATATGCTTATGTCAAGAAATGTGTTAATTTACTCAAGTCTATTAATTTAATAAACAGTTCTGGAGAAACACCATAAAAGATATGCATAGATGAACACTTTCCTGTTTTCTTTTTTAAATTTTAATAATTTTAAAGTTCAAAAGTACAGTAAAAAACTTACCAGCTTAACCATCTCTGAGCGTACACTTCGGTAGAGTTGAGTGTATTCACGCTGCTGTGTAACTGATGATCACGTACTTTTCATTTTGCAAAACTGACGACCCCAGACAATACGCTGCTCATCCCTTTGGCCTCTTGAAGTAAACAGTGTACTTTCTTCTTTTTCTGTGAACTTAGATAGGTGGCACATATTATTTCCATCTTTTTGTAATTGAATTATTTCACCAAGAATAATGTCCTCAAGACAATTGAAAACTGCCCAAATTCTCTCCCTTTGAAAGTCTGAATAACACTCCAGAGCGTGCATGGGTGGATGCCATATGTTACCTAGTCATCCGTCCACCCATCAATGGACGCTGGGTGCTTTCATTGCTGTTATTGTTTTGTGTGTGTGTGTGTGTGTGTGTGTGTGTGTGTGTGTGTGTGCTGTTATAAGCGGGCCTGTGCAAATTTCTTCCTGAGACCCTGTTTTCAAGTCTTTTGGGTCTCTCCCTAGAAGTGGAATCATTAGGAAATCCCGTTTCAATGCTGAAGAACGGTATAGCCCCTGCACCATTGCACATATTCCCACTAGCAGTGCATTTGGGTTCTCATTTCTCTACTTCCTCATAAGTGAGTGTTATCTTCTGGGTCATTTAAAAAAATATTTTTATTTATTTGCAAGCAGAGAGAGAGAGAGGGAGAGAGAGAGAGAGACAGACACACAGAAAGAATGAGAACGCTAGGGCCTTATCCATTGCAAACAAACTCCAGCTGCACATGCTGCCCCGTGCATCTGGCTTTACGTGGGTCGTGGGGAACGAAAACAAGGTCTTCAGGCTTTGCAGGTGAGCCCCTTAACCGCTGAGCCACCTTTGAGCTCACCATCCTCATGGGTGAAGGGGCTGTGTGTTATGTCCGCCTCAGTTTGCATTTCTGTACTCACTGATGAAGCTTTCTGCAGATGTGCCGGCCATTTGTACATGATGTTTGGGAAAAAAATAGCTATTCACCAACTTTGCCCATTTAAAAAATAGTTTATTCACTTATTTGTTTGTTGCTCTTATTTCCTAAAAACTCTGCCCCACCCCCACCACAATAGAATCCCACCACAGCTCACAAGCTCTGGAATATTCCATACTCATTTCCACTCCTTTCTTTCTTGTCCAGACAGGGTTCCTTTTTACCCGTGAGAACCCATGTCTTCACTTTCTCTAGGATTTTCCTGCCTTCCACGTAAAACTTCTGTCAGCCGTTCTGCATGGGTATTCCTTGTAGAAAAGAAAATTGACTACAGTTCAGAATTTTGTTGTTCCATATACTTTTGTTTGTTTCCCCAGGTAGGAAACTCCTTGTGTTTTTATCATTGCAACACCATCTGTTCCTCTCTCTTTCTCTTTCTCTCTATCTGCCTCTTTCTCTCAAAACAAATAATAAATAAAATATAAAATTACAAGGGGCTGGAGAGATGGCTGAAGGCACTTGCCTGCAAACCCTAAGGAACTAGGTTCAATTCCCCAGGAAACACGTAAGCCAGATGCATAAGGTGACGCATGGGTCTGGAATTCATTTGCAGTGGCTAAAGGCCCTAGCATCCTCTCTCTCTCTCTTTTTCTCTCTCTTTCTATCTATCTCTCTCTCTCTCAAATAAATCAAATGAAATAAAAATTTTAAAAAAAGAAATACAAGAGACAAGGATCAGTAAAAACGTTTTATTTGCTTTTCCTCACACAGTATCTTATTGAGACCTGTCTGTGCTATAAGCAGCAAGCCCAAGGCAGTTACCCAGGAGAGCCATGAGCCTCGCTTCATTTTGCTTTGTTTTTTTCTCATCTCGCAAGGATCACTGTTCCTTCGCTGTCCAATACCCTAGTTTCTATAAAATTGGTATCTCATTAACTTTTTCCAGAGTTTCATTTGCGTTGGACAGGAAGGGCACATCCAGTCCCTGGAACTCTTATTTTGAGCACCAGGGAAAGTCGTAGCGAGATATTTAATCCATGTGAACTCCATTTTCCAGAGGAACAAACAAGAGCTCAGGAAAATTAGGCAGTTCAGCCAGCATCACATAGCTGCTAAGCACTGTGCCTGGGATCTGCAATCAGGTCGTCTGACAGAGACTTCGCACGTCTTCACGTCCGGATGCTTTGAATCAGGAACTGAAGGTTCCGTCGCTATAGAGGTTGAATGACCATATATCATTAACCAGGAGACTGACTTCCTTTTCTAACTATGCTAGTTAACAGGATATTTTCAGTAGCGATTCCCATCGCAAGAGTCCACTATCTTAACCAATTTTCATATGCACGAGTCTACAATTCCATGACACCCTTTCCTAGCTGATCGTTTGAAAATAAATCAATCCATTGTTGCATTGAATTCTTTCACGCTCCCCTTGCCTTCCCAGGGCACAATAATGAATGTCACCAGAGGAAACTGACCATCTGCAATATAACACACAGCTCACTTTTCTACAGGGACTGGGGTGCTCTCTCTCTCTCTAGATTTCAGAGGAAACAATGTTTTTATGCAGACGACCACAATCATGCACTCAAACAGACTGCTCACAAAAGGTCCCTTAGCCTCTTCTGGAAAAAGCAGATGTGAAGTTTCACCAAATAGTATCATTGCTTCTTTCTTTTTCTTAAAAAAAAAAAAAAAAAAAAGTTATTTATTTACTTATTTGCGAGAGAGGAGAGAGCGAGCCAGGGCCTCCGGCCACTGCAAATGAACTTCAGATGCATGTGCCACCACATACATCTGGCTTTTATGCGGGTCCTGCGGAATGAAACCTGGTTCATTAGGCTTCACAAGCGTCTTAAACACTAAGCCGTCTCAGGAGTCAGCATATTCAAGAAGTCGCCACAGATGTGACTTCTTTTATAAAGGCGGTGTTAAAGCAGGTCCCTGCTCTTTTGAAATGAATTAAATGTAGGTGGCAGGTTTCTTGGAAGAGGAGCTAAAACCAGGTTTGGGAAACAAGCTGCTGTCTTGCAATATGAGTTTCCAACTGTCTACATTTTTGTTGTTGCTGTTGTTGTTTTGCTTCGGCTGTGGCTTGTTTATTGACATACAGGTAGGCTTTCTCGCAACAGGCGGGTAGCTGTTTGCAGTCGTGGGGGAAAAGGACAGGTGGAGAATGGTGAGCGGAGTGACAGCTGAGTGGAGGGCAGGGACAAGAGAAGAGAGTGCCCAAGGAGGGGCGGGGGAGACCGAGGAAATTGGGGGAGGGGATAAGCAAGCAGGGCCAGGGCCAAAGCCAGTTTACACTGAAACTTCTGCCCCCCATGCCTTAAGCACCTCCCCCCTCGCTGGCTGTCGTGACCAGATCAAGGCGGGGGGGGGGGTCTCTGGGGAGCCGTGTTCTGCAAGAACTGAGCATGGTACGTAAAGGAGATGTCATTGTCCTCTTGTGATAACTCTGGAGACCTCCAGTCCCCTGTTCCTCTTTCAGGCCTGCTGTGGGTAAGGCCAATGCTCTGCGCTAACCCCGCTAATATGATCTAATAATGGCCATGTTTCACACAGGCGTTAATGTTCCCTGGTGCCCCGACCCACCAGTACCACACCGCATCGGGGAGTGAGCACCACAGCGCATTTTGGGCCGGTGGAAGGATGGGGGAAGGGCACAGGGTGGGAGATGAAGCGAGGCTCCCATGGGTGGGTGGGGGGACATCAGCGCCAAGGCCCTTCACATGTGGTGTCGGCAAAGCCAGAGCCAGGTCACCACCCACTCAGCACGGTGATGACCATGTGTCACTTCTTAAAGAAGCCCCCGGGGCCTTGCCAACAGCGTTCATCGCCAAGTTCACCCAAAGGTCGACATCCTGAGAGCAGGCACCTGAACTGCATCCTTACACTGCACAGGAAAGATGTTGCCACGCAGATAGACCGGCGGAGCTGCCCGGGGGCTGTGGGTCACGACAGTGACCGAGGGACCACTCCTTCCAGACGTGCTGAGGGTGACAGTGACCCCACGGTGAGGGAGGCCTCCTTGACACCCACAAGGACAGCCCCTGTGTGGGGAGGGCTAATAATGGGTGACAGGAGGCAGAGCTCCCCAAACTATTGCAAATGCTAGCGAGCAGTCCCTGCCTCGCCGGCAGCCGGGTGCTCTGTGCATGTGGACTCAAGAAGATAGTGCTCTCTGGCTGCTTCTCGGGACACGGCGCTCTGGGCTCCACGCAAGCAGGTGCGCTTGACCAGGCTCTCCAGCGTCGGCGTGGCTGAGAAGACGGGCTTCTGGGCTCAAATGCATCACACAATTGCTGTCTTCTGCGCAAGGAAGAATTTTTTTTTTTCTCCTGTAGCAATCTCAACGCCTGGATCATCACAAGCCACTGTGATCCCATTGCTGGCTTCCGGGATCTCATCCAACCCACAAATTCTCCCATGGTTCTTGATTTTTTTTAAATTAATTAATTTATTTTTATTGACTACTTCCATAATTGTAGACAACAATCCATGGTAATTCCCTCCCTCCTCCCACTTGCCCCTGTGAAATTCCACTCTCCATTATATCCCCTCCCCCTCTCAATCAGTCTCTCTTTTATGTATTTATTTATTTTTAATTAATTTATTTATTTATTTTTGGTTTTTCGAAGTAGGGTCCCACTCTGGCCCAGGCTGACCTGGAATTCACTATGCAGTCTCAGGGTGGCCTCGAACTCATGGC
The DNA here is from genome assembly GCF_020740685.1 of Jaculus jaculus. Taxonomy (NCBI): domain Eukaryota; kingdom Metazoa; phylum Chordata; class Mammalia; order Rodentia; family Dipodidae; genus Jaculus; species Jaculus jaculus. The sequence continues at coordinate 3,266,142 of NC_059121.1, read as the reverse complement.
AATCCATCTACCTCTGCCTCCCGAGTGCTGGGATTAAAGGCATGTGCCACTGCGCCCTGCTCTTTTATTTGTTTTGCTGAAAATTTTGTTCTTTCCTTTCTCTGCCAAGACCTTCCTGACCTAGTGAACTTCATGCACATCGATGCCTTGTGGAGGAAAGACTTGGGTCTATGTCTGCACCCTGATCCACTCCTAACTTCGGGTCCTAGGTGTTCTTTTCTATGAATTATTTTATTAATCATTTATTAGAGTGTGAGAGAGAAAAGCAGAGGGGAGGGCAGAAAGGGAATGGATACACCAGGGCCACCAGCCCCTGGAAATGAACTCCAAACACACACATATGCCACCTTGTGCATCTGGCTCACGTGGGTCCTGGGGAATGGAGCCTGGGTCCTTGGGCTTCACAGGCGTGCGTCTTCATGCTAAGCCATCTCTCCAGCCCTGGATGTCCTTTTCTTATGTGGCCACCACGTCCACAGCAGCCCTAGGAGAGTTCACACCCTTCTTCTGCGCAGGGGGCCGCCCTTTTTCTCCTCAGTCACCACGAAGTCATGGCCTTTCTCCTTTGCCTGCAGGGAAACACTTGAGCCTGCTCGGAGCTGAGGTCCTTAAGCGTCCAGAATGACAGTAAGTGGCTGGGGCCAGACCAGGGTCAGAGGCGGTGCCCGCGCTTGCTGGTGTCTGCACGGGGCTCGCGGGGCCAGTGGTACAGATGATGCCAGCGTTCTGCGTCAAGATAGGAGACAAGTCAGGCGAGCACTGGGCTGTGAGAGCCTGGCAGTGGCTGGTTCTGAGGAAAGGCAGTCCTGGCTTGTTCACGGAGAGTCTGGCCTGGCTTGTGAAATCCTCCTGGGTGCCCCTGCTTCGTGGCCACTGTGCTGCAAAGGAGAAATGAGGTGTGGTGGTTTGATTCAGGTGTCCCCCATAAACTTAGGTGTTCTGAATGCTAGGTTCCCAGCTGATGGATATTTGGGAATTAATGCCTCCTGGAGGGAGTGTATTGTTGGAGGCAGGCTGATGGGCTTTATAGCCAGTTTCCCCATGCCAGTGTTCGGCACACCCTCCTGTTGCTGTAGTCCACCTTATGTTGGCCAGGGGGTGATGTCCACCCTCTGCTCATGCCATCGTTTTTCCCTGCCATCATGGAGCTTCCCCTCGAGCCTCTAAGCCAAAATAAATCTCTTTTTCCCAGAAGCAGCTCTTGGTTGGGTGATTTCTACCAGCAATGTGAACTGGACTGCAACATGAGGGCATTGGGACTGAAGCTCGAGTGGGCTCCTAACATCTTCATTTCTTTCTGCAAGGGCCTTGGGAGCTTGCTGTATAAAGCTCATTGAAAGACTGAGAAGTTTCCTCTTGTTTTGTCTTGATCTTGGTATATGTGTGTGTGTGTGTGTGTGTGTGTGTGTAGATTGTTATCGTGTTTAAAGATACCCAGATGATCGTGGATGCATTGACCAGAACTATTCATTCAAATGATTTAAAAAAAAGAAAAAGGTAGATGTAGGTGTCTGCTCAATGTTGAAGTAGGAAAGACAAGTCCTTCTGGAATTCACTGGAAGAGAGCCAGTGTTTCCATTGCTATGAGCCATCTTTTAAATGTTTCTCTGTGACTTTGGATAAATTGTGTGCTGTGAATTAGTTCTAGAGATTTGAATCCACAGGTCAGTAAACACATAGAAACCCTTTGGGTTCTAAAAATAATCATTTATCTTTCATCCCCATGGTGTTGTAATTTTGTGTTTTGTTTATCTACCTATTTTGAGAGAGAGAGAGAGAGAGAGAGAGAGAGAGAGAATGGGCACACCAGAGCCTCCAGCCAATGCAGAGGAGCTTCAGATGCATGTGCCATCTTGTGCATCTTGCTTACTCATGTTCCCACACGCATGAACACACACACACACACACACACATACAAGACATTGAGAGAGGTCCCATATCAAATTTTTAAATGTATTCTTATTTATATATTTATTTGACAGAGCAAGAGGGAGCGTGAGAGAGAGATAGAGAGAGAATGGGCGCATCAGGGACTCCAGCCACTGCAAATAAACTTCAGACACGTGCACCCCCATATGCATCTGGCTAACATGGGTCCTTGGGAATCGAACTTAGGTCCTTTGGCTCTGTAGGAAAACGCCTTAACCACTAATCCATCCCTCCAGCCCCCCATCAAAATTTTAAAGATAGAAATTCTAATGTCTGGCATGAACAAATAAACTGCATAGAACAAACATCAAAGTAGATGCTTCAGAAGGAAAGTGTGGTGAAGAGCTGGAGAGATGGCTCAACGGTTAAGTTGTTTGCCTACAAAGCATAACAACCCAGGTTATGTTCCCCAATGCCCATGTAAAGCCAGATGTACAAAGCTACACATACATCTGGAGATCACAGGGATTGGAGGTCCTGGTGCACCCATTCTCTCCATCTTTCTCTCTCTCTAGCTCTCTCTTCTTACAAATAAAAAGATAAAAATATTTTCAAAATAAATAAAAAAAATATTTTAAGCATGATGAGCTTGAAGACATAGTAATGGAAACACTCAATGTGTGTAAACACACACACACACACACACACACACACACACACACACAAGAAGACTACCAGTGACTTGTATGACAACTTCCAGCAACCTAAAAGAATGAGTTACATTTGGAATTCACCTAGATAAATGTTTATATGGACTTATCCCTATAAAAATACCGGTGTAAGGATTGCATTTCATTCTCCTATCCAGTAGTTGGAATACGCACTGTTTTGTTGCTGCCAAAAATAAACTGCTTAGGGAGGGAGGGTGTTACCATGGGATACTTTTTATAATCATGGAAAATATTAATAAAAATTGAGAACAAAAATAAAAATAAACTGCTTAATCCCCTGCAAATTTTCATGCTTGTAACCAGACTCCTGCACACCTCAGGCCTTTCCAGATAGCTCGCAAATATCCCTGCTCTCGTTCTTAGACAGTCTTGCAGTAACCAAACTGAAATGTCTATGGCCACTTCCTCCTGTGTTTCTATAGCTCAGTTTTTCAAAAGAGTTTAACGAATGGCTTAGACACACCTAGGAAAAAATACGCATTTCTTTTCATTGTTTGGCTAGGTTTTTCACATCTCTGTTTACCAGTAAATCCGTGCTCTGAAGTAAACTGTGTGTCAGAAAATTGAGGATGTTTTTAATTGAATCACTTCCCTATCTTGAGATTAAAAATGAGAAAAGCCAGGCGTAGTGGCGCACACCTTTAATCCCAGTACTCGGGAGGCAGAGGTAGGAGGATCACCGAGAGTTCGAGGCCACCCTTAGACTACATAGTGAATTCCAGGTCAGCCTGAGCCAGAGTGAGACCCTACCTCGAAAAACAAAACAAACAAACAAAAAAAATTCAAAGAGAGAAATAACAAAAACCCTGTGGTATTTCCACTTTCCTCTGGCCTGGTACACATAGCCACCTGTTACCTGCAGAACGAGCTGCTATGTCTCGGCCATTGATGAACCGCTGACTGAAATCTTGCATCAACAGAAGGCAAGCTTCTGCCTTTACCCCAAGGTCCTTGAAAGTTCCAGAGGACAGAGTGATTGGATAAAGGCTGCTTACATCCAGGAATAATAGCTAGCTCCTAAAATCAATTTACTTGAATGATATTTGGATCACCTGAGGCCAACCCTGATTTGATGATTTTTGTGCCAAGGATTTGTTGAACACCAAGAGAAACTTATCAGAAAAATGCCAGCAACAGGTCTGGAGGGATGGCTTAGTGGTTAAGGCGCTTGCCTGTGAAGCCTAAGGATTCGTGTTCAACTCTCCAGGTCCCATGGAAGTGAGATGCATGAGGTGATGCAAGCGTGCAAGGTCGCACACGCCCACAAGGTGGCGCATGCAGCTGGCGTTTGATTATAGTGGCTAGAGGCCTTGGTGCTCCAATTCTCCCTCCCTCTCTCTGTCTCTCATAAAAAAAAGGTCAATCGATTGGGCTGGCAAAAAAAATAAATAAAATAAAAAGTATAGAAAGGAAGAGAGAGAGAGAGAGAGAGAGAGAGAAGAAAATTCCAGCAGCAAAGAAGGACACAAGAAAGAGCTAAGCAAGGGTGTTTCTTTTTTGAAATGTTTCTGCTTTATTTATTGATTGATTGATTGATTGATTGATTAGAGAGAGAATTGGCACACCAGGGCCTCAAGACACATGTGCCACCACGTACATCTGGGTTCTGTGGGTTCTGGGGAATCAAACCTGGTTCTCAGGCACACTCCTTCACCGCCAAGCCATCTCTCCAGCCCAGCAAGGGTGTTTCTAAGCAGTGTCTGGTGGAGGCTGCCTTCCACTTGATCCTACAGAGGAGCTTGGGCATGTGGCCATGTGTTACAGTATTTTTCTTCTTCTTCTTTTTTAGTTTTCTTTTTTTTTTTAAATTTATTTGTGAGAGAGAGAAAGAAGCAGAGAGAGGGAGAGAGAGAATGGGTGTGCCAGGGCCTCTAGCCACTGCAAACAAACTCCAGACGCATGTGCCTCCTTGTGCATTTGGCTTATGTGGATCCAGGGGAATCCAAAGGGGTCCTTTGGCTTTGCAGGCAAATGCCTTAACCGCTGAGCCATCCCTCCAGCCCTGGCTTTTCTTCTTTGAGGTCAGAGACCTGGGCTGCTCTGATGTCTTCAGTCGTTTACTGAGAGTTGGCTGAGGAGATAGAACCCCTCTCCCCCAAGCACTTTAAGTTCTCCGACTATGTCAATGATGAAACCCCAGATTTCCCACCCCAAAGTAAGAGCATACAGAAGCCAAGTGAGTGCCTCAGACACACTGGCAGGTCCCGAGGCAGTCTGTGCACATCATGGGCTCCGCATCCCTCACTCGCTTATTCCCCAAAAGTCCTGCTGGGCGCCGGGCACAGCCCTCAGCGCTGGGCACACAGTGAGAAGCAAAAGTGGACTTGCTGCCCGTGGCCGCGCTGGCTACAATGGACTGAGAACGAAAACCTAAGGCAATAATCACAGCACTGAGCCAAACATTACTTACCCACTGTGAGACGCTGTCAAGTGGTTTATCAGAGCATTCGCTAGAGGGTTTTTAAGTCTTTGTTCATGAAATGCTTTCCCAAAGAAGAAAAGCAACATGCAGCAGCTTGGTTCTCCAGTTATGTGAAGAAAAAACAAAACTCAGTGTACTTGTGAGTAATTTTGCTAAATAAAAATATTTGCATACCAACCAATGCTTCAAAACATTCCCCGTATCAATATAAACCCCGATGCAAAGCAATTAAAGAGTACGTCAGTGAAAGGAAGACATTGTGAGGGCGTTTATACTGGGAGACCTAAGGATCATTCTACTTCCCAAATTCTTAGGCAGGCATAACACCACAGTCATGTGCAACGCACACGAGAAGACGGTCAGCCTTCATACTTTCTCAGCAAGGTTGATTTTTCTTTTTAGGAACATGCAAGACCTTCCCACAAGTTGAAATAGACAAGTTCCGGAGCTGCATACACATTAATTACCTGGTTAAGTTCCCCCCCCACACACACAACAAAAAAACCAGGCTAGATGCTATCTTGATTCCCACTTGAGAGAATCAAAAATAGGACAACAGATACTGGGGAACGTGTCCAGTCACACAAAAGCAAAGCTACTATCAGACCTCAAAACTGCACTATCACCAGCGTGTTAGACCCCAGAAGCAGCACCACCACATTTGGCAAAACTCGCTGAGAGAAGTCGGAGCCATGGGTAGGTTGGATTCAACAAGATAGTAGGCAATTGCTTCTGTTTGCTTAAAGACCAGCTGACCAGGCAACAAATAGCCTAGTCTTTCAATCGGTGTGGCTCCCAGCAAGTTAGCTGGATCCTCTAGGTCTATCAAAATGATCCCAGTTGGGTAGGAGGGATGGCTTAGCGGTTAAGGCATCTGCCTGCAAAGCCAAAGGACTCAGGTTCGATTCCCCAGGACCCACGTTAGCCAGCATCTGGAGTTCGTCTGCAGTGGCTGGAGGCCCTGGCGCACCCATTCTCTCTCTCTCTCTCTCTCCCTCTTTCCCTGTTAAATAAATAAATAAATAAGATAGTTTTAAAAAAAAAAAAAGATCCCAGTTACCCTGGAGGTAGGCATATGAAGAAACTTTCTCTGTAGCCTCGAGCAAATTGTATTTTAGATTTGGTTAGCTCCGGCATTGTCATCAAGTAATGTGCAGGATCCAGGCCTTTAGAGGAATGGCAGAGCCAGCTGGCCATGACCACTTGAGCCACCACCAGCAAAAGCATTACTTATTTCACCACAGCAATGAAGCACGGCTTATGGGAAGATCAGCTTTACCCTCGTGACCATCCACAGGTCGCATTGTCCTAATGGAATGGTTTTGTTTCTCTCACATGGGGAGAATGGCAGTGACTGGCTCGGGGCCGCTCTCTGGAAGAATCCAGGGACTGTGTGCCTGGCAGGAAAAGGAGATGAAGGGCATGGAGGTGTCTGTAAGGTGCTGGAATGGGTGGGGGGAGGGGGGGGCTTGTAGCATTTCAAACACACTTGAAAGAGTCTCTCCCAGACCTAACTGTAAGAATTGTGGTTAAACTGTAAGAGCTCAGGTTTAAAAGGCAGGTTCAGACTGGAGAGATAGTTTTGTGGTTAAGGTGCTTACCTGAGAAGCCTTAAGAGCCGGGGCTCAATTACCAAGTACCCAGGTAAGCTAGATGCACCAGGAGGCACATGCATCTGGCATTCATTTGCAGTGGCTTACCAGTGGTTACCAGTGATACAAACTTGACGTTTCCACTGCCCTCTTGTCCTTCACAATTGACCTATTTTTTTCCAAGGATTCAGTGTACGCCTCACTTCCCACAAATATAGTTCCTTGAGTATCCCCACTTTTCTCTGACCCTTTGGGGACCTTCATCCATATCTCACAACATCCTTTTCTTTGTTATTTCTTTTTTTGTTTTTAAATTTTTTTTGTTCATTTTTATTTATTTACTTGAGAATGACAGAGAGAGAAAGAGACAGATAGAGAGAGAGAGAGAGAGAGAGAGAGAGAATGGGTGCGCCAGGACTTCCAGCCACTGCAAAGGAACTCCAGATGCATGCGCCCCCTTGTGCATCTGGTTAACGTGGGTCCCGGAGAATCGAACCTCGAACTGGGGTCCTTAGACTTCACAGGCCAGAGCTTAACCGCTAAGCCATCTCTCCAGCCCTGTTATTTCTTTTACTTTTACATTATTTATGGCAAGAAGATAGATTTTCAATAACTTTACAATACATATGCATGTGAATGTTACTCAGATCATTTCTTGGAAAATCCCTCAAAGCAGATCGATGCCATTCAGTCGGGATCTAGTTCCAAAAAAATAAAATAAAATAAAACTAAGTTGGGTGAAAACAATGCAGTTTGGGTGTTTGGGTTGTTGACTCTTTGACTTGTCATTATTCTGTTATTTATAATCGGGTCCTGTTTCCTCTTTACTTCCTTCAGGGACAAAGGACTGGGTGCTTTCCTCTGCTGAGATGAGTGTGCCTCAAAGCACGTAATAAATATTCCCACCGATTACGTGATTGATGCCCAAGGTTCCAGGCTACTTCGGGCACTCCAGGGCTCATTTTGTGGGCAGCTTTACCAGAAGGCTGTCCTCCCTGAACTTGTGTGGAGGCCCTTTTCAACTGGTCACTGCGAACTCCACCTTCTTTGGCTACTGAGAGAAGACGTTTCTGACTGCAAGCCCGTGTGTCGCTGTCCTTCCTCCGGACGTTAGGTGACAGTCCCTGGAAACAAGGCATGGGATCATTAGCAAGCATCTTGTTTAGTCTGGAATTTTCCTTTTGACTAAAATTGAGTTACACTTCAAGAAGGCCTGAGCTCTTGAATGAATGTTCTTTTCCTTTTCAAAACTTTGCTTCTGTTCATCACTGCCTGGATAAATTTTTGCTAGCCACTCTCTCTTTTTTGTTTGAGGCAAGCCCAATGGGCTGCCTTTTTCGATGAGAGAGAGATTGGGGATTGGTGTGCCAGGGCCTCCAGCCTCTGAAAACAAACTCTAGACACGTGCGCCCCCTTGCGTTCATGTGCAACCTTGCTTGCTTGTATCTCTGTGCGCTTGCCTTAGGTGGGACCTGGAAAGTCAAACGTGAGTCCTCAGGCTTAGCAGGCAAGTGCCTTAACCAGTAAGCCATCTCTCCAGCCCAGAAAAGAGGATTTTCATGACAGCATTTGTCCTTATTTCATCAATGAATATATCAGCTTCCAAAAGACACTAGCCAGATGATACCAATATTCAGTGTTGCCTGTTTTTTTTTTGTTTTTTTTTTTTTCATTAGCAGCTTTAGTATTGCAAAATGAAACAAGAGCCAGAGAGATGGTTAGCAGTTAAGGCACTTGCTTTCCAAGCCTAAGGACACCATGTTTGATTCCCCGGTAGCCACATGAGCCGGATGCACAAGGTGGCGCATACATCTGGCTAGAACCTCTGGTGCATTGCCCCCCCCCACCTTTCTCTGTCTCTGTCTCAAGTAAATAAATAATAAAATATATAAATAAAAAGAAAATGAAACAATAATACTAATGCCATTTAATACTAAACTCCAGTTTGTCACAGTGTCTTTTATCCAAAGAAACAAAGGCTAAGAAAAATAAAAGTGGGTTTCTATCATTAAACAATCAATGAAGCTTTTCCCAAAGGAGAGAAACAAGGCCCCTAATTCTTTACCTCCAGATCTGGCAGGGAGAGTTGGAGATGATGAGGTTTCACGTCATATGAACCCCAGCACAGTTTCTTTCAAGACCCATCCATCATCTCAGAATTTTATATTCTCCAACTTCTTTCCCGGTAAAGCGAGCACATGAATGCAGTTAGCAGTTTCTCCGCAATATGAAAGCGATCACAGTCGGGTGCTACACTGGTCTAGTCAGGGCTGCGCAGACATGCACGTGAACGAGGATTAACGTGGGGATCACAGATGAGTGGAGGGCGATGGCTTTTCTCAAATATTTGAGCATTTCTTTTAATGTGCTTATAGGATAAAAATAGTTCTTGGCTTGAAAACAGTTTAGAGAGATAGGTAATTTTGGAAAAAGAATGTTCTCAGAAACAATCCATTTGGTGAATCTGTTCCATCAACAGAGATAAATTTGACAAGTGTTTTGATTTTCCTGGAGCCCCAGTAAAAGGCAAAGGGCTTATCCACTGGAAGGAACTTGAGTAGAATCGGCAGTGTACCTCTTTGTCCGTGACTGTGTGTGCTGAGCCCGTGGGAACTGACCTCCTGATACTTTTGTCTGTTGGGGAATGTGGCCAGAATCTAACTGAATAATTTCTCTACATGCTCATATTACCAGCCAACTCACCATTAAAATAATAATAAATAAAGTCAATATCTTTTGGTGAGGGCAGATAGTGCACATAAGTAAACAGTAGCCAATGACAGATCATGGGCTTTGCAAGGCCAGAGTTAAAGAAATCCCTAATCAAAATCAGAATTGTTCTGTACAATGTACCACACAAGACTACAGAAGGACAAAACAATGACAACAAAAACATCCCATCGGAAGAAGCCAGAGCAAATTTAAAATATCTGGAAGAATATTGGGAGAAATAGATTCTGGGTTCATCATTATAATTTACATTGGGGGAAAAAAAGCAGTAAGAAGATTGGGGGGGGAGTTAAAAAGTTATCCAATGCCCTTATGATTCAATTGAAAATAATTAGACTTCCAATAAAAAAAATAAACACTCTTATTAGGCTATCAGGTTAAGGAAAAAAAAAAGGTGAAATGGAAGAAAACCAAGGAGCACATTCAAGAGGCAACATTGAGGCTTTTCCCTAAATGGCCTTGGGTCATTATGCCCTGCATCGCATCTGTTTTTATTTGACATTTCCCTTGGCATTCGTGTTTGTCATGATGTAAGAGAGTGGCTGATTATTGTGAGCTCACTTCCAAGCTTGACTTGTGTTCCTCAGGCAGGCTAGGAGCCAACTCTTTCCATGTAGGACTTTGACTATGGTAGACATGATGTCTGCTTCAAAGTGGTGGGTTCTCTTGTCTTTTTGTTTCTCTCCTCTACCTTCTTCTATTGCCCTCCTCCATTTGTGTTCTAGTAAAGTTATTCTAGCTCCTACCTGCAAGGTTTCTCCCAGCCAGTAAGAAAAGTGGCAACATTTTTCTTTTTTTAACTAAAACAATGCAACAAAGGAGGCTGTCACCTTTCTTTAAGGTCAGGAATCAGGGTCATTTTTATACATTCATTTCTATGTCGTGTTGCGTGTGTGTTTGGCATCTGTGCATGTATGTGTTTTCAGATGTGTATGAGTACATATGTGTGCAAATAAATGCCCATGTACACGCATGCATGTGCATGTGGAATGCCCGTGTACATGCATGCATGTGCATGTGGACATCATTAGTAGATGTCAAGCGTCTTCCATAACTACTCCCCAACTTATTTTTTTTAATACTTTATTTATTCATTTGATAGAAAGAGAGAGGGCAGCAGATAGATAGAATGGGCGCTCCAGGGCCTCCAGCCACTGCAAACGGGCTCCAGAAGCGTGCGCCACTTTGTGATGGCTTTACATGGGTCCTGGGGAATCGAACCCGGTTCGTCAGTCATTGCAGACCAGCATCTTCACTGCTAAGCCATCTCTCCAGCCCCCCCCCGCCACCTTATTTTTGAGAGTCTCTCCCCAAACCTGGAGCTCACTGATCAGCTTTGAGGCCTTAGCCAACAGGCGCCCCCTGCCCTGGTCCCAGATGAACTGTCTCTACATCCCCAGGGATTCCAGGCACACGCTACCTCACCCATCACATTATGCAGGTGGTGGGGGTCCGAGGCTAGGTCTCCGTGGTGTTTCTACCGCAAGTGCCTTTACTTAGCCAGCTTCCTAGTCCTGGTTTCGGGATCTTCATATCTCATCTGGATCCACTTTTGGGGGGGGGTCTGTACTTGGTCACATTACACTCAGCTGAAACGGGGGCTAGAAAATATGGTTTTAACGTGAAGCTAAGTAAACGTGGTCAAACTTAAGGGTCTATAATTATTTTTAGAATATTTTATTTATTATTTATTAGAGAGAGAGGGGAGAGAAAGAGAGAGAGAGAGTGCCAGGGCCTCCATACACATGTGCCCCCCCCTTGTGCATCTGGCTTTACATGGACCCTGGGGGATTGAACTTGGGTCTGTAAGCTTTGAAGGCAAGGGTCTAAACCACTGAGCAATCTCTCCAGCCCCTCTATCAATCATTTTTTTTTGTTTATTTTTATTTATTTTTTTATTCGAGGGCTACAGACAGAGAAAGAGGCAGAGAGAGAGAGAGAATGGGCACACCAGGGCCTCAGGCCACTGCAAATGAACTCCAGACACATGCACCACCTTGTGCATCTGGCTAATGTGGGTCCTGGGGAATCGAGCCTTGAACCAGGGTCCTTAGGCTTCACAGGCAAGTGCTTAATGACTAAGCCATCTCTCCAGCCCTCTATCATTATTTTTAATTCCCAATTATCAAAGCAGGCTTTAGTGTGTTGCCTGAACTCTGGGTTTTAGGAATGAAAGTGAGTGCACATATTTGCAAACAGAGAGAGACAAGAGAAGAGAGACAGAAACACAGAGAGAATGAACGGGCATGCCAGGACATCTAGCTGCTGCAAACAAATACCAGATGCATGTGCCACTTTGTACATCTGGCTTTATGTGGGTCCTTGGGAGTTGAACACAGGTTCTTAGGCTTTGCAGGCAAGTATCTTAACTGCTGATCCCAAAAACTATTTTTTTTTTGGATTTTTTCGAGGTAGGGTCTCACTCTGGTCCAGGCTGACCTGGAATTAACTCTGTAGTCTCAGGGTGGCCTTGAACTCACGGCAATCCTCCTACCTCTGCCTCCTGAGTGCTGGGATTAAAGGCATGCACCACCACGCCCGGTCCAAAAACTATTTTTTAAGGAGCTGGGCGTGGTAGCCTATGCCTTTATTTTTATTTATTTATTTATTTGACAGAAAAAGAGGTAAGGTGAGAGAGAGAGAAAGAGAGAGAGAGAGGGAGAATGGGCATACCAGGGCCTCCAGCCACTGTGAACAAACTCCAGATGCATGCACCCCCTTGTGCATCTGGCTAACATAGGTCCTGGGGAATCGAAACCTGGGTCCTTTGGCTTTGCAGGCAAACGCCTTAACCACTAAGCCATCCCTCCAGCCCCCGAAAACTCTTTTAAAATGTAAAAACAAATCCTGGTCTTAAGACATTTTAATCTAATTTTGGAAGATTTTAGCATGCATTTTATTTGTTCCGCGTCACTCACAGATAGCTTCCATCACATCCTTCGTCAACCTTAATTCTTCCCCAGAGGACATGCGTGGCATTAGGCAACAATTGTACCATTTTTGCTTGCTATTGACATCTGGCATGGCACTCCAGTCCCACCAGAGAGTGCCTGTTAGAGAGCGGGGGCGGTAGGGTGTGCCATGTGCGGGCGGAGTAACTTGAGCAGAACAAGGTCTCGTAAGGTTGGAACCCGGGGTAGAAGACGGGTCGCCGAGGCATCCCGGGGCAGCTGCGGCTCGTGAAGGCCAAGAGCGGAAGGAAGGAAGCTGAGTGGGGTCAGTAGGTTTGACTTGGCTCCTGACGTGCCCGTGGGTTGGGAGCAAGAGCATGAGCCGAGGGATGGAGAGATGGGGCAGCCCTTAGGGCATTTGTCTGCAAAGCCAAAGGACTTGGGTTTGATTCCCCAGAACCCACGTAAGGCAGATGCACAAGGTGGCATGTGTGTCTGGAGTTCATTCGCAGTGGCTGCAGGCCCTGGCAGGCCCGTTCCCTCCCCCTCAAATAAATAAATAAAAATTAATTTAAAAAAAAAGGAAAAAAGAACACGTGCTAAGAATTCTTCATCCTCACGGGTGTATTCCCTTCATGCTAAGCCTCAGGCTATAAGGTCAGAACTTGAGTAATTTTAATGTGTATGACATTTTACAGAGCAGAATATCTGAAGTAAAAGAAATGAAATTACTTTGAAATGAGCATAGCCAGCACCTGAAAGCTCAAGATTAGAGGGACTATAAATTTGTGACGTTATTAAGTTTTTCCAATCAATGTTGATTTGTTGATATTTTTATAACAAATAAAATGTCTTAGGACTGGAAAGCTGGCATAGTGGTTAAGACACTAGCCTGCAAAGCCCCAGGAGCCATGTTTGACACTCTAGATCCCACAGAAGGCAGACGCACAAGGGGGCACATGCATTTGGAGTTTGACTGCACTGGCTCCAGGCCCTGGTGTGCCTATTTTCTCTCCCATAAAAAAAATAAAACTGAAATAAAATGTTTTAGAGATAGTTCTCTGTAAAAAATTTTAATATTTTATTTATTTATTTACCTATTTTGTGTGTGAAAGAAAGAGAGAAAATGGGTGAACCAGGGCCTCCAGCCACTGCAAATGAACTCCAGATGCATGTGCCTCCTGTGCATCTGGCTAATGTGGGTCCTGGAGAACTGAACCTGGGTCCCCAGGCTTTTCAGGTGGGCACTTGAACTGCTGAGACATTTCTCCCACCTGAAAACAGAGCCATATCCCTGTGTATATCTCTGCTTAAGAAACATCCCGGTCCTAAATTTGTACTTCTACTGTATATACAGTAAACATTCATTAAAACATTTGGATTTTAAATTTCATACAGGACTTTACCACGTATTACTGATTTTGCATATCACTGTTAAATACTGTTTTCGTGATATATCATATTTAAGAGATCTGATAGATTCAAATTATTTACTTAAGCGCCTATGTATAAGTCCAATATGTAAATAGGCCAATTTAAAACTCATTCTCCTATTGAAGGGCAACTAGCTGGTCTCCGCATTCTTGTTAGCAGGCACGTGACGTCAGTGAATACCACCGCACACACATCTCTGCCCACACATTTGTGGACTTCCTGTGGCCAATGCCCAGAAAAGAACAGATGGTCCTCCGGATCAGACACATCCCCCACCTGACTACACGGGGCCAAATGACTCTCAGATAGTTTGACAATGACATTTTCGTTGACAAACTCTGGAAGATTCTTTTTCTCCCATTCTTTCTTTTCACTGAGAATTTTCATCCAAGGAACATGGTCTAATCTAGTCACAATCCCCTCCCATGACCTTGGCTGTTGCCCCCTCCCCCACTCCCGTCCCACTGAACCATCTCTTCTTTCTCACTAGTCTTCTTGCCATTCAGAGGTCTGTTTCTTTTCTGCTCCTGCCTCCGTCATCAATGCTGTCAGGTTAACGAGCTCAGTGCTGTGCAGATCTGACAGCCAACGGCCACTAGGAGGCCATGAATGGACCAGTCACCTCACGTCCGGAGGACAGTGTCCCACGTCACTCCTCCTCACCCTCCCGCTGTTAGATTCTTCCCATCCCCTCTCCTGTGATGAGCCCTGAGCCGAGCAGGGAGAGACAGAGGTGGCTCATTTAGTGCTCAATAATTGGCACTTTGATGACGTCATCGGGTTATGGCTCTATCTTTTAGGTGGGTTGGAATGGTATCTCAGTGTTGTTGTAATTTATATTTCCTAACTAGATTGATTATGATTCACTGGTTTTTTTTGTAAATTTATAACCAAAGTTGTTTATTTTTCTATTGAGTTGATTGCATTTTTCTTACAATTAAAAAATACATTCTAAAAGAGATGTAAAGGGAAGAGAAAGGAAAGGAGGGCGGTAATTCCAACTTTCTGTCAGCTGGTCTACATGGAGGAGGTTTTCAGCTCAGTTCCAGCAGGATTTCTCAGTGGCCTTGCAGCCCAAATATATGGACTCTTCAGCAATAGGATCTTACCATCTATTCCTGATGGGAAACCAAGGGCCTCGGCAATGGCCTATAATGTTTTGGGGGCATCAGGGACCTCCCTGGCCAAAAACTCACTAGAAGGTATTCCATCCCTGGCACTGAAAATTTTTTAGCTATAATCTATGGCTCCTGAGTGTTCCATTGCCCAAAAAAAGTAGGTTTCCATATGATTTATTTATATCCTCTTAGATTTTGATTAGCCCTCCCTCCAACTTTCCTTTACTCAATCTCTTCCCCTGACCTCATTTGGGCCTTTTCACCCCCGTTAATCTATTCTTCTACTTACGTATATACAATACTATCCTATTAAGTCCATTCTTGTTTGTACCGTAACACCACATGGCTCAGACAACATTCATGGCACAACCCCATCTTTGGCCTTCAAGTTCCAAAACTGTAAGCTAAATAGACATCCTTTCTCTAAATGACAATTAATACCAATAAAGACCAAGTTAATGGTTTCAAGAGTAATTTCCTCAGGACACTGTTTACTAACATGGTAAATATTTTGAGTAGACAACTCATTACTAGAAGGCTGAAATAATAAATGATATAAGGAGCTCTGATGAAGACCAAATCATGTTAAGTGTCTGTCTTCTGACAATCTTATTTAAAGGTCAGAACTTGTGTGGAGTGAAGGTGTTCTTATGAAGCTCTGTTTTATAGAATATTTAAGTGAGGTAAGATTTTCCGGGTCCTGAATATGCCTGGTGCCCTTAGGCAGCATTGAGGTGGACGCCATGGCTGAGGTATGATGAGGAAGAAAGAGCAGTAGATGATGAACTCAGAGAGGCGCCCAGACCACAGCAGCAGAATGTGGTGAGGATTGGCTTTTGGTTGGAAGTCAGAGGTTGTTGCCATCAGCTCAACATTTCTGCGACAAACATCCAACCAACCACAGCTTATAGGAGGAAAGGGTTTTTTTTCAGGCTTACAAAATCCAGGAGAAACTCCTTCAATGGTGGAAGAAGATGTTTACTTTCAGAGATACAAGTAGAGAGAGACAACCGCAGCAGACAAACACCAATGCCAGCAAGCATGAGCAGCCAGAGCTCAAAATGCTCTGAACGCACCCAGTAGGGCTAGACTAAGACCTACCCCCAAAAGGTAGATCCACTCCAGCCCACTAAGCCCATTATTTCTTCAGGTTTTTTTTTTTTTTTGAAGCAACTAAACAATAGACACACACAAGTAAGCACAATTAATTTAAGAACTAGTCCTACCTAGTGGGAAACAGTGTCTTGTGGAAAGCCAAGTGAAGGTCTCTGAGGACTACAGAGCAAAGTGCCTGTGAGCTCAGCTTGCGCAACAAGAAAGCCCAAGGTCAAGGAATGGTGAAAGAACCAGAGAGCTGTAGAAATGAGAAGCCAGACAGGGAATACACGTGTCTTTAATGCCAGCACTTGGGAGGCAGAGGGAGGAGGATCGCTGTGAGCTCAAGGCCACCCTGAGACTACAGAGTGAATTCCAGGTCTGCCTGGGCCAGAGTGAGACCCTACCTCAAGAAACGAAAACAAACAAAGTAGGGCTTGCGAGATGGCTTAGCAATTAAGGCGCTTGCATCCAAAGCCTAAGGACCCAGGTTCGACTCTCCAGATCCCATGTAATCCAGATGCACAAAGGTGAAGCAAGTGCAAGGTCACGCATGCCCACTAGGTGGCGCAAGTGTCTGGAGTTCAATTGCAGGACTGAGGCCCTGGTGCACCAACTTTCTCTGTCTCTAAAAGACTTAAAAAATAACAAAATTAGATTCTCTGCAGGCGTTTTATTGGAGGGTATTAAGGGTAGATGTCAAGATTGACTGCACACATTTGCGGGGGGCGGGGGTGTTTCGAGGTAAGGTCTCACTCTGGCCCAGGCTGACCTGAAATTCACTCTGTAGTCTCAGGGTGGCCCCTCACTCTCTTTGGCTGCTTTGGAGAGGTGTGAGATTGTGAGGTGTGGCAGACATATAAGTGGGAATCTTAAGAAGGTGATCAGAAAGAAGGTGGAGATAGGGAAGTGAGACATCAGGCTTGAAGAGGCCAACCAAAGACTGATCAGAGAACGGTTGATAGCCCAAGAGGAGTGTGGCGGTTTGATCCGGGTGTCCTCCATAAACCCAGGTGTTCTGAATGCTGGGTCCCCAGCTGATGGAGATTTGGGAATTAGCGCCTCCTGGAGGCAGCGTATTGCTGGGAGCAGGCTTGTGGGTGTCATAGCCAGGGCCTCCAGCCATCACAAACAAACTCCAGACACGTGCAACCCCTTGTGCATGTGGCTAACGTGGGACCTGGGGAATCGAACCTGGGTCTTTTTGGCTTTGTAGGCAAACACTTTAAGGGCTAAGCCATCCCTGTAGCCCTCTAGAAGATATTTTACACTGTGTTTGACTCTCCAAGGCAAGGCCCTACAAGAATTAGCAGACGTAAAAGAGAGAAAAGCCAGGCATGGTGGCGCACGTCTATAATCCCAGCATTTGAGAGGTGGAGGTAGGAGGATCACCATGAGTTTGAGGCCACCCTGAGACTACAGAGTGAATTCCAGGTCAGTCTGGGCTAGAATGAAACCGTACCTCAGAAAAAAAACAAAGAAAGAAAGAAAGAGAGAGAGAGGGAGGGAGGGAGGGAGGGAAGGAAGGAAGGAAGGAAGGAAGGAAGGAAGGAAGGAAGGAAGGAAGGAAGGAAGGAAGGAAGGAAGGGAAAAAAAAGAAGAGAGAGAAAAAAGAGAAAGAGAGGGGAAAATCTTAGATTTGGCTTAATACATATTGAGTGACGGAGGTAAGTCAATTGCAATAAAGACTGTGATTCTAAAAATCAGCACATGCGTCACTATATTCGTCAGAATTACCAGAACCAGCGGAGGAAGTAATGCTGGGGCTCACTGAGAACTGAGTAACCAGCTCTTTCTTACATCTTTTCCAAGGTAAGGTTAAACCGAAGGCTCAAGTTTTCCCCTCAACTCAGGTGTTCTGAATGCTAGGTTCTCAGCTGATAGAAATTTGGCAATTAACGCCTTCTAGAGGCAGTATGTTGTTGGAAGTGGGCTTATGTATGTTATAGCCGGTGTCCTCTTGTTAGTGTTTGGCACACTCTCCTGTTGCTGTTGTCCACCTGATGCTGGCCAGGGCGTGATGTCCACTCTCTGCTCATGCCATCATTTTCCCCTGCCATCATGGAGCTTCCCCTCGAGTCTGTAAGCCAAAATAAACCCCCTTTTTTTTCCCAAAGCTGCTCTTGGTCGGGTCATTTCTGCCAGCAATGTGAACCTGACTGCCACAAGTCCTGGAGGCTCACTCCCTCAGTAAGGCCTCATTACTAAAATTCAGCTTAAATCCTCATCCCAAATTTCTCAGAATGGGAGTGGGATTATGTTTAGAAACAGGCATTATAGGTAACAATTCATTTGAGGTCACGACCTTTGTGAAGGGAAAGGTTTAGAGCGGGGGAACAAGGGAGGGGAAAGGCAGACATCTACAAGCTCAAGATTACCAGCAAATCCCCAGAAGCTCAGCAAACACGATCTTAGGCATGGGACAGCTTCTCCCCCGAGCCTGCGAGGCGTGACCTCGATTCCGGACCACAGTGATTCATCTCTGGTGTTTACTAAATCTGTGGAACTTTCACAAAGCAGCCCTAGCAAACTCACATAAAGCGGCGCAAAACACAAATTCTATTCTCCAGAAAATTTTACTAACGATTCTATTCTACGTTAATAAAAGTGCAGTCCAGAGCTGGGCATGGTGGCACACACCTTTAATCCCAGCACTCGGGAGGCAGAGGTAGGAGGATCGCCGTGAGTTCGAGGCCACCCTGAGACAACAGAGTGGTTTTCAGGTCAGCCTGAGCTAGAGTGAGACCCTACCTCAAAAAAGCAAAAAAAAAAAAAAAAAAAATAGTGCAGCCCAATTTGTCCCTGTTCTGGAAAGAATTCTGCCGGCACCAACTCTTAACCCCTCAAAACCTTTGCCAGGAGGAACAGAAAACAGGCGGAGGCCTGTGAGCGTGCAAACACACACTCGCTTTCCCAAGGACACTGAAGGAGTCCGTATTTCCAGAGAGGCGGGAGAAGGGAAATCACGCAGAAAGCAGTCACTCCTGCCATGTAGTCAATGGCTTCCCGCACTGCTGTGGTGGCAGACATGAAAATGCAGTGAGCATTATGCAGCTCCGTGTCAAGTTATCTCCTTGGCTGCAATGACGGAGAGGAGCTGCTGCATCTGTGTTATTGGCTGGGGATATGCAGCATGCATTTAAAAACTGTGTCGGGGGAAATAAAAAAAAAAAGCCATGTCAGGACATTTTTGCATATCAGCAAACAATCTCATGAACACATTTCATGAGACACCTCTGTAGCCACTGAATTTTAATTTTTCCCCGGGGCTTGGACAAGAAGCACAATGAGAACTACATTAGTAACAGAAATAATAAATAGCCTTCTTGCTACTGTTGGTAGTGGCCATTTAATTTCATTTTTACTGATACTATGTCATTGTTTTACCGGAATAATGATTTGTTCTGTAATATGAATAATAATATGTTTGGAAATCTGGGGTCAGAGGCTTTGTGTTTCTCTTCCATTTTGCCAAACACAGTGGAGTTTGGATAATGGAATGAAAGAGGGATAAGAGAAAACCACCAATTTCTTCTTTGGCGTTTTGGGATGCATATAAAATCCAAATGCTAGCCCAAGCAACTCACTCTCTCCACACTTGACCTGGTTGCTTGCCTTTAAAGAAATCTGCACTGCAGGAGACATTTGGGTTCCACACAGCAGGTCAAAAAAAAAATCACTTCTCCTGTTCTAACCTTGGATTCTCCAGCTGCCCACGCCCACTCCCCTAGACACACAGTTCAAGACTCTTGAGCCATCTCCAAGGCCTGTTGGTGGGAACCCATCTGAGGGTGAATCACATCCCTGGGCTCCTGATCTCCACCCAACCAGTTTAGGAACATCGCTCTGTCATTTTATTAGCTGGACCTGCAAGCAGCCCAGATTCTGTTATGATGAGTGAGGAGCGCCCAGCTTACCTAGGATCTGGTTGGCACGGGAGCCTCTGTGCCTCATAGCAGTTCTTAGAAATGTTTACAGAACACAGTGTCTTGCAGCAGCTCCAAGCACACCGTGTGCAACCATCCCTATCGCTTGGTGGTAGAGCTGTTCTTGCTAGAAACTTCAGTTTCCTCCAAGAAGGTCCATGTCTCTCTTTACCCCAGTCTCTTCACTGCTGAAGAGCCATCAAATTTAAATAGAAACAAGACATATTTGGATGAGATTTGAGGAGCTTAGGGCTCCAAGTTGAAAAAAAAAATAATGGTGATTTTCTTTGCTAAGACAATTCAAAATATCATTGGGGAATTCTAAACCGTCACAAGATAAAGCTTATCTATTTTGGAATACCCTACGTCAGTGCACCTTAAAATAAGTAATTGGGGCTGGAGAGATGGCTCAGCAGTTAAGGCACTTGCCTGCAAAGCCTGACGACCTGGGTCCGATCCCTCAGTACCCATGTAATGCCAGATGCACAAAGTGGTGCGTGCATCTGGGGTTCCTTTGCAGTGTCTCTCTTCTCCCTGTCTCCTGGCTTGCAAATAAATAACTGTATGTATGTTTGTTTGTTTTTTAAAGTAGAAGACATGTGAAAGGCTAACACAGAAGCTCTGGTTACAGGACCCCTTGCTCCTATGTTAGGGGGGTCCCTAGGGTTCTTTGGGAAAAGACTTCCAGCTCAGAGTCAATGAACAGCAGCTGAGCCACGGGGCACGTGTCCTTCAGCTGTTGCTCTTTCCATCTTGCTCACCCTCCTCTTCCTCTTCTGGGTCCACAGGATGTGTTCAGACAGCCTCTTGTGGGCAAAGGAATAAGTTTCATTTTATCTCTTCAAAAAGTCCAAATAAGAGCTGGAGAGATGGCTCAGTGGTTAAGGTGCTTGCCTGCAAAGCCTAATGACCTGGGTTCGATACCCCAGTACCCATGTAAAGCCAGGTTTACAAAGTGCTGCATTCATCTGGAGTTTATTTGCAGTGGTTAGAGGCCATGGCACACCTATTCTCTGTCTCTCTCTCTCTTTCTCCCCTCTCTCTGCCTCTCTTTCTCTGCCCCTCTCTCTTTCTCTCTAATAAATAATTATATAAAATACTTTTTTAAAGTACAACTTAGGGCTGGAGAAATGGCTCAGCAGTTAAACAACCTGCCTGAAAAGTCTCACAACCTGGGTTCAATTCCCCAGTATGCACAAAGTAGTGTATACAAGTCAAGTTCATTTGTGGTGGCTAGAGACCCTTTTTCTCTCCTCTGTCTGTTTGTCTGTCTGTCTGTTTCTCTCTCTCTCTCTCTCTCTTTGTGTATGCTTCTCCTTGCTTGCAAATAAATAATAAAAAATATAAATAAAATAAAAAAGGACACATTTTCCACTATGGTGGTCCAACAATGAAGGAAGACTGTATTCCTCCCCAAAACAAAGCAAAGGACTCAAAGGTTGGGAAGGCAGTGACGTAACATGTCCACAGCCACAAAGGAAGACAATGTCCATTTCCCCTCCCTCCTGTTGCCCCCAGGCACCTCGAGCTTCAAAGGCAGCTCAGGTCGCTGGGCAGATGAGCCACCACCCAGGGGGAATCAGCCAGACCACTAGGCCATCGTCACATTCTTCCTCACTCTGAGTCTGGGAGGAGATGAGCACAGGAGACAACGTGCTGTGTTCACCGCCGATGGAAAACCCAAGAAGCCTCATGTCAAACAGGCTCGGAAACCTCAGCCTGGCCAAAGTCAACACTTCTGCCAGGCCCGACGGAGAACAGGAGAGACACGTTCAGTTGGCTGTGGTTCAGATTCTTTAGGTGTTGCCAATCAAGTTGGGATCGCTTAAGCTGGTTAGGTAAATCACAGTGTAATTTTTTTTTCACCATAATAAAAGTAATATAAAATAAAAGGATGGGCTGGAGAGATGGCTTAGCAGTTAAGGCACTCGCCTGTAAAGCCAAAGGACCTTGGTTTGATTCCCCAGGACCCACATAAGCGAGTTGCACAAAGTAGTACATGCATCTGGAGTTTGTTTGCAGCGGTTGGAGGCCCTGATATGCCCATTCTCTCTCTCACTCTCTTTTCCTCTCTCTCTCTCTCAAATAAAAATTAAATAAAAAATATTTAAAATAAAGGGAAAAAAAAGCAGCTTAACACTTTGTCTTCTGAGCTCAGTTTGCTCATGTGGGAAGAAGGCTGCAGAAATTAACTCCATGCCCTACTTTGCACCGCGTGGTTGGCTCCCATGTGGACGGCAAGCCCTTTTATGTCCAGAAACATCCAGAAAGAGAGAGGGAAGCAGAAATGTGTGTTTTAATTCATGCTTACTTTCTGAGAAGGAAGCATTGATGGATGAGGCAACCTCAGCCTTGAGTGAGAGAAACAATTACTCTAATGAAATCCCTGAACCCTCCTGGTCCCAAATGAATCCAGATTTATTTGTGATTTCCCGACTGGTTTAGCTTGACTAGATGCAGGGAAAAAGAAATGCCATTTCTCTGCCCATGCCCACGCCCAGGCTCCTCTTTGTGGGTCTGCGTGTTGGATGGCAGGTGAAATAGGGCAAATTTTGTCAACTGAAGAAAAGTTAGAAATCTTGTGACACCTATCTCTAGTTTTCGTTTGTTTGCTTTTTTTTGAGGTAGGGTCTCGCTCTGGCCTACGCTGGCCTGGAACTATGTAGTTTCAAGGTGGCCTTGAACATACTAAATCTTTTTTTTTTTTTTTTTTTTTTTTAATTTTTTATTTATTTATTTGAGAGTAACAGACACAGAGAGAAAGACAGATAGAGGGAGAGAGAGAGAATGGGCGCGCCAGGGCCTCCAGCCTCTGCAAACGAACTCCAGACACGTGCGCCCCCTTGTGCATCTGGCTAACGTGGGACCTGGGGAACCGAGGCTCGAACTGGGGTCCTTAGGCTTCACAGGCAAGCGCTTAACCGCTAAGCCATCTCTCCAGCCCTAAATCTAGTTTTTTAATCATTTTATTCAGTATCCTCATGGCTTGCTTGCAGGGCCTTTTCATATTACACAAAGGGAAAATCCATTTCCTATCCTATGCTCTTCCAGTGGCTACACCTGCTTGTGTCTTCATAAAAAATATATTTATGTGGGGCTGGAGAGATGGCTCAGTGGTTAAGCACCTGCCTGCAAAGCCTAAAGACCCTGGATCAAGGCTCGATTCCCCAGGACCCATGTTAGCCAGATGCACAAGGAGGCGTAAGCGTCTGCAGTTCATTTGCAGTGGCTGGAGGCCCTAATGTGCCCATTTTCTTTCTTTCTCTCTCTCTCTCTCTCTCTCTCTCTGCCTCTTTCTCTCTTGGTCTGTCTCTCTCAAATAAATAAATAAAAATGACCAAAAAAATTACGTGATATGAGGCCTAGGCTTTATCTCAGTAACTTATACTAAGCCTTAATTAGAATCTAAGGCTCTTATTTATTTATTTATTTATTTTGATGTGGGGTCTTTCTTTAGCCCAGGCTGACCTGGAATTCACTCTGTAGTCTCAGGGTGGCCTCGAACTCATGGTGCTCCTCCTACCTCTTCCTTCAGAGTGCTGGGATTAAAAGTGTGTGCCACCACGCCAGGCTCCCAGATTCTTATAGAATAAAAAAATAGTATACTACCTCAACAGACCTAAATGAAATAGTTTCTGGTATGATCATAGTCACTATGATCATTGCTGGTTTATTTTTATTTTTATTTTTTGTTCATTTTTATTTATTTATTTGAGACTGACAGACAGAGAGAGAAAGAGGCAGAGAGAGAGAGAGAATGGGCACGCCAGGGCCTCCAGCCACTGCAAACAAACTCTAGACACATGCGCCTCCTTGTGCATCTGGCTAACGTGGGTCCTGGGAAATCGAGCCTCTAACTGGGTCCTTAGGCTTCACAGGCAAGTGCTTAGCCACTAAGCATCTCTCCAGCCCATGATCATCGCTGTTTTTATCCAAGCTGCTTCTGTCCTGACAGTCACAAAACTCATCAAATCACTCAAGTAACGCATTTTGTATATCAAACTGTGTAATGTAATGAGTGTCATTACTACGCAACATGAGATAGGCAAAAACCTGGTCACCTGAGCACAATCAATGAAATCAACTGTGACATTTGGAGGGGACTAAATTCAAGCCATTCAGCTACAGGCTGCTTTAAATGTAAGTTCACATGTATGACCCCTAACTGCACATGGGAGAAAATGAATAACTTATGTTGCTATAAATATTAATTAGTAACATGACCAAATTAGTCAAATAGTACTTGTCCTCAAAGCAATATTTAAAAAAAAATATCTTGACACCAGGATTTTGCCAACAATTTGTCTTGGTTCAATCCATCTTCTTGTTTTTTTAACTACTTGGCCTTCTACTTTGGTGGCCGTTGGATTAATTATCTGTACTTTGTTCTTTGTACAGTTGGAGCAATCAATCTAAAAAAAGATTTTCTTGCCAGCAAGTTCAATTTGTCAATACATCTGGTTCATCAGACTGTTTTTTTTTTTTTTTTTTTTTGCTTTTTTGAGGCAAGCCCAACATGCTGGCCTTTTTTATTTTTGATGCAAGAGACTGAGAGAGAGAGAGAGAGAGAGAGAGAGAGAGAGAGAGAGAATTGGTATGCCAGGGCCTCCAGTCACTGCAATCAAACTCCAGATGCGTGTGCCCCTATGTGGGCATGCGCGACCTGGTGCCTGTTCACATGGGATCTGGAGAGTTGATCGTGTGTCCTTGGGCTTCGCAGGTAAAGCACCTTAACTGTTAAGCCATCTCTCCAGTCCCAGACCACTTTTAAAAGAAAAAGGAACGGGGAGATGTGGCTAGCAAGCTAATTGGAAAAATGCTTATCTTTGCCCAGGCTAAGCCTGGGGACATGGAAACCTATGGTGGAGCTTCTGGAAGACAGGAAACTCACCACCTCTCCAAAGATCCCCTGATAAACATAAGCAAACAACTCCTGATCTGATCTGATGGGAACTCGCCACCCATCTGAAGTTCTGACTCCCCATAGCTTTGACAGCCAGAATCTAAATAGAAACCACGCACAGTCAGGGGAGGAAGCACTCAAATGCATTTCCCTGGCCCTCCATGAAATCCTATTTTGCCTATGGCGTGTTCATTTTGCGTTTATCCCAACAGCTCTGGACCGTGCACACATATTACCTTAAATGGTCTTTATCAGTATGTGGAAACGTCTTCTGTTTTTCACTTTACAAACTGGGTTTATTATGAAGCAGTTTTGATGGGCATTATCCAGTGGTTCTGAATCTATGCAGACAGACATAGGAGTTTGGCTAATGTTCTATCGATATGATATGATCTTTTATTACATTAACTGAGTTTCACATGTTAAACAAACCTCAGTTCCTAGGATAAATCCCCCTTGACCTAGGGATTTAAAGTAATATTATCAGATTCAGTTAGCTAGTATTTTGTTGTTGTTGTTTGAGGTAGGGTCTCACTTTAGCCCAGACTGACCTGGAACTCACTCTATAGTCTCAGTGTGGCCTTGAACTCACGGCGATCCTCCTACCTCTGCCTCCTGAGTGCTGGGATTAAAGGCATGCTCCACCAACGCCTGGCTTTGCTAGTATTTTTAAAGATGTTTGTGTCTATATAAACTATTTGGGCCTATAGATTTCTTCTTTGCTTTCTTTAGCCTTCCTCTTTCTACTCCCTCCCCTCTCCTTCTCTCTCTCCCTTTTGATATCTCCTTCTTCCAGAGAGAGAGAGAGAGAGAAAGAGGGGAAGGGAGAGCAAGGGACAGAATGGGCACGCCAGGGTCTCTAGTCACTGTAAACAAGTTCCAGACGCACGGGCCACCTTGTGCATCTGGCTCATGTGGGTCCTGGAGAATGGAACTCAGCAAAAGTCACGTTCAGAGTATGACTGGCGTCCGTAAGTTGCCCTTTTCCCCGCTCCTCTTGAGAAAGTCCTCTCTCAACTGGGCAGTACACTTTCTAGCTCCTTTCCAGGCTACTTGCCACCACGTGGAAGACACGTGCAGCCTCTCCACCCGGTGCGAATGCGAGATGCTCACATGATGCCCTCTGCCCCTGCCTTCTTGACTGGGCGGGCACGTCACAAGCGTGGCTCTAAGTGTGGTGCTTTTGTTTTCTCCAAGATTCCATTAGAGTGTATCAAAGGAAAATAAAATCATCATGAGAGTGGCACGTGCAAGCCTGATAACCAGAATCATAAGAAACTGGTTGCCACGTTTTGTGAATTCTTTGGAAACCACGTCTTTTTGCTTTCTTCGTTAACAAAAGAGACAGTGTGATAGTCACACTCAGTCATCTTTAAATGATGAAAATACCATGGGAAAAATGTGGAACCGTCGGATTATGAACCTACAACATGTCCCATAATCTGTTCCCCATCTCCAATGTATTAATTATTATTATTAATTCATCGAAGATTTGTTTACCAGATGAATTAATGGAACATTAAATGATTTCTGAAAAATCACATTTTTACTATCAGGAAGCAGGTGCCCTTTCTTTTTCTAAAGCAATCAATTCATACATACATGTGCATGTGCGTGTGTGTGTGTGTGTGTGTGTGTGAATGGATGCGCCAGGGTCTCCTGCCATTACAATAAATACCAGAGACATGGGCCGCTTTTCACATCTGCCTTTAAATGGCTGCTAGGGAATTGAACCCAGGATGGCACACTTTGTAACCAAGCGCCTTTACCAGCTGAACCCATCACTCCAGCCCTCAGGTACCATCTTATATCCTTCTCTCCAGACCAGTTTTGTGTTCTTAAATATCAAAGTTTTCATGCCTTTATCTGGGGCATGACTCTGGTCCTTTGTTTTCATTGCTGTTCCCTACAGACCTCTCAATGTAGGAATCCATGTAACACCTTGGTCCTTGATTTTAATTTAATTTATTTTTTTTATCCTCAATTCATAATTAAAAAAGGGGGGGTGCTGGAGAGGTGGCTTAGCAGTTATAGCATTTGCCAGCAAAGCCAAAGGATCCCTGTTTGATTCTCCAGGACCCACGTAAGCCAGATGCACAAGGGGGTGCCTGCATCTGGAGTTCATTTGCAGTGACCAGAGGTCCTGGCATTCCCATTCTCTCTCTCTCTCTCTCTCTCTCTCCTACTTTCTCTCTCTCAAATAAATAAATAAATAAATAAATAAATAAATAAATAAATAAATAAAATTAAAAACAAAACAGGGCTCTGGGGGTGTTATGGGAAGTTAAATACTGAAGCCTAGCTGGGCGTGGTGGTGCAAACCTTGAATTCCAGCACTCAGCAGGCAGAGGTAGGAGAATTGCTGTGAGTTTGAGGCCACCCTGAGACTCCATAAAAAAGAAAGGAAAGAGGAAAGGAGGGAGGGAAGGAAGGAATGAAAGGAAGGAAAGAAGGAAGGAAGGAAGGAAGGAAGGAAGGAAGGAAGGAAGGAAGGAAGGAAGAAAGGAAGAAAGGAAGGAAGGAAGGAAAGACCGAAAGGAGGAAAGAAAAAATATAAAAGAAGCAAAACAAGTACCAAAGCCCTAAAATGGTCCGTGGATCTGTTGGAGCATGTCTGGGGCACGGCATAAACACATGAGCACAGCCTGTGACAGGGTGCAAGATGCAGACGTCCATCAGGCCTACTCAGGACGAGGCCAACCAAGCCAGCACCTTGGCAAAGCCGGAATCATCCGCTTCTGTGTCAGGAGTTTTGTTCCTTTTCTCGGGCATCTGCTCCAGTCGCCAGTCCCCCTGTTATACCGCATTATTTCATAAGACTCATAAAGCCAGCTTCACAATGAGGCACCAGTTGACGTTCTCTACCCTGATTAAAACGTTTAAAAACAATAGTATTTGGAAGGGATACTTTCTGGGCAGCTTTCGACAGACAAAGTTACTTAATAAGCCTTGTGGAAAAAATTACAGTAATTTACAAGTGTGAGGGGAGTCATAGTAATTTGTAAACAAGGTATGTTCCTTAGGAACAGACTTCCCTAATAGAAGACACTTGGTCTTGTTGGTAATAACTGCAACACATTTCCATGGTGAAGTAGGCAAAATACCCTCATGCTTATGATTTTACCCTGAATTGTTTGAACATGTTGCCTTTCCCTTTGCATACATTCTATAGTAAACCAAGATTTTTCTAGAGCCCTTCCAACACTTGATTGGAATTCAGGACTGGATGGGGGCAGTGCTGGCTAATGTAGACTTCCTCTGAAGGAAAAATCTTAGTATTCATAATCTCCTTTAGACAGTGATATAGCCTATAGCAAGAATAATTAGTTAGACCTGGAGAGATGGTTTGGTGGTCAAGGTGTTTGCCTGAGAAGCCTAAGGACCCAGGTTCGATTCCCCAGGACCCATATAAGCCAGATGCCCAAGGTGGGGCATGCATCTGGAGTTTGTTTGCAGTGGCTGGAGGCTCTGGTGTGCCCATTCTCTCTCTCTATGTGCTTCTCTCTCTTTTCCTCTCTCACTCTCCAATAAATAAATAAATAGAATATATGAAAATAATATAATTAAATAGGCTTTTGAGGAGCAAATCTTGCATGTAGGAATGTTACCATGTTCTGTTGAGTTGTATATGTGTGCACACATCTATCTATCTATCTATCTATCTATCTATCTATCTATCTATCTATCATCTATCTATCTATCTAACATTTTTCATTATCTATCATGTCTTATCACTTATCATTATCTATCATCTATCATTTATCACTTATCATTTATCATTTTCTATCATCTATCATCTGTCTATCTATCTATCTATCTATCTATCTATCCATCCATCCATCTATCTGTCCATCCATCTATCATCTATCTATTTACCCATATAGCTAGCTAGCTCACCCATAGAAATCTGTATTTCAGGACTTTATATCTCACATGTATTCATATGTACATATAAATATATCTCATATTTAGCTATTTACTTACACATCTGTCTATTTCTGAGATTTCCTTGGCACATACCATAAGGTTCTACTTGACCTATTTATATGGTCAAGGCAGTCTGGAACTTGGGCCCATCTGCTCTGGTTATAATTCTATGTTTTAACGTCAGGACAATTCAGAAATGGAATCTGAAAACCCAGTCTAGGTGCCTGTGCTTTACAGAAAGGGATGTCCATAATCTTTCTGTAGCTTTGCGGTGATGCAAACAGCTTGAGGCTTAGTCGTCCTTGTTCTCAAAGAGCTTCTGTGCTTTATTAGCCAGGATGATTAAGAGCCATCTGCATTTGTCAAGCAAAGTCCACAGGCTAAGCTTCCATTTCGTCCATCTACGCTGCGGTAGATCACATGAGCAAGATGGCATTAGCAAGTGGGTAGCAGGCGGATTCTTGTGCCTAATTGCCTAATGGCCCGCTTGTCTGACATGATAGTTTAGATACTCTTACAGTGAGGTCACCATTGCTATGGGACAAGGCAAATGGTTGTGTGGCTGGGCACAAATAGAGTCTCCATTCCTGGAGTGTGTTCGCATTTTCCCGGTTATTGCTGGAAGAGATGTTTTGGAAATTCATCAAGCAAGAGGTAGGAAGAAATGATGAGTTGCATGTGGGGTGGTCCCTACCACCCCAGTTCACAATTCCCACAGTTGGTTGAAATTAATGTCCATGGGGCTTAAGGGAAGGATGGAAAGGACTGACCGCTTGGACCACCTCTTCGGTGAGCTCATTCTGTGCCTAAAGTAAGAGACCACTTTTCACAGACCCTGGGACTTGAGAAGCTAGAAGCATGTGGGCATGCAGTGTTAGGTCATGCCTATGCCAGGGGTGACAACTCAGTCTCACATGCCTGCCATCCATTGCCTAGGACCTTCTGTGTCTTAGGAGAACATTCTATGGAGATATCATCTTAAGGGAGGTCATGATTCATGACTGGCCAATTCTTCTTAATGCTTTTATTTATTTACAAGGAGAGAGAGAGAATGGGTATATTCTCTCTATGGGTCTCTTGCTGCCTCAAACAAACTCCAGACACATATGTCTTTTTGTGCATCTGGGTTTATGTGGGTACTGGGGAATCAAACCAGGGGCGTCAAGCTTTGCAAGCAAGTGCCTTAACCTCTGAGCCATCTCTTCAGCCCATAACCATCCAATTCTTTTATATATATACATATACATATACATATACATATACATATACATATACATATACATATACATATACATATACATATACATATACATCATATACATATACATATACATCATATACATATACATATACATCATATACATATATATATATATATATATATATATATATATATATATATATATATATATATTTGACAGAGAGAAAGAGGGAAAGAGTGAGAGAATGGGTGCACCATGGCCTCTAGCCACTGCAAACAAATTCCAGACACATCCGCCACCTTGTGCATCTGGCTAATGTGGGTCCTGGGGAATAGAACCTGGGTCTTTTGGTTTTGCAGGCAAATGCCTTAACCAGTAAGTCATCCCTCTAGCCCCCAGCCAATTCTTAATGCACCAGATCAGAAGACACTGACTGGTCCAAGTCAAGCTTAGTCTGCCCTGTTCATTGAACCGCTCTCTGTTAGGGCCACTGTCTTTGTGAGACTTTCTTGGCCCTAGACGTGTCTAAGAGTCTCCGTGTGAGCTTCTCCCAGTCCCGTCCCCCTTCCATGTCGCGTCTCCTGTGAGTGTTCACTGCCATCTCACAACTTACTCTTTCATGAGCTCCATGCCCAAAGCAACTAGGAGTAAAATTCATGAGTTTGAAGTAAGGCAGAGCTGAACTGTTTTTGTTTTATTTTCTCTGTCTCTCTCGTAGCAGTGACAGGCTTGAGTAATATGTACGCTCTCTGCTATAATGCTTTTAGGATGCCTGGAAAAATTTAACCCATCCCTTCATCTAATAAATATTGTTTATTCTTTATAAAGGAAAAACAACGACAGAAAGCAACTGCCTGTCACAGAATAAGTATGCAGTAGCTAGTAATTCTATTCATTTTTTGGTGAAAATAATAAGAAGGATAACAGAGACAGAAGTGTTATCAAGCATCTGTGTGATACAGAGCCCATTTCGTGATCCACTTGACTCTGAGCTTGGTCAACAGTGAACCACGGATGCCGTGCGTCTGTGATGTTTGCTGCTCCAGTTTCCCCACCATATTGCATTGCTTTCTTTTGGTTCCCTCAATTTTTATTAAAATTTTCCATGATCATAAAACATATCCCATGGTAATACCCTCCCTCTCCACTCCAACTTCCCCTTTGAAATTCCATTCTCCATCATATCCCCTCCCCATCTCAATCAGTCTCTCTTTTATTTTGATGTCATGGTCGTTTCCTCCTCTTATGATGGTCTTGTGTAGGTAGTGTCAGGCACTGTGAGGTCATGGATATCCAGGCCATTTTGTGTCTGGAGGAGCACGTTGTAAGGAGTCCTACCCTTCCTTTGGCTCTTACATTCTTTCCGCCACCTCTTCCACATTAGACCCTGAGCCTTGGAAGGTGTGATCGAGATGTTACTCAGTACTCCAGTCACTTAGTTCCAGTATGATAATACCTTTTGAGTCATCCCAAAGTCACTGCCATCTGAAAAAAGAAGATTCTCTATCCAAAGTGAGAGTAGTGTTAATATAAGGGTATGAATATTAAGAGAAGAGCTTACTGGGCAGTTTGATAAGCATAGTATATACATTTTCCCAGACATCAGCAGATGTTACACCCCAGGGCTCATGACTACCCCTGGGCTCTTGAAGCATTCTCCTGTGGTCTATGTGTTTCTCTGGATGATACAACCATCTATGGGAAATTGAGCTCCTTTACAAACTTGATGTTGCAAGCGGCTCTCACCACAGAAGTGGCTCTGCTAATGGTTGTATTCTTTACCTCCGGTCTGGTGTGGCAGATGTCACGGGGTCATTGCTTTCTGTCATCCCAAGCTAGCTCATCAGGAACTCCAAGGCACTTCCAGGAACACGCAACGCCAAGGGCTTACCTGGACTCGGGCCTCCCAAAGCAATGACTCTGGACACTCCGACGCCATGGACGCTCTGTCCTCGCCATCCAACGGGGCTTGGATTTCCCCAGTTCATCTCCCCTCAGCGCAACACTCAGGATTTATGTTGATTGTGCAGGGGATTTCATTGCCCATTCTTGGAATTTGTTCTCAGAGGGGAATGTTCCCAGTGTAAGTTTTCATGTTCCCTTAGGACTCGGGACTGGCAACCAATAGTCTTGCAACTTAAAGGGACTTTACAACCACTTGAGGCCTTTGATCCACTGGGATGACCCAAAGGCAACACAGTGCTGAGAAGAAGGGACGGAGGAGCGTCCGGCACTGAAACATCTCACACTCTCCAAGGCTCAGGGTCCATTGCGGAAGAGGTGACAGAAAGAACGTAAGAGCCAAAGGTAGGGTACCGCTCCTTACATACAACTGTCCCGATAGAAATTGGCCTCGTTATCCACCACCTCGTAGTGCCTAGCAGTACCTACACAAGACCCTTATCATAGGAGAAAAAGATGATGACATCAAATTAAAAGAGAGACTCATAGAGGGAGGGGATATGACGGAGAGCAGAGTTGTGAAGGGGAAAGTGGGGGAGGGGAGGAAAATATCATGATTTATTATCTATAAGTATAGAAGTTGTCAATAAAAAATAAAATTTAGGGCTGGAGAGATGGCTTAGCGGTTAAGTGCTTGCCTGTGAAGCCTAAGGACCCCGGTTCGAGGCTCGGTTCCCCAGGTCCCACGTTAGCCAGATGCACAAGGGGGGCGCATGCGTCTGGAGTTCGTTTGCAGAGGCTGGAAGCCCTGGCGCGCCCATTCTCTCTCTCTCCCTCTATCTGTATTTCTCTCTGTGTCTGTCACTCTCAAATAAATAAATAAATAAATTTTTAAAAAATAAAATAAAATTTAATAAAAAACGAAAAATAAATAAAAATTTGATTTTCTTGCATGTCATGCTCAGCTTTTACAACACAGATATTGATATTGTCTTTCTTTGGCTAAATATAACTGCCTACTATATTAAGTACATGCATGAATGGCTGGTCAAGTTATTTGCTATATGTAAGAAACCTTGTGTAGCTAGGTTTTACAAAATATTTTATTTACTTATTTATGAATAAGAGAGACAGAGAGAGAGAATGTGTATTCCAGGCTACTGCAAACGAACTCCAGACACGTGCGCCACCTTGTGCATCTAGCTTACGTGGGACCTGGGGAATCGAACCTGGGTCCTTAGGCTTTGCAGTCAAGTGTCTTAACTGCTGAGGCATCTTGCCAGCCTTGCAGTTAGGTTTTGCCGGTATTTATCAGCACTTCAAACTCCTCGGAGCTGACCTTCCAGCCCCTCTTCACGCACTTGTTTTGAAGGCATCATTAATTAGCAGTAAACTTAACAGCTGGCCTTCACTGAAGTGGAAGGTTCTTGAACACATGGCCCTGCTGCCATATATCTTGACAGCAAAGACGCTGATTCTCTGCCTGGCATTTGTGGGAGTGAACGTTTTCATGTACCAAGTAGCAGCTGCAAAGAAGCAGCCAGGGAAGAAAGATAACTGATGGAAATTGAAATTTAAATGTCAGCATGCACGGACTCCAGCTGAAAAGAAGGAGAAGGCAGACTTAGTAATTACTGAATGTCAAGAGGGTAAACTCCAGGTATATACCTTTAACTTAAAGTCATTGAATTGTTACAGACCTTTAGAAGAACCAGTATTTTGTTTACTGAAATAAAATACCTTTGTTAAAAAGAGAGAGACTATAGAGCGAGCATTTTACTTAGATATAAGAAAACAAGAAACCAAAAGAATCTGTCCTTCACTTTAAAAAAAAATGTTTTTTTTATAATTATTTATGTGAGAGAGAGAAAGAGAGAGGGAGAGAGAGAGAGCGCATGAGAGAGAGAATGGGCATGCCAGGTCTTCCAGCCATTGCAAATGAACTCCAGAGGTGTGCACCACCTTGTGTATCTGGCTTATATAGGTAGTGGGGAATTGAACTGTGATCCTTTGGCTTTGCAGGCAAGCGCCTAAACCGTTAAGCCATCTCTCCAGCCCTGTCCTTCACTTTTATATTTTCTCTCATCTCCCTTCCCCACCCATATCTCTGTCTGATGTCTGTTTAAAGCATCTGTGTACACTGGCATCTCTTGTTACTGTCATTTGTTAAGTGACTCATTATCTCCTTTGATGTTGTTTTCCCAGGCTTGCAAATTCAAATCCCTAAATGAAGTGGAAAGGGGCTACTGAAAGGAAGATGACCGAAGAGAAACACAAAACAACAAAACAAGAGAAACACACACACACACACACACACACACACACTATACATGCATTCATTATATCTGCATGCCAATTCACTGTTGCCACAGCTTATGACTTTTAAGGGTACTAATCAAAAAAATGCTTGAAGCCAACAACTATCAATGAGCTGCATTCATGAGATTTCTAATTTACTGCAATGTTTTTCTTGTTTGTTTATTTGTTTCCATAAATATTCTTAAATTAGTGAAGGTCATGATCCTCTGACGTTGAGGTCAATTTTTCAAGGGCATTTCTCAGTGAAAACACTGTGATTATCTTCATTTTATGACTTCACATACACTTTCCAAATTTTGAAGTGTCACTGACTGGCCCACAATATTTCAGTAGTTTTGAACAATATATATGTGTATAGATAAGTAAATGGATGTGCATATTAAAAACATAAGTGAATCTTCTTAATTCCATGTTCTTATCAGAATCATGTACATGCATTTATAGAACTCAAAGAATTATTATCTCTGTATTTTTAAGAATGTCTCAGTGGCATTTCTCCACAATTATTAAAGCCAAACAGCTCATATAATTCAGTTTTTTCTTCAATCTTCCAAATATTAGCAAAAGAATCATTATTTGGTGGAAAGAACCACAGGTTTCTTACTGAGTACTTTATAAAACTCTCTCGCTGTGGTTGGCATGGCATGTTCCCCTGACTTTTGAAGAGGGCTAAAATTTCACTATAATATGCATTCTTCAGGTCCTTAGTCAGGTGTTTCTCAGCAATATCCTGATAGTCTCTTATTTCATTTTGCTGTGTCAACACTAGGAAAGAAAATATAGAAAGAAATAAAGTATAGACACTATAGGCTAATTCTAATCTCTAAGAGGTAAAAAATCTGCCAGGGACCTGTGACATCTTTTTAGTTATTTATTTTTTTTTAGAGAGGTGGGGGAGAGAGAATTGATGCACCAGGCCCTCAGCCACTGAAATCGAACTTCAGATGTTTGCACCATCTAGTGGCCATGTGCGACCTTGTGGCTGATTTTTGTGCCTCTGGCTTATGTGGAATCTGGAGAGTCAAACATGGGTCCTTAGATTTCACAGGAAAGTGCCTTAACTGCTATGTTATCTCTCCAGCCCCTCATGTCATCTTTTTAAAAAGGATATATATATTTATTTATTTACTCATCTATTTAAGAGAGAGAAATATCATATATATATGTATATACATATATAGGGGGGGAGAAAGAGGGGCGTAATGGACACACCAAGACCTCTAGTTACTACAAACAAATTCCAGATTCATGTGCCACCTGTGCATCTGGCTTTATGTGAATACTGGGAAATCAAACCTGGCTCCTTTGGCTTTGCAGGCAAGTGCCTTAACCACTAAGCCATCTCTCCAGCCCCTTGTGAATTTTCATCAGCTCACTCAGAGAGAAATGCTTATGTCGAGGGCAGAAATCATGGCAGAAGCAAGCAGTGAGGGAAGGAGATTTAATCCTTCACAGAAACTTAATCTTTGACAAAAGCGATTTGAACTTCTGCTGGAAAGCAATTGGTTGGGTGGGGATGTTTATTCCAGAGCACGCTAGCCTTTCCTGTTAACAGATTCTGCTCTCTGGCCTGCAAATCACTCATTGAATGTTCAGACACATGTGCCTCCTCTTTCAACAGTGTATGCTAATTCTTAGGTAGACCAGATGGAACAGGATCTAACTCTGGGCAGAAGTTTTGCTTATTTTACCCCAGCAAGATATTTTCTTATTTGAATAAGCCTTGGCTTCCTTGGTGTTCAGACTGTTTTCTCAATAAATGATCTCGTTTGCCAGCTCAGCGGTCCACTCTATGGCTGTAGAAGTTCTGGGATCTGCTCGCTAGAATCAGCATGTGGTAGGGACCCTCTTGTCCCCTGAGAGACAGATCGCATTTCAAGGGGCAGGCAGCCTTCACAGCCCAGGAAAGGAGGCAGCTACCCGCTGGCTCATGCAGATGCAAACAGAGACGCACCATAGGGGGCTGTCATGCGGCCACTCAAAGCCTGGAGAACAAGACCTTGCCAGAACCTGTCTGCCCAATGGGCCTGCCCCATACTGGTGTTAACTGTGCTTTGCTTTGTGGCACTGGGATGCCCCAGTCCATTCCAGACATGGTTAGCCTTTCTCCTGTCTTAGCCAATGGGAGGTCATCCCCTCCATTCAACTGACCCATGACAACTCACTGTGAGGATGTCCACACTCACCTTTGAGTGTGTCCCTCCCTTCTGTAATAAAAGTCGACTCCCAATTCCTTATTAGGGCTTCTCCCTGAATTCTTGCTCTTGCTGACAATGGCAAGAACCCCAAAACCCTGGGTCAAGGTCTCACTGTTGCATCCTGTGACCTCCTGGCCCCTCACCAATACCAACCAAGGTACACACTTCCTCACCTCCTAGCGTTCCTCAGAGCTTGATGGCTCATGCTGGAGTCTCTCTCCCGGGTGACCCCCGGGGAAAATAGAGCTGCTTTCCTTACTTTGGCACGTCTTCCCTGGAGGCTACCTGAACCCAAAGAATAATTCAGTCGGTCCTCTTGCTCAATCCAGAATGTCGCTGAAGTATCATCTGTGCCACGGGACCCGGGAGATCAGCCAACCTCCATTGCCACCAGTTTGCTTCCGCTTTGCTCACACTACCCCGTCTTCTCATTTCCCCACAAACTTTGTTTTGTTTTGTATTTAGAGGTAGGGTCTCACTGTAGCCCAGGCATTCACTATGGAGTCTCAGCGTGTCCTTGAACTCATGGCGATCCTCCTACCTCTGCCTCCCGAGTACTGGGATTAAAGGCGTGCACCACCATGCCCGGTTTACCCTACAGACTTATTCCCCACGAAATTTCACCTGAGGATCTATTCTCTTCTGGGGAATGGACAATAAGAGTTGTGATTGGAAGTGATGTTAGGCCACAGATTCTTTTTATTTATTTATTTATTTATTTATTTATTTATTTATTTGAGAGCGACAGACACAGAGAGAAAGACAGATAGAGGGAGAGAGTGAGAATGGGCGTGCCAGGGCTTCCAGCGTCTGCAAATGAACTCCAGACGCGTGTGCCCCCTTGTGCATCTGGCTAATGTGGGACCTGGGGAACCGTGCCTCGAACCGGGGTCCTTAGGCTTCACAGGCAAGCGCTTAACCACTAAGCCATCTCTCCAGCCCTAGGCCACAGATTCTAAACCAGAACTTTAGGGCCCTGTTACCTGCTGTGCTGGTTTGAGTCAGGTGTCCCCCATAAACTTAGGTGTTCTGAATGCTAGGTTCCCAGCTGATGGAGATTTGGGAATTAATGCCTCCTGGAGGGAGTGTATTGTTGGGGGCGGGCTTATGGGCTTTATACACAGTTTCCTCATGCCAGTGTTTGGCATACCCTTCTGTTGCTGTGGTCCACCTTATGTTGGCCAGGGGGTGATGTCCACCCTCTGTTCATGTCATCGTTTTTCCCTGCCATCGTGGAGCTTCCCCTCGAGCCTGTAAGCCAAAATAAACCTCTTTTTCCCAGAAGCTACTCTTGGTTGGGTGATTTCTACCAGCAATGCGAACTGGACTGCAACAGTAAAGTGGTACCGAGGAGTGGGATTGCTGCTAGACACCTGACTATGTGGCTTCGGCCTTTTGGAGCTGATTTTCAAGAGGAATGTGGAAGGATTTGAAACCTTGGCCTAAGAGATGCCTTGCAGTGCTGTAAGTACAGCTTGATGGACTATTCTGGCCTGAGCTGCAAGACCTGAATGCAATAAGAACTATGGACTGTGAGGTTTGGCTCATGAGGGTGAGAAAGAGCTTTGCTTGGACTGGGCTAGCAGTTTGTGTGGGAAGCTTGCTTTTGTGCCCATGTCCTGAGAAGTTGTGCAGGGTTGCTTTGCGTAGAAATGAAACTGGTATGAGCAGAGGGATATGGCACAGAAAGGAAAATCTTTGGGTGAACTGCTGCCCGTTCAGCTGCAACTGAGAGATAGATTACAACCTTTGAGACTGGGCTAGCTGACTTGCCCTGGGGCAACAAGAAGAATGTGCACTCTTTTGAAGGGGCCTGAGTGCTCAAGGAGTGTCCTGTTCTTCAAAGTCTGCTTTATTCCCCCCTGGATGAACAAATTGGCACCCTATCTGGTATCGTGGAGTATAAGAAATGCTGGAAAGAGGGTCAATGAGTTTGCAACACGGTCTTGTGTTTTGGAAATGGCCATGGGCAGTGTGAAGCAGGTTTGCTGGTTGCTTGCATAGAGATCCCATGGGGCCATGAGGATGAACCATAGATTGCAGTGGAGACCCAGTGGAGATGCCGGGACCACGAGATGGCTGCCTAGGAGCTGCCGGCCCCGATGAAGTTTCCCAGGACTGTGAGTAGCCTAGCTGGAGGGGCGGAATTGGAATGCCAGAGACTTGTTGCTGGTTAGAATTATCAGACTTGGAGATTTGTCACTGGCTAGAGTTGTTGGACTTGAAGCTACAGTTTGATATTTGCCCTGGTTGTTTTAAATCTCGTATTGGTTGAATGTTTCTTTGCTATGCCCAATGCCATCTTTTGTAGTGTGAATATTTATTCTGTGCCATTATAGGTTTTTTGAGGTTATTTTTTGGTATTATGGCTCAGTTAAAAGATCTTGGACTATGGGGATGCATGAACATCATTAGAATTGATAAAAACTATGGGGACTTTTAAAATGAGATGAATGCATTGCATTTTACATCATATATGGATATCAGTTTATGGGGGCCAGGGGCGGAATGTGGGGGTTTGATTCAGGTGTCTCCCATAAACTTAGGTGTTCTGAATGCTAGGTTCCCAGTTGATGGATATTTGGGAATTAACTCCTCCTGGAGAGAGTGTATTGTTGGGGGCGGGCTCATGGGTGTTATAGCCAGTTTTCTCATGCCAGTGTTTGGCATACCCTTCTGTTGCTGTGGTCCACCTTATGTTGGACAGGGGGTGATGTCTACCCTCTGCTCATGCAATCGTTTTCCCCTGCCATCGTGGAGCTTCTCCTCGAGCCTGTAAGCCAAAATAAACCTCTTTTTCCCAGAAGCTGCTCTTGGTTGGGTGATTTCTACCAGCAATGTGAACCAGACTGCAACACCTGCCTATCAGGTGGTAATAAGGAGCCTGTGCATCGTAGTCCATAGAATTGTAATGGGCCCTAGTATGCTGCCCTGGTTGCTTAAGGGAGATGTGGCAGAATGCCCACCTTTTCTGCAAAAAGGCTTTGGAGTTAATCCCCATACATTGGGGAGGCAAAAGTCAGCATTTCAAGGGGGATTTCTGGGAAAATGAGTAGGGAGATTTTATGCATACATATTGAATGGGAAGTGTTTCACTAACTCAAGGAAGTATGTGTCTCCAGTCCCTTTCTGGCTGCTGTGACGGAACAGCATAGGCAGAGCGTCTGTAAGGAATACACAGTTACTGTGCAGCGTTGCTGGTGGGTCCAGAATAAGCACCAGCAGAATGTAATGAGCTATCCAGCAAGGGCCTGTTGCATGGGAAATTTCCTTCGCATTGAATAGTGTAAACTATTGACAGCTTTATTAAAAGCAACTGGGTCAGGCTGGAGAGATGGCTTAGCAATTAAAGGTGCTTGCCTGTGAAGCCCAAGGATCCATGCTCGACTCTCCAGGTCCCACATAAGCCAGACGCACAAGGTGGTGCAAGCATGCAAGGTCATACACATGCCCAAGTTGGCTCACACGTCTGGAGTTCAATTACAGCGGCTGGAAGCCCTGGTGCACCAATTTTCTCTCTCTCTCACTATTGTTCTCTTGCATAAAGAAAGGTTGTTGTTGGGCTTGCCTCAAAAAATTTTTAAAAAGCCTGGCATGGTGGCACATGCCTTTAATCTCAGCACTTGGGAGGCAGAGTTTGGAGGATCACTGTGAGTTCAAGGCCACCCAATACATAGTGAATTCCAGGTCAGCCTGAGCTAGGCTAGAGTGAGACCCTACCACATGAAAACCAGAAAGGAAAGCCCAGCTGGGTCAATTTACAAGAGAAGGTGTGGGAAGGATCATTAGAACCCCACCTGAGATTTAGGTGCCCCCCACAAGCTCTCATGATGTGGTGGTGGGGGGGGGATAAAGTGCACAGAGAGGAAAAGATGTTGCAACAATGAGCTCCATTCAGGTGGTTTCTTTGAGATCTCATGCTCTGTAAGTAAGCCTCCACCCCAGGCTGAGGGAGGAGACTCGTGGGATAATCCTCATAGAGAGAGCCCTACTGAAGTACTGCTCCATGGTCCCACACTCCTGGACAGGGACAAGGAACTTCTAGATGTGGCCACAAGGGAGCTGGCATTCAAGGTGGCATGCGACTTCTCTGTGGTGCGGCTGCTCTGGGGTCCCGATGCTCTGTAAGTGATCCCTTATCCTGACTGAGAGAGGAGCATCAAAGGAGGGATTTTGACACAGGAAGCTTCATGATAGTAGCTGATTTGGGGGCCCCACACCTCTATAAGTGATCCTTCTCTATGTTCTGTAAGTGACGATCCCAATATACTTATTGGTTCACCAAACTAGCATTGGTGTAATCGTTCCTTGGTGTGCCACCTGAGCCCTATTTGGGGTGAAGACGTGTGTTCACCTGTCACCAGGGGGATAATTTCCCATGACCTTGACTCATAGATAATTATCTTCTTGCTGTTTCCACACACATTAGAGGCTGTGTGTGTATGTGTGTGTGTGTGTGTGTGTGTGTGTGTGTGTGTGTATCTATGGAGAGAGAGAGAGAGAGAGAGAGAGAGAGAGGGAGGGAGGGAGAGAGGCACCAATCCATTTCCAGGTTGCATGCCCTAATTATCTACTAAAGGCCCCACTCTTGCTGAAACCACATATTGTGGGTTAAGATTTAGTGTTTGAATTGCAAACAGCACAGACAATCTAAACAGCCAACCATACCAAGTCTTGATGAAAAGCCATGAGATCTGTGAGTGTAGCCTCAACTCTGCTGCTAGCAAGCTTTGAGAAGAGTCTTTCCTGATAACTGAGTTTTTCATCCACACAATGAAAGGCCAGTCCAGATCAAAGACACTACATTTGTCCAGCTGTAAGAGGGGCACACATGACACCCCCACTTTCACAAAGCTTGACAACTGCGCAAGAGCAATAATCAGTGGGCCAACTCTAGAA
Organism: Jaculus jaculus; assembly: GCF_020740685.1. Classification (NCBI taxonomy): domain Eukaryota; kingdom Metazoa; phylum Chordata; class Mammalia; order Rodentia; family Dipodidae; genus Jaculus; species Jaculus jaculus. The sequence continues at coordinate 3,224,984 of NC_059121.1, read as the reverse complement.
ATTTTGACGTCTTGATGGAAAGCAAGTGGAGAAGCCTTTATCTATATGTATTTAATATTTCATGCAATTTCTAAGTTATATTCTTTTCAGTGTAGCTTCCTTCAATATATAAATTGTTACATAAGTGGTAACCAGTAGGTACTCAACCATTTTGGTTTCCTTTTGGTGCTTCTGGATTATTTGAGGACGTACACTTCTTTTTGGAATTGCCAGTCATCCTTCAGAAGTGTGGGTTTTTTTGTCTCGGTAAAAATATAAAAAGAAATTTCCATTGTTCTAAGGACAGTTTTATACATTTTGTGCTTCTCCCTTAAGCCCATAAAATAATTTCTTTGTCACTGGAACTCTGCAAGAGCAAATACTAATTTAATTATAAAATATTGATTCAGCAGGAAATGTGCTAAGTAATTAAAAAGGCATGAACGGGGTTTAAATACATGAGTCAGACAAGAATAAAAGGTAACTAAGGAACCTGCCTCCAAAAGACATATAAGTTTTTTCATAGGATAAAAAAAATTAGAATAAACTATAAAACTTTAAAATGTACTACATAAACCATCAGAAAAATATAAATTGCTATGACAATGAAATATCACTTTGACCAACTTTCTGGAATAGTCATTATACAAAGTACAGATTATAGCAAGTTGGTGGGGATATAAAGAAATTAGAATCCTCATCAACTACTCTGGGACTATAAAAAGATCATGACATCAAAATAAAAGAGAGACTGATTGAGAGGGGGAGGGGATATGATGGAGAGTAGAATTTCAAAGGGGAAAGTGGAGGGAGGGAGGGAATTACCATGGGATATTGTTTACAATCATGGAAGTTGTTAATAAAAAAAAATTTTTTTAAAGAATGCGGTCACTTTATAAACAGGCTGTTTTTCAAAAAGTTTACCTAGGTTCTACATATAACCCGGTAATTGGAATGTATATCAACACAAATATTTATATATTAAAGTTCGCAATATGGGCTGGAGAGATGGCTGAACAGTTAGGGCCCTTGCCTGCAAAGTCTAATGACCTGAGTTCGATTTCCCAGGACCCATGTAAGCCAGAAGCACAAAGTGGCATATACATCTGGAGATTGTTTGTTGTTTGCAGTGGCTAGAGGCCCTGGCATGGCCATTCTTTCTTCCTCTCTCTCTCTCTCTCTCTCTCTCTCTCTCCCTCGCTCTCTCTCTCTCTCTCTTTTTCTCTCTCGCCATCTCTATGTGTGTATGTATCATTCTTGTAAGTAAATAAATAAAATAGTTTTTTAAAAGTTCACATTAGCATTATTCAAACAAGACAAAACCATGGAAACAACCTAAGTGTTCCTCCATTGATGAGTGAACTTTCAAAGATGTAGTATGTCCTTATAACGTCTTATTATTTGACAGTAACATGAATAAAGTCATGATACATACTACAGCATGGATAAACATTGAATGCATTGACGAAAGATAAAAGCCTTGGGGTTGCAGAGATGGCTCAGCAGTTAAGTCACTTGTCTGCCGTGCCTAAGGACCTGGGTTCAATTCCCCAGGATCTGTGTAGAGCCACAGGCACAAAGGGGTGCATGCATGTGGACTTTCTTTACAGTTGTAGGAGAGCCTGGGTACCCCCATATTTTCTCTCTCTCCCCTTCCTCTTTCTCTTTTACGTAAATATGTTTAAAAGCCTCATGTTAGGTGGTTCCATTTAAATGAAATATACAGAGTTGGCTGGTGGTAGAATTGGCGGAAAGATGACCAGAGGAGTCCTGGGTGGACAGGAAGTGAGCACTGGCTGCTCATTGATACAGAGTTTGATGTGGTTCTAAAATGGCTTTTCAAAGGTTTCCCACCTCTGATGATAAAGTAAACGCTTTGGGAGAAGGAGTCACTGCTGAGCAGTTATGTTTCATGGAATGTAAGGTGTACCTTAAAATAATTGTTATTAAGTGCGATGGGGGATACAGACTGAGAGGGAGAGAAGTATCAATGGTAACCAGAAGTTTATGAAAGGAATCCGACTCCGCTAATATGTTCAGGAACAAGCTTAAAAAGCAAGGCAGCAATGAACGTTAAGAAGAAATTGGCAACGTAAGAGCTCGGAATGGTCAATAAGCTCTTCAACTCACTAGTGATCCAAGCCACTCAACTAGGGTGCCAATGGGCCTGCAGTGGCGCACGGAACATTGCAGAAGATGGGGCAGAAAGGTTGTAAGAGCCACAGAGTGAGTAGAAATGATTTGAGGCAGGGATCCTCCCTGACCCTGCTACCCCCCAGGGACATACTGAGTCCTTTCTAACCCCACAGAGAATCCCGTAACTCCACTGAGAAAGGTCGCTAGGGTAACAGGAGCTGGGGAGAGGGTATAAAAGAATATAAGACTACATAGTGAATTCCAGGTCAGCCTGGGCTAGAGTGAGACCCTACGTCCAAAACAAAACAAAACAGAATATAATATATAGATATGTATAAATATATATATGTATATATATATATGTAAAATAAAAAAAGTATGAAAACAGAATATTATCTCCCCTCAGCCAAGAGATGATGCTATCTTATAAGAGTTGTCTAATATATGTTGTGAAATAAATAATGCAAAATTATATGAATTAACTGAAAGATTTTCTTATAGAAAGAAGGAATGGGAGGCGTTATTGTTAAAATGAAAAGTTCCTTGTAGATCGGGATTTTCTTCTCTTGCTCACTGGAAATGTGTCCATTCTTGCCGTCCCCCACTGGACTTCAACGCTAGCAGCGGCTGGCCAGGGAGTAACTGACATGATCTGGGTGACTCCACATCTTTCATGCCAATGACCACTTCCTTCTCGTTCCAGTGGGTCTTCTATACATGAGCAGGTTACCCCGCCTTTCTCCTGCTGACCTCTGGCTCAGCTCTTAAGTGTGCTTTCTTCCCAAGCACAAAGACCTGAGGGGTCCTCACATCCCAAAGGCTCTTTGACCTCATAATAGCATGACCTTGAGAACAAAGTCCTTGATCCCAAATAACCCCCAGAGGAAACGAGATCACATCCCAACCACAGCAAAGTTCTTGAAGAGAGATTTCTGGAACAGGACAACCCAAGATAGTTCAGAGCCTTCTTAGTAACACTCCCATGTTGTCAAGGTAGAAGGGGGAGTGGAATGGTTTGTTTGCTTGCTTATTTCACAAAAATCTTGGTTCTTTGGTAAATAGTCCCAGTTAAGGATGCACAGAGGACTTCCCTCATGTCCAGGATTTTGTGTTTGCCTGATTTTTCGTTTGTTTGTTTGTTATTTTTCTCCATTCTTTGCTTTTAAAGAAAAAGGATGGTACTATTGTGAAATTTTGGAGGATGTCTACTGAGTTAATACTATACTGAAAGTTAAACAAAGGTAGGATGTAGGAGGCAAGAGGAGATAAGAATGACTTATTTCCCAAGTTCCCTTTCTATTTTCTCTGTGGTCAAATCCACCAAGCATAAAGGAAAACAATGGCATAGTTCTCTGAAAGCACAAAATATGGTCTGGAGGCCACCAATAGTTAGCAATGCCTTGGAATTTGACCAAAGTGCCAATTTCGAGGTGGGGGAGGTCAGAAACTGCAATGGATCTGACTGAGCAAGCTGTGGTGAGAAGCTCTTTCTGTGATCCTGAGAAACACTGGCTCAGACCACTTCCAAGTCTAGCCCGGCTGCGAATAATTAGTAGTGAATTTGGGAGTTAATTAGTGGTGGTGATTTGAATGCATAATGTTAGGAAATAGTCTATGAGTTGTCTCCTGTTAAGGCCATTAACTGTCCTTACTTTGAATCCAATCTGGTGTTCTATCCCATCCATAGCTAGGCGTGATGGGGTATGGAAATCAATATTCCCTGTTCAAAAGCAAATGCCCTTGCACATTTCCAGTTGTTTTCCCAAGGCATTGTTAGTGGTGGATTATCTCATATAAAACAGAACATCTCAGCCAGGCATGGCAGCGTATGCCTTTAATCCCAGCACTTGGTAGGCAGAGGTAGGAGGATCGCCATGAGTTCAAGGCCACCCTGAGACTCCATAGTGAATTCCCCATCAGCCTGGGCTAGACTGAGACCCTACCTTGAAAAATCAACCAAACAGAAACAAAACAGAACATCCCTGAGCCCTAACTAACTTTTTTTTTTTTTTTTGCATGTCATGAGAGTCTATACAGACGTCTCATCTATGCATAGCATACAGCAGCATTTGGCTCAGAGCTCCCCGCTTTCATGAACTTGTTGGCAAGATGCAGGCTTACGCACACACGCTGCATTGACACGGATAAGATTTTGCTCAGTATTTTGCATTTGCCTTTATGGGAATAGCAAAGTAAATGTTCTTCTCGTCTACTTCGCTCATCTGATTTATTATCAAGTTTATACTGCCATTACAAATGAGTTACATATCCTAACTTTAAATTTTTCTTTAAAATTTTTATGTTTGTCCCTTATTTATGTCATTGTGCTATTACAAATATGTCTTTGTCTTCCTTTAGCTCTGAAATTAATTACTCCTCTTAGGAGCAATGATTACTTTCATGGGAGAATGGAATTTTGGAAATGATTTGGGCTGTGAATATCTTTTATACATACGTTTTATAGCATATGCTATAAAACAAGAATAAAAATAAGCTTACTTTAAAAAAGTTAAATATAAAATTTCATGGAAAAATAATCTTACAGTTTTAATATTTTCTGGTGGAGCCTGACATTCAGAGGAGTCTCTAACATTTGGTTTTTATTTCTGTTTTCTTGACTTTTTCTTTCTTTGTTTTGCATCTTCCTTTTTTAATCTCTATAAGAGTTTTCTTTCCTTCCTTTCTTCAATCCTTCCTTCTTTCATTTCCAATTTTGAAGCTGCATTTTATCACATTTATCATCAAAATCATAATATACTTATTTTAAAGTATTTTACCTAACAAACTCCCAAGCATCCACCCACTGAGTCTTATTATTTTTAGATTGTTCTTAGTGTATGTTGATATTTGAAAACATTTCTATTCAAAATAAAAGTGTCAATTTGTACCTTTTGAGCCCCATTTCCATTCCTCCCCCTCCCCCACTTCCTGGGAAGCTTCATGTATCAGATTGTTTTAGGTAACTCTAAGTTTATCTTCTAAGTGAAAATATTCAATATAGATCTAATTTAATTTTATGTCTTTGGTTAGAATTAATGTTTTTAAAATCCATTTTTTAAAAATTTATTTATTAGAGACAGAGAGAGGGAGGGAGAGAGAACGAGAGTGAGAAAGAGAGAATGGGCATGCCAAGGCCTCTGCAAATGAACTCCAGATGCATGCACCACCTTGTGCATCTGGTTTACCTGGGACCTGGAGAATCGAATCTGGGTCCTTAGGCTTCACAGCCAAGTGCCTTAATGACTAAGCCAGCTCTCCAGCTTGGAATTAATGTTTTTTTTTTAATCTTTTTAATTCTTATCTATTAAAATAAAACAATTTAACATTTACTCCTTTTTTCATTTCTTGAAAATAAATGTTTTCTAAAACTATGCTATTTAGAAGGGGGAAGGGGTATACTGGTATTTATTTCATTCTTTTTGTTTGTTTGTTTGTTTTTGTTTTTGTTTTTTCGAGGTAGGGTCTCACTCTAGCCCAGGCTGACCTGGAATTCACTATGGAGTCTCAGGGTGGCCTCGAACTCACGGTGACCCTCCTACCTCCCAAGTGCTGGGATTAAAGGCGTGCGCCACCATGCCCAGCTTGTTCTTTTTTATTGTAGGTATTTTTCTTTCAGAATCTCATTTAAATTTCTTAAGTAAAGAGACCAATGTATTCGTCAATATCCTGTCCTAACAAACGAACAAGAAGCAGTATCGATGGGCACCTCTTTCATTTCCTCTCCCTCTACCTGGCTGGGCTTTCTTTCTTTTTTTTTTTTTAACTTTAATTTTTTTGATTGACAACTTCTATACTGACAGACAACAAACCATGATATTCCTTCCATTCCCCCACTTTCCCCTTTACAATTCTTCTCTCCATCATATTCCCTCCCTCTCTCCATGAGTCTCTCTTTTAATTTGATGTCGTCATCTTTTTCTCCTATTATGAGGGCCTTGTGTGGGTATTGCTAGGCACTGTGAGGTCATGGGTATCGAGCCCAATTTCTGTCCAGACAGTTGTACGTAAGGAGTGGTGCCCCTCCTTTGACTCTTACATTCTTTCTGCCACCTCTTCCGCAATGGACCCTGAGCCTTGCAGGGTGTGATAGAGATGTTTCAGTGCTGAGCGCTCCTCTGTCACTTCTTCTTGGCACCATGTTGCCTTTTGGGTCATCCCGGTGGTCAGCACCATCTGTGGTTTTCTGTTCCCCTATAAGATTCAGGCTTGGGAGACGGACAAGCTGATACCCACTAATTTTCATCCAACCCATTCATCAGTCTTTGGTTCATAAGAAGGCAGAGAACATCGTGTCGTAGTGCTTAGAAAACTGTGATTATGAGTTTGTCCTGTGTTTAAAATTACCTGCTCAATTCTGTTTTTCTGACAGAATATTCTGTTTTATTCATTAGGCCCTGGAGTCCCATCCCTTTGCTATAAATTTGAGATTGAGGATTTCCCACTATTATTCCTTTTCTGTGTGGTGAAAGGACATAGCTGACTTTTTCCTTTCTTTCTTCTGCCAGTTTCACATATTGCATTGCATTTATGGCTATAATAATATAGCAGGAAAAATGGCTCCAAGCGGGTTAAGTGATAAACCTTCTTCACTTTATTTCCTGACATTACCATTGTCATGAATGCCCCACGTCAGAAGCCATTGTAGGGAAAATTCTCTAAGTTTCCTTATGGGATGTGTGACATCTGAGTGTCGCACTGAACTGGTTGCTCCCAACGTATTTAGTCCTTGTCCTTTCAAACTAAGATTTATTTTCCACAATGTAAATTTCATCTCAGAATTTTAGCTATCCAGTTATTTTCTCAGTTGGCTGATAGTTCACTAGATCTGTCTTTAAACCAAACCCTATTTTTTTTCCTGATAGAAGTGACAGAAGTTCACTATTATCAGATTGATACTATCACTGAGACACAGGGCTAGAATAATTTTCTTAAATAGTACTGTCCCTCTTTGGTCACTTTTATGTGGTCTTGATGATTAATAGGGAATGACAATCATTTTCAAGTATGCTAAGGTCTTTTAATTTTGATATTAAAAGTTCTGACATGTTTTGTTTGAATGACTTCTCTGTGGACTTCAACTTTATTGGGTGTGATATCTTGAAACAATTCTCCACTTTCTTTATACGTTTAATAAATGTGGTTTTTCATAAGTTAGATTTAATAAACATGGAGTTTAACTATGCCTATAGCAGAAACTTCCCAACACTCTCACTTTTTCTTCCTCTTTTTGTGTTCAATAAGGCCATTATACTCTTTTTCACATATGTAGAAATCTTCTACTGGGAATAATATTGCGACTTACTTCGCCAATAAAATTTCTGTTACAATAGTATGGCAGGAACTAATTTAAGTATTTTTTCCATAGGTTTCCAGCTTTGGCTTATTTCTCTAAGTTTTTCACCACACACACACACACACACACACACACACACACACACACACACACATTTTATAAAACTGTTGAAACTGAATGACAAAGATAATACTTTAAAATTGGGTTCGTATTTCCATTTTCCTTTTCGTGGTTGACTGGTATAGGGCTGGGGGAAAGGTAAGTATAAAGATAGGTCATTAAATGAAACATTATTGTTTCCACCACTTTCACTGTTTTGTTTTTGTTTTATTTTGTTTTGCCTTGGGTTTTTTTTTTTTTTGTTTTTTTGTTTTTGTTTTTTTGAGGTAGGGTTTCACTGTAGCTTAGGCTGACCAGGAACTCACTATGTAGTCTCAGGGTGGCCTCGAACTCACAGTGTTACCTCTGCCTCATGAGTGCTGGGATTAAAGGCATGCACCATCACACATGGCCACTTCCACTTTTTTAAAGATAAAATGTGAAATAATACCCCTCACTTCTGGGTTTTTCTCTGTAGTCCTGCACTGGCCTTGAATTCACAACTCACAACAAATCTTACTACCTTAGCCATCTTACTGGTGGGGTTAAAGGCGTGTGTCCCCATGCCTGGCCTCACTCCTGGCTTTTAAAGGGAGAGGTAGAGGTGTCCACAAGAACTAAAGTGGTGTGTCACAGCCTCCAGCATTATCATGTTCATCCAACAGCCTTGGCAAATGGTCCAGAAGCTCCTGGACCTGAACAAAGGCAGACAGGCAGGTAGGAAGAAAATCATTCCAGGTGTCTTTGAAATATGTTTTAAAAACTTACCGTTTAAATACTGTAGACACATATTTTATTGTTTCAGGAGCCAGGACAATTTCATTTAGTCAAATTCCAGAACAGGGTTGGCAATTTAATACAATTTCTGGGTATGGTGAGATGGCTGAATGGTTAAGGCGCTTGTTTGCAAAGCCAAAGGACCCAGGTTTGATTCCCCAGGACCCACATAAGCCAGATGCACAAGGTGGTGCATGTATCTGGAGTTCGTTTGCAGTGGCTGGAAGCCTTGGCATGCCCATTCTCTCTGTCTATCTGCATCTTTCTCGTCCCTCTCTCTTTCTGAAGCAAATAAATAAAGTAAATTTAAACTATAGGTATCTATCTATCTATCTATCTATCTATCTTCATGTTTAAAACAATTTCTGTCACCCATATTTCCACTTTACACATTACACATTTGGCAGATATTGTTAATCGGTCTGAGCCATTCTTTCTACTACCTCTCAATAGAACATTCTGGAAATTGCTTCCAGTCAAGTAGGATCAGCATTTGAAATGCCATTATTCCAATATCCTATATTCTAACAAGTTGTACAATCTCTGCTGATGTTTTAATTAAGAACCCTAGTGAAGACTCAGCTAGCCCCAAAGGTACTTTCTAAATGTTTGCTGAGAAGGGCTCTGCCATCTTCCTTGAAGATGCAGGATAACTGAAAACCCTTTCAGAAATTGTCTTAAATATTTTTATTTACAATCACTTTGTTATAAGGATGTGATATTAAGGCCTTCTAGCTGGGCGTGGTAGCACACGCCTTTAATCCCAGCACTCAGGAGGCAGAGGTAGGAGGATCGCCATGAGTTCAAGGCCACCCTGAGATGACAGAGTTAATTCCAGGTCAGCCTGGACGAGAGTGAGACTCTACCTTGAAAAAAAAAAAAAAATTAAGGTCTTCTTACATGGGAGAAGCGTGACAAGAGTTGGTGAGGAATGGATGTGAGGAGTTTGTGAAGGCCTCACGGCCACTCTCCACGGAAGGTTTCTGACCTAGGGCACTCGTTACAATGGACAGACATGTTGAGAATTGGCTTACTCCAAGATTGACTGGACACCTCCCCAGCAAGGACACGCTACTAGATCCTTTGAGAAAGGATGCATCCATTTTCATTTTCATTGATGCATAAAGCTTGCATATTCTTATGCACAGCGTGAAAACTTGATGCATATAGTGTATAATTATCGAATCAGGGCACTTAGCATGTCCCTTTTCTCAAAATTTATCACTTTTAAGTGGTAGAAACCTTCAGTTCTTTTCTAATTATTTTGAAATACATAAATCATTGTAGAGTATGTACTCTACTGACATTGAACATTAGAATTAATTCTCTTGTCTGACTGCAAAGAGTTCATAAGAATGCATTTTAGCTTCCCCTTTTGTAGTTACATATGAATCATATTTTATGTCAACCAATGCCAAAGAAAGAGAACATGACACTATGGTTATATAGGTATTTATTTATTTATTTGAGAGAGAGGGAAAGAAATGGGAGAGAGAGGAAATGGGTGTATTGGGGCTTCTAGCCACTGCAAATGAACTCTAGATGCATGTGTTACCTTGTGCATCTGGCTTTACATAGGTACTGGGGAATTGAACCTGGGTTCTTAGGCTTTGCTGGCAAGTGCCTTAATCACTAAGCCATCTCTCCAGCCCTTATGTAGGTATTTTAAATAGAAAACATACTTCCCAGAAAGATCCGTCCTCAGTAACTTCTGCTCTGGAATTAATTTTTACCCATTGGCTAAAGCTTTTTAAAAATATTTATTTATTACTTATTTATTTATGTAAGAGAGAGAGAGAGAGACAAATAATATGAATAGGTGTGTCGCTTGCCACAAGAAATGGCACATGTGACACCTGTGTCTGTGGCTTCAGGCGGGCACTGGGGCATCCAAGCTGGGACGGCTGGGCGCGGGCAAGTGTCTTCAACCACTGAGCCGTCCTGCCAGTCTTTTCTAATTTTTATTTTTGAGGTAGAGAAGTGTTATTTTATTTTACTTTCCAGCAAACTGAATTTGTTGGGCTCTAAGGCTGTAAAGGAACAGAATGTGTGATATGGCTTTTAAGACACAGATTTATGTTCCTTGAATTTTCCATGAGAAACAGATACATTTTTTATTTGCAACGTTACCTGGAAACAGGATACAGGGCTAAGGAAATGGCCAGATTTCTCAGTCTTTCGTTTACGTCACAGTACCAGGGATTTTTGTTGTTTGTTTGTTGTTGTTGCTTAATACTGTTACTGAATGTTTTTGCTTGACTTTCTTCTCTGCCCCCCGATCCCTGTCGTCCATCTTTTTGGTAAGGAATAGGCAATGTTTCAGGGATTTGCTGAGGTGGAATCATGACATTGCCCAGAGCCAAATGACAGGAATCCGAAGTTTGGATGGGTGCTGTTCCCACAGCTAACCTTGCTGGTTCGAATGACTGAATACCTGTGTAATGGATGTCTCCCACGTCTATGTTGGTTTACATTAAACAACAGCTCCCACTCCACAGCTTAGAAACAGCTAGAAGGTTCTCTTTTTCTTTTGGACTGCCAGCCAAGACTTCATCCTTCCCTCTACATGGTAAGAAAGAACTGCTCCTTACTGCGTCGTCTTAGGATCCCTGAGTTTTCTAAGTGAGCTGTGTTCCCTGTGTGGAGCCAGAAATGGTGGTTGTATTGATAACCAAGCAGAATCCATAGGGCATGCTCTGTCTAGGGAAGTGAACAGGTTCATGAGACCATTAAAGAAGTAACATGAGGGCTGGGGAAATGGCTTAGCAGTTAAGGCATTTGCCTGTGAAGCCAGAGGACCCAGGTTCGATTCCCCATGACCCATGTTAGCCAGATGCACAAGAGAGCTCATGCTTCTGGAGTTCTCTCTCTCTCTCAATAAATAAATAAAAGTATTTATATTAAAAAAAAGAAGTAGCATGATGCATAGAAGGGGGAGGAGACACAACCAGCCAGGCAGCCAGTGCGGGGGGTGGGGGTGCGTGTAGGAAGACATCCACGACAGGCTTATTTTCTACTCACTGTAAACCACCATATAGGGCAGCATGAGAGGACAGTTTGGGCAATGTTTCCCTGAGAGCCCTCAAAGCCCTGGTGACCCCTAAAGCTTTTGCGAACCCTCCACAGTAGCATCAAGTCCTCCTACCTGGTTAAATGATCTGTCCGTCTCATGTCCCGTGGCCTGAAATTATCGTTCCATTACCAGGGGATAAGGACGCATGTAGGTCCAGACCCATGTCACAACGAAATCCGACTGTTGTCTCTGGTTAATCGTTTCTTTTTCTTTTTTTGTAAGCAGTGAAGCAACTTGGAGCCTGAACTGTATATTTCATATCTTGGATCTGCCATGGAGCCAGATGTCAGATTAAATATCCCACAGCTGAAATGTTTGCACAACGTTTTTTGGTGGCTACCATTTAGAGAAAGAAAAACAGTGATGGGCTTTTAAAAGAAAAGAAAAAAAATCCCTTAACCTGACATGCTCATGGTGTTCTGCCAGCGACTGCTCCAACTTGGAAGGCCAAACGATGCGTATCTTGTCCACACAGCGTGCGTGCCAGCTGGCCAGCATGGACCCGGGTTTCCAGTCCCAGCAGGAGCATGAAGCCCTACTGTGTGCCTCGCCAGCCCCAGTCCCAGCAGGAGCGTGAAGCCCCACTGTGTGCCTTGCCAGCCCCAGCAGGGCTGCTGTGTCGTTTAGCCCATGTCCGCTTTGGCTAAGAAGCTAGTCATTTTTCAGAAGGGATTTCCTGGGTCTTGAAGTGTCTGTCAGGTTTCCACAGTGAGTTTGCAATGGCTGCCTGTGTTTCTTTTTCAGTTTGGGTTGCCTTTGTGGGACTGCCCAGGAAACCGGAGACTGGTCGTTTATTGAAACAGAATAATAAGTAACTCTGAACAAATCAGTCTTATTATCGTTGGCTCCGGCATGGTTTGTATTAATTTCAGCTTTATGCTTCTAGAGGATTGCTCAAGAGCCGGTGTTCCTCCATCCCAGGTTATATGAGGGACAAGAGAAAGGATGGAAGTGATTGATCTTAAATGCCTATGGGGGTCAGATGTGCGTGTGCATTTTCTCAATTCATGTTTCTCACCATCCTAGGTAGGAAGCAGAGTTTTGTGTTTTGCTTTGCTTTTTTCTTTCATTTTGTTAACAAGGAAATGGAGGGCCTGCAAGTCACTCTCTTGTTCCTGGTCACACGGAAGAATACAGCTGGGAAGTCCAACAGCTCTGGCTTTCGGAACTGTCACGTTCTCTCTGTGACCCGGGGCTAGTTAGCTCACCTCTCCGCTCCGATTTCCTCTTCTGCAAAGTGGGAACAAACACGAGGAGTTTATTCATTTAATTTACTTATTTTAGATGTTTTGAAAGCTGTGTGTACAGAACGATTAGGAGAGCAGTTGACTGGTCATGTCTGCATCAGCCACAGTCTCCTGGCATGATGCGTGCCAGCCCATGGCTCTGAAGGTCAAAGCTACCTTTGCCCTCCTGTTCCAGCAGGGGGAAGTCACCCAGAGACTCAAAACATAAGCGGGTTCCACGTCCTTGTTTCACAAGTACTTTCTGTGTGGAGGCGTATGAAGCTCTGGCTCAGGCTCCCGTCTCCACCAAGGGACAGCGGGTACCTCTCCACGGGCACTGAGGAGGGCACGGGGTCTGCTGGCTCTTTGGCCAGGTGAGCAGCGTGGCTCCACAACCAAAGCTTCAAAGTTGCCACGTGGTTTTTCCCACGACCGCTGACCTGTGGCCCATCCGCCCTTGAGAGAGGAGTGCCTAACAGGAGATGCCAGTGTATGTGAATGTATGGGTCGGTTAACTTGGGACTTCGAAAGTCCACCCAGATACCTTCCGGGCACTGGGCTCTGTGCTGGCCCTGGGTCACAAAGGTGACTTAGACATGGTCCCAGGTAAAAGCATGAATGAGCCTATATAATACAGACCCCTTGGTTTCCCTTGGTTTGCATATCTTGTTTTATATAAAGTCTAACTTTTATAAATGTTTGAGCAGAGAGAACTGGTAAGGGTCAGCACCGGAGAACAGTTTCTCATTCCCACATGCATGAGCAGCTGTGAGGTGCATGAAACTGTGGCTCTAAGCGCCTATGTGTTGAAGACACTTCCACCACAACGCTTGGTTGAATCCATCCAGACACTGCTATGGGGGGAAGGCATTCACTGCAAGCCTAAAGATCCACAGGAAGTTCCACATATGGTGGAAGAAGCTGGCTCCCATTCATAAATTGAGGCAGAGAGGCACCAACCAGCAGCCAACAGACACCAAAAAGCAGCGAGCAGAAGGCAGCCCACCAGAGCTCAGACCTCTCTAGACACCTTTTGGGCTGGATCCCAGAATCCACCCCCATGATGCCTCTTCCAACCCGGTGGCTGGAGACCCAAGTTACAACCATTAATAGAACACATGAGTCTATAGGGGACACACATTCAAGCTACCATGCTATTTGATATTCCCAAGGCCAGGGCTCCAGTTAGCAGAGGATTAGAACTGCCCTCTGGCTGACTTCAAAGTTCCAGTTCTTGAGCATAAACCACTAAGTCTGAAGATGATGAGGATATTGCTAATATTGAGTAGACAAGGGAGACTAAGACCAATGTCCCCTAAGTAGGTTCAGAAGAAACTGGCTGTGAGGAAGGATTGACCTTGAGGGAACCCTATTTCCCAGCACAGTGCTGGGGTCAGGGACCCTCCAGGACGGCAAGTGTTCTGTCTGATGAAGTTTAAGGCTGGATAGTAATGAGGGTAATGGAGCTTCCGGAAGTTTCTTACTTCCCCTAGGAAGTTTCTGCCTCCTCTGAGTCTTTCAACCTGCTGTAGATGGAATCAACCCTCTGGAAAAATCACCTATTCATTCGTTTATTTACTTACTTATTTATAAAGGGGAGAGAGAAGGAGCGAGGGAGAGAGGGAAGCTGGTAGAGAGAGAGAGAGAATGGGTATGCCAGGGCCTCTAGCAACCCAAAATGAACTCCAGATGCCTACACTCCACTTTGTGCATCTGGCTCACGTGAGTGCTGGGGAATTGAACCTGGATCCTTAAGCTTTGCAGGCAAATACCTTAACCACTAAACCATTTCTCCAGCCCCAAATCCATCTATTTTTTTTTTGTTGTTGTTGTTGTTGTTGTTTTTTGAGGCAAGCCCAAGAGACTGGCCTTTTTTTATGAGAGAGAGAGAAAGAATTGGCATGCCAGTGCCTCCAGCCATTGTAATCGAATTCCAAATGTGTGCGCCACCTTGTGCACACGTGCAACTTTGGACACTTGAGTCACCTTCAGTGTCTGGCTTACGAGAGACCTGGAGAATGTAACATGGGTTCTTAGGCATGGCCGACAAGCGCCTTAATCTCTAAGCCATCTCTCCAGCCCCCAAATCATCTGTTCTTGAGTGACATCCAACACTTTCAGAATTCATGGAACATCCCAGGATTGCATGATAACAAACCAGAATACACTGGAGTTCTGACCTTTTGAGGAGACATTAAAGTGTCAGATTTCCCGTTGACATTTGGATTTGTATCTTCCTTTATGACAGAAAGGAGCTCTCAAAACTCAAACTCAATGTCTCTGCTTATGTAGTGGGTGTCATTATTGGAGAATCTTTCTTAAGAGGATTCACGGACTCTCAAATAGTAGAGAGGAAAATAGGAATATTCCCTTGGTTTGCAGATCATTCTAGTCCTGGAAAGACAGGCTCGAAGACAATTCAGAGGTGGCTCTTAGGAATTTTAGTTTGGAGGATAGGCACTAAAGATTTCTGAGCATGCGAGTACAGTGATAACCACCTGGCTTTAAATTGATTTCCTGGAGAGATGGCTTAGCCATTAAGCACTTGCCTGTGAAGCCTAAGGACCCCGGTTCGAGGCTCGGTTCCCCAGGACCCACGTTAGCCAGATGCACAAGGGGGCGCACGCGTCTGGAGTTCGTTTGCAGAGGCTGGAAGCCCTGGCGCGCCCATTCTCTCTCTCTCCCTCTATCTGTCTTTCTCTCTGTGTCTGTCGCTCTCAAATAAATAAATAAATTAATTAATTAAAAAAAATGATTTCCTTCCCCACTGTTGACCGGAGGGAAAAAAGCAAGACGGCTTCTCTCCTTCCAGGGCCTGGCAGAGCCTTGAGCTGCGGTGACCACCGGGAGGGACTGAAGCCCATCAGGGCGCTGGCAGGAAGTGCCCGTGGGGGGCGCTGCGCCGCAGGAGACCCTCTATCTCGCCCACTAAGGTTCAGGGAACATCGCGAAGCAGGTGGTGGAAGGAAAACAAATGTTGCTCTCACCGTTCATTGGCCAGAGAAGCTGCTATTTGCAGATGCCTGGGGAGACGCATCCAAATAAGAGGCTGGGGCTGGAGAGATGGCTCAGTGGTTAAGCGCTTGCCTGTGATGCCTAAGGACCCCGGTTCGAGGCTCGATTCCCCAGGACCCACGTTTAGCCAGATGCACAAGGGGGCGCACGCATCTGGAGTTCATTTGCAGTGGCTAGAAGCCCTGGCACACCCATTCTCTCCCTATCTGTCTCTCTCTCTCCCTCTCTCTGTCACCCTCAAATAAATAAATAAAAATGAACAAATAAGAGGCTGTGGAGAGAATGAACTAAATTAGAACTAAATTAGACACCTCTGTGTCACCCTCCATGGCTCCTCAGGGCCCATCTCAGAAGGGGGGAGGAGTGGAAGGAATATGGTTTAGTGGTTAAGGCATTTACCTGCAAAGCCAAAGGACCACAGTTCGATTCCCCAGGACCCATGTAAGCCAGATGCTCAAGACTCATGCGTGTGGAGTTTGTTTGCAGTGGCTGGAGGTCCTTTCTTTCTTTCTCTATTTCTTTCTTTCTATCTCTCTGATAAATAAATAATATACATATATATATATATACAAGGGTGGTGAGGAGGACTTTGGGACACTCCCCCGTGGACATGAAGTGACTGGTGCAGTCATGACCTCATGGAGGCCGTTAGCTGTCACCTGTCATTATGTCCACAAGACCTATACACTGTTGAGCTCAACAGCATTTTGATAGGAGTGATGGAAGAGAGACATCAAAATTGAAAAAGGGCTAGTGGGAAAGAGGAAGAGGTTCAGAGGAACAGGGGTGGAGGGAAGGGGGCAAAAAGATATTAATGTGAGGGATTATGACTAAATTATAGTATGTCCGTGTATGAAAATTTCAAAAACTTTTTTTTTTTAAATGCATCAGGAAACTAAACCAAATGTCATAGATGATAGTGATTTAATATGCCATACAACTAAGAAATCTCATCTCTGCAAAGAGAGGTTTGATTGTCTTACACAGATCCCGGAACTTGGCTGAGCTCATTAAGTGGGCATGGTAAAAAAAAAAGTCAAAATAGTAATTGTGGGCTGGAGGGATGGCTAAGCAGTTAAGGCAGTTCAAGGCTCAGTTCCCCAAGACCCACGTTAGCCAGATGCACAAGGGGGTGCATGCGTGTGGAGTTCGTTTGCAGTGGCTGGAGGCCCTGGCGCTCCCATTCTCTCTCTCTCTCTTCCCCTCTTACTCTGTCTAAATAAATAGATAAATAAAATATTTTTTAAAAATAGTAATTGTGAGAATTTCAAAGTGGGGAAGCGAGGAAGTAAAAATCCTAAAAGAGAGCTAGAGAAATGTCTCAGCAGTTAAGGCACTTGCCTGCAAAGCATGACCTGGATTTGATTCTCCAGTATCCATGTAAAGCCAGATGCACAAAGTGAAACATGCATCTGTTGTTTATTTGAAGTAGCTAGATGCCCTGGCACAGCCATTCCCCCCGTCTCTCTTCTCTCTCCCTGCTTGCAAATACATGTCTAGATATCCTAAAAGCAAGTTCCTATTATCTTTCTTTCTTCCGCTTCTGGTTTATGAGAAGAGCTCACTTCTGCCATCCTAAAGGGTGGCTTTCTTAGATGAAAATATTTCGGTATGAATTCTCTCTCAGGACTGTTACATTCTCATTTCTGCAAACCCACTCAGCCACACATGAAGATAACTAAGAATCTTACAAGAGCTCTTATCCATCAAAAACAGCTTTATTTACTGTCACCAAAAGTAGCTAGAGTATTCATCCCTAGTGGTTCACCAGTCATCTTTTGAATTTCCCATTCATACAGTGAGTACTCACGGAAATCTATCATGAAACTCAGGTCCATCCCATACTGAGGTCAGGAAAGAGGCTGTCTGAAGAATGTCTTTCTATAACTAGAGTTTCAGTTCTGAATGTCCATTGCAGAAACTCCTCTTCACACACCTTGCCAGAGCGACCTTTATGATATTAGAGGAATGCCCATGGGATGGGTTTTTTTTTTTTGTTTGTTTGTTTTGGTTTTTTGAGGTAGGGTTTCACTCTAGTCCAGGCTGACCTGGAATTCACTATGGAGTCTCAGGGTGGCCTCGAACTCACATATCATATGTGTGTGTGTGTGTATACACATACATACATGGCTCTTGGTGTTCAACACAATGTTTTGATGAATGTATACATTTGTAAATGAATTAAACCCAACAAATTAGCATAGCCATCAAAAAAAAAAAAGCATGATTCACTACAGCCCACATGTGAGAGCAACCCCAAATAGCAAGGAACACAATTCCAGCGTTAAAAGGAGGACAAGTGTGGGGGTGGGGATACGGCCCTGGAGTATTTCCCTACCCTGCAAAAGACCTTCAGTTTGATACCCACCACCACCAAAAAAAAAAAAAGAGAAATGAAATTATAATACATGCTACAATATAGATATAGATTGTAGATAAGTCTCGAGGGTATTATGATAAGTGAACTAAACAAATCAAATAGCAACAGATGCAAGATGGAGAGATGGCTTAGTAATTAAGGCACCTGCCTGCAAAGCCTAACAAGCCAAGTTCGTTTCCCAAGACCCACTCAAAGCCAGATGCACAAGGTGGCCCACACATTTGGAGTTCATTTGCAGTGACTGGAGGCCCTGGTGCGCCTCTTCTCTCTGTCTGTCTGTCTGTCTGCCTCTGCTTGCAAATAAATAAATATATATATAAATATTACTTTTAAAAAAGTAATTAATTCTGCATATAACTTCATTGATCAGAAGTATCCAGAGCCATCAAATTTATAGTTAGAAGGCAAAGTGATAGGAACAAGGAGCAGAGAAAGAAGGGAACGTACAAAGTTTCAGATTAGGAAAATAAAAAAGTTCTGGAGCTGGACGTGGTGACTACACAGCATTACAAGTGTGCTTACTGTCACTAAATCAAAATGGGCAAAATGCTAGCTTGTGCAAGACGCGTATCTTCACACACACACACACACACACACACACACAATGATATTTCAAAAACTACAAAATAAGGGCTGGAGAGATGCCTTACCAGTTAAGGCACTTGCCGGCAAAGCCAAAGGACCCAGGTTCAATTCCCCAAGAACCAAATAAACCAGATACACAAGGTGGCACATTGAGCCTGTAGCTCCTTTGTAGGGGCTGGAGGCCCTGGTGTGCCCATTCTCCTTCTCTCTATCTCTCTCTCCTTCCCTCTCAAATGAATAAATAAAATAAAATATTTAAAAGATACATAATAAAATAACAAATAATATTGCTGGGGGTATAACCAAGTGGTAGAGTTTATGTCCTGAGTTCATGGTCCAGGAAAAAAATACATGCTCTACAAACAGGTATTCACCACAGATCATTTAAGAATTCCAGCTGATCTGGGCTTGGTGGAGCACACCTTTAATCCCAGCATTCGGGTGGTAGAGCTAAAAAAAAAAAAAAAAAAAAAAAAAGGGCTGCAGGGATGGTTTAGTGGTTAAGGCATTTGCCTGCAAAGCCAAAAGATCCAGGCTCAGTTCGCCAGGGCCCACATAAGCCACATGCACAAGGGGGCGCACGCATCTGGGGTTCGTTTGCAGTGGCTGGAGGTGCCCATTTTCTCTCCCTTCCTCTTTCTCTGTCAAATAAATAAATAAATAAAAATAAGACATTTTTAATAAAAGGAAAAACCAAAACAAAAATCCCAGGTGAGATCTTAAGAGACTGAAGATAAAGCCAGGCAATGTTATAAGGGAAGCGCAGTTTGGATTAATGGTGATAAACACTGGCTTCCAGGTCAGTAACATTGCAACACAGCAGAGAGACAGGACAGCCTGTGCCTGGCCCACGCAAGTAGCTGTGGCTCCGATGAGTTTTATGCCACTGCTGTTCCTGCTCAGTGACAGAGCGGCGGCCAGTGCACTGGGCCTCATGGGGAGCGGAGCAGAACCTGGGCAGGAGGACGGTCTTCCACAGCCTGAGAGAGAACTCTGGAAGGGGGAGCCCATCACTGAAAAGGAGCAAGGGCTCAGGTCCCTGCTTTCTGAAGAATAAAGAAAGACAGTTGAAGCCAGGATAAATTGCTTTACCAAGAAAAAGGAAGCAATGGGAAGGAGAAGGCTATGAAACAATATTATGACATCATCCCATTCTTACTGGGAAAAAATATATACATATTTCCATGTATATATGTATAGAAATACGATAGGACACTGGCTTACATCTGGGTGGTTGGATTCATGGGTGTTTTGTTTCCTGTCTGCAAATTTCTATTTTTTCTGGTATTTTTACAATGGGTTTGTAAAACTTTTAAAACAGAGAGGGGTAAGAAAATAGTGTGGGCTTAAAAATAAGAAAAAGGTTCAGAAAAGATGTTGTATAGCTCAGACTTGACTTTAATTTTGGCTTTGCAGTTTATATAAACTACATGTGTTAGATTCCATTATTTCCCTTTTTTTGTTGTTGTTTTTGACATTAGAGATCTGACCTTCATTTACACATTACCAGATAACTACATTTACTATCTCTCGTGCTGTAAATGCATTTCATTCACCCAGATCAGATAAGATTAGCAGGGGCCTTAGAGAATTAAGGCCAGTGGATTTGGTTATTTGACAAATCCTTGAATCCAATTCTAATTCCCTTCACTAATACCCTGAACAAAACGGTTAATTGCTGAGTCTAACTGTCCGGCCATCACAAGGGCTGTAAGCCCAGTGTCACCAATAAGCTACCACACTGGTTAGGATCTTCAGAAGGTTCTAATGGGTTCTGCCCTATGAATCCTGAAGAGGTCACCCCGGGGTGACTTGCTGTCACTGGCATGGCGCAGAATGTTCTGTGACAGGAAAGTGTCTGCCCTGAAACAACACACTTCACCAAGACGGGACATGTCTGTGGTAATGAGGCAATGCCAGCAGATGCTGTCAACTCCTGAACTGCCCCTGTGAGACCCTGTGGCTAAGCCAGTGCCTGCAGGAGCAGGCTATGGCTGACTGAGGATGCTGACCTCCAGTGACCACCTAGTGACCTCACTTCAGCTCCAACCCAGCTGTAAAGGACAATTTTATCCCCTTAGGCATCCTTAGTATCAAACCTTCAGTACTTTAGGAAGGGGGTCATGTAAGCTGACATGTCTCAATTTCTTTTTCACTGTTTTTTTGTTTAATCTCCTTTATTATTATTTTTACTTTGAGAGAGAGAAAGATAGAGAGAGGAGAGAGAAAATGGGCACACCAGGGCCTTCAGCCTGCTGAGAACTAACTCCAGATGTGTGCGCCTCCTTTGCTCATGGGCGGCGATGCATCCTTGTGTCACTGTGCATCTGGCTATGTGGGACCTGGAGATTTGAACATGGGTTCTTAGGCCTTGCACGCAAGCACCTTAACTGCTGAGCCATCTCTCCAGCCTTTACTCTCCTTTTTTCTTCTGAGGAGTAAAAGCTCAGAAAGGCAGTTTTTTTTTTTTTAATTTATTTTTTATTTTTCATTTATTTGAGAGCGACAGGCACAGAGAGAAAGACAGATAGAGGGAGAGAGAGAGAGAGTGGGCGCGCCAGGGCTTCCAGCCTCTGCAAACGAACTCCAGACGCGTGCGCCCCCTTGTGCATCTGGCTAACGTGGGACCTGGGGAACCGAGCCTCGAACTGGGGTCCTTAGGCTTCACAGGCAAGCGCTTAACCGCTAAGCCATCTCTCCAGCCCAGAAAGGCAGTTTTGAAGAACCAGCCTCCACATGTGTTAGCTCAGCCTCTGGAAGCCTCTGTGGCCATTAGCAGTGATGTTGTAAAAGGTTTTTGAAAGCCTGGGGAATGAGTTCACTCCATGTAGTCATTGTAAAAGAGAAGCTTTCAAATAAAACCCGGTGAATTTAGGGAATGCCTCCAACCTGGGAACCTGATGGACATTGATCATGGAAGATGCGGTGAGTAAGAAGGACCGATGTCAACATTTGAAGAAAAGAAGAAAAGTTCAATGCTGTTTTTGTTTTCTCTTGTCCTATTTCCCTCATATATCTTCTGACATTTTTCCAGATATTCTAGGGTAGAAATATAATGCTTCCCTAATAAAAGACTCTAAGTACATGTCATATTTAGCATTATTCTCAAAAGCAATGATGACCTCTTTTTTCGTTTTTTTGAGGCAAGGTCTCACTCTGGCCCAGGCTGACCTGGAATTCACTATGTAGTCTCAGGGTGGCCTCGAACTCACAGTGATCCTCCTACTTCTGCCTCCCAAGTGCTGGGATTAAAGGCATGCACCACCACGCCTAGCTCACAATGATGATCTTTTGATATACATTCAATAGCAACAGGTATTTTCTAACATTTTCTTCTACATTTTGAGATGAGGCTTAAGAGTTATTCAGTCAGCCATGCCACATTTTCCTCAAACTAAACTCTTCGATGCATGTTGACTTTGTCCATGTCGTTGGCGAAAACACTTTATCAAATGAAGTAAAGTCAAGGGTTGGGGAGATGACTCAGTGGGAACAGTGTTTGCTATACAAAGCTGAATATCAGCCTTTGGATCCCCAGAACCCATGGAGATACTAGGTAGGTCTTGTAGATCACCTGTAATTCCAGTACTCAGGTTTCCAGGGAAAACTGGCTGAACTGGAGAGCTCGAGGTTCAAGTGAGAGACCCTGCCTCAGGAAATAAGGTGGTAACTCACAAAGGAAGATGCCCAAGGCACATGCCCCCACATGCATGTGTGCCTCCACCATGTACATCCACACACATTCAAGCATGGCTACACACACACACATTCATTCAAAAAGAAAGGGAAGTAAAATCAGAAATACAACCAGAAAACAAAACTTTTGTCCAGAGGGGACAGAAGACACCACTCTATTCCACTTTTCTTGGTGTAGTTCGGGAAGAACGAATAAGAGGCAGCCTGAACCAGAGGGTCATTTTCTCTGGGAAGGCTGCCCTGCTCTTTGTCCTGACATGGGGAAGGAAGAACTAACAATTGGCATTCATTCTAGGCATACCGTTTTAAAAGAACTTTCACATATAACAAGAAGAAAGTTAAAAGAAATTCTGTCATTCTGGTATTCTGCTGACACATGCATCCTGTCCCCCACATCACAGGTGGGGCTCCCAGAGGCACAAGACAAGGGAAATTACCATGTCTTCCAGCCAATTTCATGCCAGGAACTGTTCTTATCCCTGGACATGTTACAGCATGGTGTCCCCAGGACAATGCCAAATAGTGGTTGTCTCTCTATGTACCACGGGACAGAAAAGCGCAGCCTGTGGGCCACGACCAACCCACAGATTATTTCTAAACATAATTTTATCAGAGCACAGTCACATCCATATCATTAGGTATTATCCCTGGCTTATTTCATACAATAGTGTTATAATAGAGACTGCACTTTTTTGAAAGCGTAAAATATTTACTCTTTGTCCCTTTATAAAAAATATTTGTTAACCCAAAATAGGACTTGAACAGTAAGATCCCAACTTCCGCCCAAGCATGGTATATAAGTGGCAGAGCACATTGTAAGCAAAGAGATGAGATGTAGACAGCTGTGTGTTCTTTTCAAAGAAATACTTAAAAGCCATAGTAATTGTTGGAGTCTTTAAACCATATAAAGAACATTGTGCTATGAATTAACTCTTCCATCAACTTCTAAGTTAGAATTATAGCAAAAGATATAAAGCAAAGCATTAAAATATATATATATATATATAGGGCTGAGAGATGGCTTAGCGGTTAAAAGTTTGCCTGTGAGGCCTAAGGACCCTGGTTCCAGGCTCAATTCCCCAGGACCCACTTAGCCAGTTGCTCAAGAGGGTGCATGCATCTGGAGTTCATTTGCAGTGGCTGGAGGCCCTGGCGTGCCCATTCTCAATCTCTCTATATCTGCCTCTTCCTCTCTTTCATGCTCAATAATAAATAAATTTTAAAAATGAACAAAAAAATTTAAAAAAACTATAAGAATTTCACCATGGGAGCTGGCATTGGATTTCAATGCATAGATTTCACATTAGACTTAGACTAGATGGTGAAACACTGGATGTGCTCTCTCAGCGCGCTCAGGAGTGACCTGTAGGAATGGCTGCCTGGTTTTCAGCTGGATGGGGAGGCATGGAGGAGCTCTTATAATGAAAGCTTGCTTGTAATAAAAGCCTACGCCAATATCCTCCACGTTCCCCATGGCTTTGTTTTCCAGAGCTGTTTCTCTTTCAAGAACTTTCCCCCTCTTCCTTCCATTTCTATCTGATTAGCTGACAGAAGCCACTGATGGAAGAAATTGGCAGTACTCACTAGCTAACTGCTTCCTCTGGGTATTCGAGGCTTGGTAGCTTTTCCTGACACTCCTTAAATCTCTAGAAGGGGTACTGACAATGTTAAAATATGATACTCTAAAAGTGGGGAGCAGAGAGGCAGGTGAGCTGGTTCAGTTCATACCAGTCACAGTTGAGTCATCCAAGAAAGCCCAGAAGAGAGAGAGGAGCAAGTCATTTGATGTTAACTCTGGAGCCAAGTTAGCATGCCTAAGCATCTTAGTTTGGAACAAAAAAGGAAAAAACAAACAAACAAAACCAACTTTCTGAGCAACCAGAGGTCTAAGCTACTCAGAAGCAAACACCCTGACAGGATGTACCCACCAGTGCAAAAGTGGCACACAGCCTCAGTGGGTAACCAATAGCTTCCTGACTGACTAAGAGGTCTGATCAGTATAAAGGAACCCGTATCTGGAACTGGGAACCAGATCAGAATCCTATGGAGACAAAGATGATGTTCTCCAGTGCCAAGCTCTCATTAGTCTTTGGCTAAAAGAGGCATTACATCCATCAAAGTCTCTCTAAATTAATATTGCTCATCCCATTTAAACTGCCCCGATTTCACTCTCCGTTGGAGAATCTGTTCTTCTTTTTCAGAAGGTAGTGAGACCCTAGGGGATAAACGACCCCTCACACTTCAGCCAAGCCATAGCTGAAACCACAGAGGAATTGGGGAGATGAGCAAGAGAGCTGCTCCCATGCTGAACTTGACAATCAGAAACAAGGTGAAGGAGACAGACCCTGAGGACACTCAACACCTACCAAAGCAGAGATCCAGAGGCTCCTAAGAGCCCATCACTGAAGTAGACTTGAAACTCACCCATCACGGCTCAGGGAATTTTGTGGAAGAGGGGGCAGGGAGACTGTAAGAGCCACAGGTTGGGACATCATGCCCAGAAGCATTCCCTCCCCACAAAATAACTGACTGCAGCTCCCACAGCCCCACAGGGAGTCCCTGCAACCCCACCTAGGAGGGTCCTCAATGGAATGGGGTCAGGGACCAGGGAAAAGAGGGTTCCAACTCATGATGTATCCATATGAAATATGTTGATAATAATAATAATAAAAGATTAAAAAATCAGTAACAAAGCAAATGTAGGAAGCAGAGCAAAGAATCATTACTGCACAAATCTAATTTTGAGGCATGAAGTAGTCTTGTGCATCCAGACAATGAATGCACTGTCCCTTCTTGGTGCTTTCTACCTTCCCTTTTTTTCCTCCAGAAGAGGGAAGGGGCTACAATTCCAAGCAATCCGAAGAACTGGTGGAAACATTTATTGCTTGCCTAGCAGGATGACAGTGAAAGCATTGACCAGGGGACCTTGGAGAATTTCTGGTTCCTATGCATTCCATTTGTCCATCAGCACGAAGAATTGAGTTGGCATGTCTATGCTCTAAAAGGTCCGGTGAGGACAGCTCTGGGTGCAGCTCTTTCCTCCCTGTGACAAGAGAGGCAGCCTTTTGCTTCTGGCTGGGCACACTCTAATCTGTCAGGTCACAGTGGTCACCTGGGGGTCAGGGAAACCCACTGCACTGGGCAGTTTTTAGCCAAGTCAGCTTCTACCTTCCTCACAGGAGACTCCTCCGAAGATGGAAGGAAATATGAAAGCTGCCAACTTCAACTGTTCTCTGCCTCCACTGGTTCTCCTACCAGCAGCCCAGGACATGCCTACGAAGTCCCCTGCCCACTGGCATTCTCAATTTGATCTCTCTGCCTGTTTGTATTCCCTTGCCCACAGAGCCGGCTTACCTCCTGACCTGCTGGTGAACCATTGCCACCTCTGGGGCATCTTTCATGACTCTCCTGACAAGAGGGATTTGTTGTTCATGTCCTGTGTGTCTCCATGCGACTTTCCTCACACCATGCAGAGGCAGCTGATTAGCATCAGTCCACTCCTCACTGGACTATATGTATGGTTTTTGGATTTTTTTGTCTTGTTTTGTTTTGTTTTTTAGCTATAGCACCCACTTCAGCAGATGGCAGAAGATAAACACTCGGGGTATGGTTTACTTTTTAATTTAGAAAACTAAATATTAAATAAAATATTACTTACAATTATTTAGATAAAATTAATTAAAATGGAATGTCAAGTTAAATATTTCCCCCAAACTAGAAAAGATAACATGTATCCACGCTTATTAGGTGAAAGAAAAAGCTAAAAAAAAAAATAGGTGGCAGGGGACGGCTCAGAAAGTCAGGAGCTTAGCATGCAAGCCTGAGGACTTCAGTTCAGACCCCAGCAGTTGAGTACAGCAAATCCCTGCTGGGGAGGTGGAGGCAGGCGGAGCCGCCAGGCTTGCGGGCTGGCTGGTCTAGTGGAATCAGCAAGACTGGCTCAGCAGAAGACCTTGTTTCAAAAAATAAGGTGGGGAGGGATTGAGACAAGCACCTGACATTGACTTCTGGCCTCCAAATGTACACACATATGTGGCCATACACATTTGAACACACTCACATATGCACACACTCACCACACTCACACACACACCTGCAAAACAAGGAGACAAAGGACAGATGGAATAGGCTTTGCTGAATAATGTGCCCAGGAGCTTTCATATCAGATCCAAGTCGATGACACATGTGATCCTTCACAACTCAAGTACATGGGACATGTGATCCTACAGAGCTTAAGTACATGGGACATGTGGGATTTCAGAACTCAAGTACATGGGGCATGTGACCATTCACAACTCACATACATGGGACATGTGATCCTTTACAACTCACATACATGGGATATGTGATCTTTCAGAGCTCAAGTGCATGGGACATGTGATCTTTCAGAGCCCAAGTACATGGGACATGTGATCCTTCAGAGCTCAAGTACATGGGACATGTGATCATTCACAGCTCACATACATAGGACATGTGATCATTCATAACTCACATGCATGGGGCATGTGATCCTACAGAGCTTAAGTACATGGGACATGTGACCATTCACAACTCACATACATGGGACATGTGATCCTTCAGAGCTCAAGTACATGGGACATGTGATCCTTCATAATTCAAGTACATGGGACATGTGATCATTCACAACTCACATGCATGGGACATATGATCCTTCAGAGCTCAAGTACATAGGACATGTGAGCCTTCAGAGCTCAAGTACACGGGACATGTGAGTCTTCACAAGTCAGAGCTAGCAGAGGACCTATATACAGGGAGCTCTAGACTACATGAAAATTTCACGTGGAGAGGAGTAAAGTGGGGGAACACATTGGTAGACTAGCTGCGTAGTTGAAGGGTAGCCCAGGGATATCATGACTGAGAAAATGTATATGGGCTTTGCCAACATCATCCCTAAATTCAAATTAGTGATGTTTGTCTTCTATAGTTGGGGGACAAATAAAAGCTAGTTGCTGGAAGTTTTATTTATTTATTTATTTATTTATTTATTTATTTGAGAGCGACAGACACAGAGAGAAAGACAGATAGAGGGAGAGAGAGAGAATGGGCGCGCCAGGGCTTCCAGCCTCTGCAAACGAACTCCAGACGCGTGCGCCCCCCTGTGCATCTGGCTAACGTGGGACCTGGGGAACCGAGCCTCGAACCGGGGTCCTTAGGCTTCACAGGCAAGCGCTTAACCGCTAAGCCATCTCTCCAGCCCTGGAAGTTTTGATTTAATAAGCTCTGTTTTCTATATATCCAGCTTATGGAATATGGCGTAAATATGGTATTGTTTGGAGGAGAACCCTTAGAACAATTTCTAAGGAATTTATTATATAGTATCTTTAAAAAATTTAACATAGCCAGCCGTGGTGGTGCACACCTTTAATCCCAGGACTCAGAGGTAGGAGGATCGCTGTGAGTTCGAGGCCACCCTGAGACTCCATAGTGAATTCCAGGTCAGCCTGGGCTAGAGTGAGACCCTACCTTGAAAAAGCAAACAAGCAAAAGTTTAACATGAAGTTCTAGTGATTCATGCTCTATACGTACCCTATGACCTATAGGTTCCACTGTGAGAAGTGAAATCCTGGCACAGGTGTAACAAAAATCTTGTCCAAGAAGGTTCATAGCTAGACTGTTTAAAATTGAAAAACTCCATGTAATGTCTTCATCAGCATGTGAATGAACAGCCACCCTGAGGACTATTTACAGAACAAGTGCTACTTAGTAGTAAGAGTGAACAGACCAGAGGTAAAGGCAACAAGCTAGGGAGAAATCTCAGGAACAAAATAAAAATGACATAAGCAAAGCTAAGTCACTAATGGTTAATATCTTAAACCTCCAAATAAACACAGCTAGGTGAGAGGTTGCTGAGCAATGTGGATATAGGTGGTAAAATTGTCAGGAAATAAAGTACCTGTCAGGGTATCAAGTCTGCCTGCCGTGCTCAGCTCAGCTAAGCACAGTACTTTCCACTCCACAAATGCAGCTGGAGTCATGAAATGATGACCATAAAAGCCAGGTAGATAAGTAAACATAGCCTGCTGAAATCTGGATTTTATTTTTCTTTTTGGCAGCTTTCATTCCTTTGGAATTGGCACCTAGAAGTTCAATGGCTCTATCATAAAGTATGTGCATATTTTAAGTTTTAAAAAGCTATGATAGTATTTTTTTTCAAAATAGTGGTACCATTTTATATTTTCACCAGTACTGCATGAGAATTCTGTTGCTCCATGACCTTGTCAAATGTTGGCATGGCTAGTTTTTTTTGTTTATTTCCTTCCTTCCTTCCTTTCTTCTTTCCTTTTTAAAAAATGATTTTATTTGAGAGCCACAGACATAGAAAGAAAGAGGCAGAGAGAGAGAGAGAGAGAGAGAGAGAGAGAGAGAGAGAGAGAGAGAGGGAGAGAGAATGGGTGTGCCAGGGCCTCCAGCCACTGCAAACGAACTCCAGACGTGTGTGCCCCCCTGTGCATCTGGCTAAGGAATCGAGCCTCGAACCAGGGTCCTTAGGCTTCATAGGCAAGTGATCAACTGCTAAGCCATCTCTCCAGCATTTTTTTTTTTCTTTTGAGGTAATATCTCTCTCTAGTCCAGACTGACTTGGAATTAGGCTCAGGGTAGCCTCAAACTCACAGTGATCCTCCTACCTTTGCCTCCCAAGTGCTGGGATTATAGCCAGGCACTGAGTCAAAGAAAGGGTTTAGTAAACCAGGTGTGATGGCACACGCCTTTAATCCCAGCACTCTGGAGGCAGAGGTAAGGGGATCGCCATGAGTTCGAGGCCACCCTGAGACTCCATAGTGAATTCCAGGTCAGCCTGGGCCAGAGTGATACCCTACCTCAGAAAAGAAAAAGAAAGAAAGAAAGAAAGAAAGAAAGAAAGAAAGAAAGAAAGAAAGAAAGAAAGAAAGAAAGAAAGAAAGAGAGATAGAGAGATGGAGAGGGAGGGAGGGAGGGAGGGAGGGAGGGAGGGAGGGAGGGAGGGAGGGAGGGAGGGAGGCAAGAAAGGGCTTAGTGGTTAAGGCTCTTGCCTGTAAAGCCAAAGGACCCAGGTTCTATTCTCCAGGACCCACACAAGCCAGATGCACAAGAGGGCACACACATCTGGAGTTCGTTTGTAGCAGCTGGAGGCCCTGATACTCCTTCTCTCCCTCACCATCTCTCTTTCTCTCTCTCTCTTTCTCTATTTCTCTCTCTCTCTCAAATAAATAAGGAAAATGAATAAATATATCCATAAATAAATAGAGGCTTGCTTCACTACACTTGGCCTTTTCAATTTCATCATTTTACTGGGTGTGTGGTGGTATCTCTGTGCTTTTACCCTGAAGTTACCTAGCAGCAAATGATCTCTCCATACATTTACCTACTGGCTGCATATTTTCCTTGGTTAAGTATCCTTTCTTCACAGAACTGGGTGGGTTGTTTGCTAATTAATTTTGAGTTCTTTAAATATTCTGTATGTCATAAATATGATAGGCATGTGTTTTGTTCCAGTCTCTAACTTGTTTTTCAACCTTTCAACAATGTTTTCCAAGGGCATGGGTGTTTAATTTAGTGAAATCCAATTTACCAATTTATTCTTTTATGGAATGAGTTTTGGTGTCTTGGCTTAAAAAAAATCTTTTTTTTTTTTTTTTTTTTTTTTTTCACTGAGCCAAACTCACAGAGGTTTTCAGTTATGACTTATTTTGGAATTTTTTTATAGTTTTGGATTTTATATTTAGGTTGGTGATCAATTTTGGTTACAGTTTATATCTGGATTAAGTTGTGAATTGAAATTTGTGGAAAGTCAAGTGCTATTTGTTGAAGGCTACCAATTTTATACTAAATGTAATTTAGGTGTTTTGTCTACCATAAGGTTTGCATTCACTTATTAATGTTAGAATCCAGTTGCTTATTGTTGAAGTTTTATTGAATTGGGTTTTAGAGATCTATTTGTAAAATACTGACATCTTGACAAAGTTCAAATTGTCACAAGTATCTATATGTCCACTTACTTAGGTATATTTTACTTTCTCTCAGATACAGAACTGTCTCATTTTGTCAGATTTCTCTCTGGGTATTTAATATTTTAATTTGTTTCTGGTGGTGTTGGACATTAAACCTTGGGCTTTGAATGTGTTAGGCAAGTTTTCTTCTCCTGAGATATTTCCTCAACTTTCTTTTACTTTTGATTTTGAGACAGGATCTCACTAAGTTGCCCATGGAGGCATTGAACTCACTCTATAGCCTTGGCAGGCTTTGAACTTATGATCTTCCTGCCTCTACATTCCAAGTAGCTGGGAATACAGACATGTGCTATTTAGCTTTATGTTATTTTAAATATGTTTTATTTCAGGTTCCGGTTTTTCCTTGATAGTATATAAGTTCATTCAATTTTTTAAAATTTATTTATTAGGCATAGAGAGAGAATGGCTGTTCCAGGGCCCGTAGTCATTGCAAACTCCAGATGTATGCATCACTTTGTATGGATTACCTGGGTACTGGGGAATCAAACCTGGGTCGTTAAGCTCTGGAGGCAAGTGCCTTAACCGCTGAGCCATCTCTCTACCCCTAAATTCATTTTTTAGTCCTAGCAGATTTTGCACATGTGGGTGGATTCTGTTAGATCCTGTCCATAGCTGATCAACTCATTTGTGAATTATAGGAAAAAGAAAAATGTTACTTTCCCTTTCAAACTTAATGCTTTCCATGTTCATTCAGTCATGCATTTATTCCACCTGTTTGATCTTGACATGTTACCTAGTGCCTCTAAGATAAAGTTGAATAGATGCAGGAAGAGCAGATACCCTGGGCGTTTTATTGAACATCTGCCTCTAGGTCATTTAGGAAGAGTGCCATCTCTTTACTCCTCTTCCCTGCCTGAGACCCTTATATAAGCTGCCCTGAGCCCACCAAGGGACCCTGCTAATGATTTCCCGGCAACAAGGCAGCAGTCCTACGGGAGCACTCTCCCTGGATGACGGTCTGGAGCTGGGTGTTTAGTGCTCCAGTCTTCAAGAAGGGAGTCCTGCAACACGCAAGGCAAAGGGATCCTGCACTCTACCTAACAGCTAAGTCACACAAGAAGGTAACCAACTGACATGTAGCCAGCAGACACATTCAATGAAAGCAAACGGAACTAAAGCCTCGGATGCTTATAGCATTGCCACAGAGTGCTGAAGGCAATTCGCTGCTGACCCTTTTTGTGTTGGGAGTGGCAGATGGGTATATTTGCTGATTGAAAGCACCAGGGATGAAGGAGATGTCTTCCTGCCTCTCTGTTGTATTTCGCTGCCCTCCTGCAAGCCATCTCTCTGGAGGGCAGAGGGCAGGCTCCAAGGGGCAGCTCGGGGTAGGTACAATTCCACACTGTATTTCTCTTCCACGCTCCATTAATTTATAGATACCAGGTCATTGTAAAATACAATTTCTTACTCTTTTTCTTTTTTGGTTATCTATCAAAAATGCGGAGCAGTTTTGCACTATTAGTAAAGAAGCCAGACCAAAGAAAAGTGGGAATAGAGCACAGTTGATCCTGATCAGTCAACGGAAATGAGGAAATACAACCCCAGCTTCAAAATGAATGCGTTCTTTTGAAATCGGTTTGGAAGTGTGTATGTGTGGCTGGGGACATCAATATTCTGCCTCGATGTCTTCGTACTTAAAAGGGATGGATTGGGCTCTATAATTTAACTGCCAAATCCAACATTCATATCCATCTGGACATTTTTAAAAGAATCCTTGAGCCAGTCAGAATTGGCAGTTGGTTGTATAATCACACCTGCATATGGTGCAGAATTTAGTTTTGCTTTTTTTTTAATGGGCAACAGAGCATGAAAGTATTGCATGATGTGCCTCCTCACAGCGCCCAGGCTTTAACATGTTTGCACGTGTGAATAATTATATCATATTTTAAAGTTCTCTGGTAACAAGCCTTTGTTCTCTATTTGCTACAAATCAAATTAGTTGGAGATCCAGTTCATTTTGAAATCAGTTGGAAAAAGTTTTGGTATTCTAACATTTTCTTTGTACCAAAGTTTTGCAAAAAAAACTTAAAAGGAAAGCCACAAGTGTCCGTAACTAGCGTAGGGGGAATGCGCTAATCCAGCTAAATTTGATGCGCAGCTCCGCGGTAGGTACACGCACGTAAATCTTGAATGTCTGAGTGTGCGTCACCCTCCATGTGACATTTATCTCCAGCTTAGCAAACACAGAGATAATCTTTCATGTTTGCACGACGCGGGAAGAATCTTGACTTCAAGAAGACTTCATTTGTCAAGTTCCATGCTGGACTTTGCTCACAGCCACATGTCTGGCCTGCATGACCCCAGCTCCGCGAACCTGTGTGTTGAGATAATCTTGAAGGGAAGTAAATGGAACTGGGAAGGCCTTGGAAAGCCAATGAGAAACTGTTGTGGACTCCCTCCTCTGCCTTCTTTGCTGGTCCATGGAGCCCAGATTGGGAAAGGGGGAGAGATAACAACTACAAGATGGGCTGGAAAGATGGCTTAGTGGTTAAGCACTTGCCTGTGAAGCCTGAGGACCCCGGTTCAAGGCTTGATTCCCCAGGACCCACGTTAGCCAGATGCACATGAGGCGCATGCGTCTGGAGTTCGTTTGCAGTGGCTGGAGGCCCTGGCGCCGCACTCATACTCTCTCTCTTTCTCTCTCTGCCTCATTCTCTCTCTGTCACTCTCAAATAAATAAAAATAAACAACAAAAACAATTAAAAAGGGCTGGAGAGATGGCTTAGCGGTTAAGCGCTTGCCTATGAAGCCTAAGGACCCTGGTTCAAGGCTCGATTCTCCAGAACCCATGTAAGCTTATTTGCAGTGGCTGGAGGCCCTGGCTCAGCCATTCTTTATCTATCTGCTTCTCTCTGTGTCTGTCACTCTCAAATAAATAAAATAAGCAAAACAAAAGATTTGTTTAAAAAAAAATAAAGAACTACAAGACGTGTGTGGAATCATCTTGCTCAGGGTGGCCCATTGGTCCTGGCTAACCTGCTTCTTTGGTTTTATTTTGTTTTGGAGAGGTAGGGTCTTGCTCTAGGCCAGGTTGACCTGGAATTCACTATTCAAGGTGGTCTTGAACTCACAGCGGTCCTCCTACCTCTTCCTCCCGAGTGCTGGGATTAAAGGCATGCGCCACCATGGCTTTTTGCCCTACTTCTCTAAAGCACTAATCAGTGTGGGAAAAGCCCATAGAAAGTGATTACTAGTGCCTTTGAAGGAGGTTCTCTCTACATACTCTTGGGTAATAGCAAATTTCACAACTTCCAACCAATATAGAACAGAAAATGTTAAAAATTAAAAAAAAAAAGGAAATTGAAAAACTGTATTTAAAGTTCAGGGTAGTGTACCCAAAGGTAATTTCTATCTCACATGTACAATAAATCTGTGGCTATTCTTTGATTATGCAAGGCCACTCTTTTTATTTATAAAATTTCTTAATATTTTATTTATTATTTGTTTGAGAAAGATAGAGAGAGGGAATGGGCCTCCAGCCACTTCCAACAAACTACAGACAGAAGCACCACCTTGTGCATCTGGCTTTACATGGGAACTGGGGAATCAAACCCAGGTCCTTAGGCTTTTCAGGAAAATGCCTTAACTGCTGAGTCATCTCTCCAGCCACAAAAAATTCAATTCTTAATTGAAAGGAAAGGGTTCATGCTATGCAGAGCACAGCCAAGTCCGCCATCTTCTGATTGACAAGAGACAGGAATTCAGATCTGCAAAGGATGGATCATTCGGAGCTCAGATGAAAGTAACTGCTTTAAAAGTCAGAGGAGGGCAGGGGAAATGGCTCATCAGTTAAGGTGCTTGCCTGCAAAGCCAAAGGACCCAGGTTCGAGTGATTCCCCAGGATCCAAGTAAGCCAGATGCACAAGGTGGCACATGGGTCTGGAGTTTGTTTATAGTGGCTACAGGACTTGGTGTGGCCATTCTCTCTTTCTCCCTTCCCCTTTCTCTTTATCTCTTTTTTTCTAAATTTTTTGTTTATATTTATTTATTAATTTGAGAGCAACAGAGAGAGGGGTGGGGGTGGAATGTGCCAGGGCCTCCAGCCACTGCAAACAAACTCCAGACTTGTGCGCCCCCTTGTGCATCGGGCTAATGTGGGTCCTGGGGAATCTAGGCCTCGAACCGGGATCCTCTGGCTTCACAGGCAAGCACTTAACCACTAAGCCATCTTAAATAAATAAATACTAACTACTTAAAAAGAGAGGAATGAAATGTCTACAGAATGGGCGGGAGGGCTGTGGGCAGAGGTGCATGAAGGACACTGCTCACTGGTGAGCTGCTCCCTCGGGTGTGGCTTCTGTTCCCTGGGAATGAGGGCATGCCTGAGCCAAGCCCAGGCTCCGGTTCGGATATCCATCATCTGGGATCTTCTAGCATGACAGGAACTCCTTCTCTACTTGGTACCGGCCGAGCAGTGAGTGCTGAGCACTGGAACTCCCCCCGGGCTGCTACGGGGAAAATACAACTATGTCCCGACTCATCATCACCTCTGCTTCACGTATTCCTTTATTACAGTTTTATTTTATTTATTTGGGGAGATAGAGAGAGGGGGAGATTCAGAAGGAGAGAGAGAGAATGGGCACGCCAGGACCTTCAGCCACTGCAAATGAACTCCAGATGCATGCAGCACCGCGTGCATCTGGCTTATGTGGTTCCTGGGGAATCAAACCTGGGTCCTTTGGCCTCATAGGCAGATGCCTTAACTGCTATGAATTCTCTCCAGCCCTATGTAGTCCTTTAAAACCATGCTCAGAGTCATCTACTTGGAGAAACTATGCCATACAAAGACAAATTAGCTGGAAATTGCAATAGCTTATTCCCTTTTCTAGCATCACAATAGCATCTATTTTTCAAACTTCAATGCATACTAGAATTAGCCAGGCAACTTTGAGAATCTAACCTCCAAGCAACACATCATAATGAGCACAGATGTTCTCTAGCTCCTGACAGATGCATAAACCCATTGGAAGTTGAAAATGTACTAAGTCAAAAATTTATTTAGTCAATCAAACCTGCCAGATATCTTTTTTTTTTTTCTTTTTAGTAACACAGTACACTGCATAACACGGACTATTTTCCTTTACTTGTGGAACTAAAAGTTCTGGCCCAACGTGTATCATCTACAAAAGAATGTTGACCTGCCCTAGAAGTGCAGTGAAAGCAGAAAAATAAAAAATAAAAAAAAAATCCTACCTCACATCATTATATAAGTTGGTAACACTCTGTAAATGAAGCCTCTGGCAATTTGGTGTGTATTGGTTTTGTTTTTGTTGTTTTTTTTTTTTTTGCCTAAAGCACTGCAGATGAACCCAGTGCATAGCCAGTGTTGAACCAGGGTTGCAAGATGGGGCTTTTACAAGTTAACTTATACCAGGAGAATCCAGAAACTTTGTCATGCCAACTCAGATGCAGTTGCTCCGATTTCAAGCCCAGGATTCTGCATTTCTTTTTTTTAAGTACTTTTTTTTTTCAATTAATTAATTAAATTATTTATTTATTTGAGAGAGAGACAATGGGTATGCCAGGTCACTGCAAATGAACTCCAGATGCATGCGTCACCTTGTGCATCTGGCTTACGTGGGACCTGGGGTCTCCAGCCCCGGATTCTGCGCTCCTAACGAGCTGTCGTGGGACGGTGGTGTTGAATGCTGGCTGCGCTTGGTGCGGCACAGCGGAGCAGCAACTGTTCTTCAGCTTGAGTGGGAACAATTCTCCAGAGACTGTGTTAAGTTCTTGCTTGTGCAGGTGCGGGAAGAGCTCGAGTTTCTCCGAGCTTCTTAGGCAGTGTTGAGGGTGCTGTTCTGGAAACCAGAGCACCGCTGGTGCGAGCCGACTACACGGGGCCTGGACAGAGCTGAGAAGTCAATTGCTATGTCTGCAACAGGTGGCTGCCCTGGGCTGTTTCTGATGAATTGAGAGAAAGCTGGGTCCAGCAAACTGAGAAGAGAAAGAAGTACAATTATTTACACCAGATCCAGTTTACCTCCGTTTTCCTTTTCTGGCCATAAATTACTGGTTGGTTTGCTGAAGGGACCGTGGGACTGGAAGACAAGCAAAGAAAAGAAGAAAAGAACATTAGACTTGTATGTCCCACTAAATGGGATGGCTTATCTCTTTATTTTACTCTTTCAGACATAGGACAATGCATCCCAAATGATAGAAGCATGCCAGACATAGACAATGCAAGGCTCACGTGGTTCCCAAGGACAGATCTTTCAAGTGACCTCCAGCTTGCTGATAATTCTCTGGACAAAAAAAAAAAAAAAAAAATCACTGTGTCAGATAGTGGGACCTCATTGTAATCCATGCCATATCACCAGCTTTAAAAAAAAATGTTTTATTTACTCATTTATTTGAAAGGAAGAGATAGATGATAGATAGATAGATAGATAAATGATAGATAGAGAATGTGGGAGTGACAGGGCCTCTAGCCACTGCAAATGAACTCCAGACACATGTGTTACCTTTGGGGTACTGGGGAATTGAACCCAGTTCCTTAAAGCTTTACTGAAAAATGTACTAAGCACTCAGCCACCTCTCCAGGCCCTACCACAGCCTTTAAAAAGAGTCTGTCATGAACAGAAAAGTAAAACTTGGCATGAGGCAATAATAGTATTCAAATGATAGGCCTCTTTGTAAATTAATGTCAAAGTTTTACTCAAAATCATGATTTGAGGACTAGAGGGATTGATTCATGGTTAAGGCGCCTGTCCACAAAGCTAAAGGACCCAGGTTCAATTCCTTAGGACCCATGTAAGCCACACAAGGTGGCACATGTGCCTGGAGTTCCTTTGCAGGGGCTGGAAGCCCTGGAGTGCTCATTCTCTCTCCTCTCTCCCTAGCTCTTTCTCTCTCTTCTACTGTCTTTCTCTCAAATAAATAAAGCTGGGCGTGGTTGCGCACGCCTTTAATCTTAGCACTTGGGAGGCAAAGGTAGGAGGATTGCCATGAGTTCGAGGCCAACCTGAGATAACAGGGAATTCCAGGTCAGCCTGAGCTAGAGTGAGACCCTACCTTGAAAAACCAAAAATAAATAAATAAATAGAAATGTTTTTTAAAAATCATGACTTGAGGTTGTTAAATTTGTGTCAACTTGATCTGTTTAGAATCCACAGGCATTCCTCACAAGTGGGTTTCTGAGGTTGCTTCCAGGAAGGATTAACTAAAGGAGGAATCCTGCCCCCAGGGTGAGCCCTGCCCCCAGAGTGGGCGGCCCCTCTTGGAGAGGGGCTTTATCAAAAGCTCAGGGAAGAAAGGTTTTCTCCTCCCCTCCCACCTGGCCGCGGGGCTGCTTGCTGCTGTCCAGGGGGGACTGAAGAGCAGCGTCTCTCCAGGAAGCCCTGGGCCTTCAGTGCCAGGTTGGGACTGCTGAGGCATCCAGCCTCCTGGACCGAGCAGCTACCAGGTTACTGACTCTCAGGTCTGTAATCTGCTGTTGTGGGACTGTCGTGAACTAATCCAATACATTCCCTTTTCATACAATTCGTTCTACCAGTTCAGTTCCTCTAGAGAACCCAGACGAATACAGAGGTCATCCTATGTGACTTTACGTCTTCTTATTTTTCCCTTTTCTCAGGGCCCCGGTCCCCCATGATGGAGGTCCAGTCACTCACCACGTGTCCTACGCGGAATGAACCAGAGCGCACTTCCATGATCTGAGGCTCCCTGTCCTGTGTCTATAAGTAACTGAGATCAGGAGGCACCTGGACCAAAGCAAGACGCAATCACCTCCAGGCCAAAAAAAAAAAAACCTACAATAATATCATGTGGGAACAAAGGTTGACTAATGGTTTATGATTTTCTTCTTGGCTTTTGATTCAAAATAATCGCAATGTCTGCCTGTAATTTGCTCCAAGGATCTCTAGCATTTCCTCTGACATAGCCGATGATCTGAAAAGTAACAGAACTGCAATTGACTCCTGGCCCTTAGCAATACCCAAACATACATGCTGGATAGCTTTTTCTTGTGTGCTCCCAACGCTTGTGGTGACCACTGTTCTGGTCCTCTGGACACCAGCATGGTGCTGACACCAAGTATAAGAAGTTAGTGTCAAGCATAGAGGCTCAGGGTCTACTTCCCACAATGCTGTGCCATGTAGAGTGATTTATGTCTTTGGTTTAGGAGGGAAGGCAAAGGGATCTATCCCACACTGAAGACTGATTAAACCACTGACTGATTACTGGTGATTAGCTCATCTGCCAGCCTCTCTCCCTCACCCATGGGCTGGGGATGGGCTGAAAATCCTAACTCAGTAATCATCACTAAGTCTTGTCTTGCAACTAGAGGTCTACCAAGTTATCTCATTACAACAAAAGACAATCCGATCACTCGTCACTTAGATGTCCAGGATTTTAGAACTGCTGTGTCAGAAACTAGGAACAAGGGTCTGGCAAGCTCGATTCAGAGGTGGATGTGGAATAGGAATGTGACTGCACAATGCGGTCATTGTCCTCGGATGGCAAAGCCCTGACCCGTGATAAAGCCCTGGGTCACTGAGGTTCCGTGTTCCTGCACCAAGCCGGCTGTAAGGTGGTGTGATGACCATCGTTTCCCAAGGGCACAGACAAAGAGCGCTCACGTCTAACCCGAGGGATGGTGGGGAAAGGGCGGGATGACCTCAGGAATGAAGTTAAGCAGACAGATTTTAAACTCGCCAGTCCAACTCTGTGTCCTGATTTGGGCCATGTGCATGTGCAGTGGGAAGATGTGTGGTGTGTGCTGGTGGCAGGGAGGGCATGTGACCAACATTCATGAGTGGCAGGTACTGAGCTCACCTTTCGAGTCACATTGATATTTTTATTTATTTAAGAAAGAGAGAGAGAGAGAGAGAAAGAGGCAGGTCGAGAGAGAGAAAGACAGAGAATGGGCATGACAGGGCCTCCAGACACTGCAGTTAACTCCAGATGCACGTGCCCCCTTGTGCACAGCTGGCTTTAGAAGGATACTGGAGAATCAAACCTAGGTTCTATGTCTTTGCCAGCAAGTGCCATTTCTCCAGCCATCTGGTCACTGTTAGGCCCGGTTCTCAGCACCCCCGGTGACCACCAAGAAGAACCAAATACGCACGCAAGGGCAAGGAGCTTTATTTCGGGCTAAGCTTGGACCCCTGACTTCACCAACGCAGTGGATCCATACAAGAGCCCCGAGCAGTGGGAGGGCAGGGTTTGCATAGGGATTTGAACATAGAAGAAGGGATGGGTACGTGATTGGTTGATTTAAACAGTAACTGCACTTGTATTCTTCTGGTTGGCTTAGGATTTTGCAGGCAAAGTTGGTGGGCTGGGTCTAAGGGAATTGAATTTATCTATGACTATAGGAATGTATGGCATAATCAGTTTCCGGTAACTGTTAAACCCACCCTTACCAGAAAATAAAAACTTAGCCCTTGCCAGGAAACAGAAACTTAGGCCTAACTGAGGACTCGGAAGCCTGTTATGGTGTCCATCTGGTTCCTGAGTCCTTCAGTCACATTGAAGATCAGCAAGTTTCCTTTAGAAAAAGCCCAGCCTATGGTTCAGCACCATCACAAGACAGACAGAAGGGATAGTGTTAGAGAGGTAGTGTAATGACAAGTGACACAAAAAGCCTTTCAGTTGTCACACCTTGATGGAGTGTGATGGAGGCAGGAAGGCCTAGGCAGTCTATGAGAATCTGCAAAGGTTCTGAGAAGAACCATGGGATGGAAACAGCTCCAGGAAGGACTGGTCAGTGCCCTTGAAGGCATCTCTGAGATACTAAAGAACTCTCCTAAAGCTGGGAGATCAATTAAATGACCAGGCTAGCCATTCCTGCTGTGGCAATCCAAGTGCCACACCGTGAGTTAGGCAGAGACACTATTATTAGGTGTAGAGGAAAAAAAATAATCATAGGCATGTTTTGATCTAGGAGAAAAGACATGGTTGGGTGTTTGGATAAAGGGTTTATCCTTAAAAAAAAAAAAAAAAAGATTTTATTTTTATTTGTTTACTTATTAGAGAGAGAGAGAGAGAATGGGTGCCCTAGGGCCTCCAACCACTGCAAACGAACTCCAGACCATGTGTCACCATATGCATCTGGCTTACATGGGACCAGGAGAATCGAACTGGCTCCTTAGGCTTTGCAGGCATCTCTCCAGCCTCAAGGGCTTATCCTTTTTAAAGCGAAACCAAGCCAGGCATGGTGACACACAACTTTAATCCCAGTACTCAGGAAGCAAAGGTAGGAGGACAGCTGAGAGCTCATGTCCAGCCTGAGACTACGTAGTGAATTCCAGGTCAGCCTGGGCTGGAGCGAGACCCTACCTCAAAAAATACAAAAACAAAACAAACAAACAAAAAACAAAATTGAAACCAGGGCTGGAGAGATGGCTTAGCCATTAAGGCACTTGCCTGTGTAGTAAAAGGACCCCAGTTCAATTCCCCAGAACCCATGTAAGCCAGATGCACAAGGTGGCACATGCGTCTGGAGTTCATTTGCAGTGGCTGGAAGCCCTGGTGCACCCATTCTCTCTCTCCCCCCCTCAAATAAATAAAAATAAAAAATAATTCAAAAAAGTTGAAACCAAGAGCTATGTTAATGAATGGTAATCCCAAAAGTCTAATGGGCCAGTGGTGCGGGAAGAAAAGGTGTCCCCGCCACAGGGACCTTCCCCTCAGCACTGTGCTGTGGGAACCTGACATGCAAACGCAGGGTGACAGTTTGTGCTGTGCAAAGACGTCTTGAGAGAGATTTCTGCCGATGCCCAAAGTTTATTGCCAATTCACCACTCACACATCAGATGCCAGGACTTGCGATCAACACCATGTGGCAAGAGAACTTGGTGGGAAAGACAAAGAAAACAACAAACTTCTGAATTTTATTAGCATCTAGTCAGTTAATTATTTATAAAGTGAGATGGAGAAATTCTGCACCAGGGTTCATGGACGAGGGGAAAGCACTGTGGAAAAATATGGTTTCTACACCTCCCTGGGGGCCATGCACATGATGAACTAGTTAGTTCCTCCTCGTAGAACGATCTCTCCCTCAGAGCACACAACATCATCCTCCACCTCTACAGTCGATGCCAGTAGCAAGTCTCCTGTTGTGACAACCTAGGGGTCTCCAGACATTTCCAAGTATCCTCTGCAGAAGAAAGGGGCAAAATGTTCTTACTACATTACTTGATTTTATTCTATTTTATTTTATTTTAATTTATGAAGTAGGGTTTTGGTCTAGCCCACATTAACCTAGAATTCACTATGTAGTCTCAAGCTATCTTTTCCTATACTTTTATTTATTTTCAAGGAGAGATAGAGAGAGAGAAAGAGAGAGAGTTCCAGGGCCTCTAGACACTGCAAACAAACTCCAGACGCATGTGTGGGACACTTTGTGCATGTGGCTTTTCCTGGGTACTGGGGAATCAAACTTGGGTTGTTAGGCTTTGCAGGCAAGCACCTTACCTTACCTGCTGAGGCAGCTCTTTAGCATCCAAAAACATGCTCTTAACAGAGAACCCCTGGTTTAAAGAGATAGAAAGGAAAAAGTTGCTCAAGTAACCCTGAACCTCAGACCTTAGAGAGGTATATTCATATGAGGCAGAGAGAA
The DNA here is from genome assembly GCF_020740685.1 of Jaculus jaculus. Taxonomy (NCBI): domain Eukaryota; kingdom Metazoa; phylum Chordata; class Mammalia; order Rodentia; family Dipodidae; genus Jaculus; species Jaculus jaculus. The sequence goes on along the minus strand of NC_059121.1, from coordinate 3,183,153 downwards.
TGGTGTGTGTGTGTGTGTGTGTGTGTGTGTGTGTGTGTGCGCACACTCTGGGAAAAGCACTAAGGTGTGATTTATAGAAGATGGCAAAGGGTCTTATATTCCTTTAGACAAATCTCCCTTCCCCTTGGGTGAAAGTGCCCTTTCAGTAGGCAGGGTTACCGAGCTGTTTAGAGTATTACCTTCCCGGAAAGGCAGCCATGACTCTGGCAAACTCATGCCCCTCTGCACTGGCTATAGAAGCTAAGATTGATAGTTGGTGTGGCCTGGCTTCCTACAATTATGTAACCTGTGTTTGGAAGTTCAGAAGAGTTGTGGGGTGTTTACGGTAAATTAGGGCAGACACTGGCATTTAAAGCTGCACACACAATTGCTGGAGGAGGGCCTGTGCTCTACAAAGATCATTCTTACGGTCTAATTGAATGGCCAAGGCCACCTTTTCCTGGCGCAGAATGAGGAAAGTAGTGGTCAGCCCACACAGGCCCCTCTGGGAAAGGGAAGTTAATCTCCCTGAGTGGGGTAAGTTCTGGGGGACAAGGACAGGAAGGGCTTAAAAATCAAACAGCTATGGAAACCCCTTGTTTGTGTGTCAAAGTCTGATACAGCTCAGTGATTGTGGTGGCTTGGATTAGTACAGTCTTGCTCGATGCTCGGAGCCAGCTCAAGCTAGCTCCTCGCTCCATGCCAAGGATGTGTAAAGAGGTCAATCAGCTTCCTCCACCGCCAGGACGGTTCCCCTGGGAACTTTAAGCCTTAAGTAGATCCCTCCCTCCCATAAGCTGCTTCGCGGTGGGTGTTTGCCCCGGCAATAAGAAGGTTGCTGCTATAGTGACACACACCACGATGTAACAAGTAGCTAGCGCTGGTTCTCTTGTCTTCTGCCTCCAACACATCCCCAACTAGAAACTCCCCTAGATTCTTCACATCGACCGGTAGGAACGGCTATTACATACTTGTCTTTTACACCCTACGGATCTTAAGGAGCAAAGCCACAACCTATTCGATCACATCAATCGTAGACAATGTAGGGTTGGGACGCTTTCCCTAGAGCTGGACAAAGCCATATGTTCACCCGGTCACATGATTCTGTATTGCTCAGCATTCTAGTGACACAAGATGGGACCACGCGCAGAGAAAGCTGGGGACATTCATCCCCTCCCCCTCTGGTCATCCTGATCCAAGGAAACTTGCCTGCCTACCTTTGTAAAGAAAATCATCTTCGGGGCTGGAGAGACGGCTTAGCGGTTAAGTGCTTGCCTGTGAAGCCTAAGGACCCCGGTTCAAGGCTGGATTCCCCAGGACCCACATTAGCCAGATGCACAAGGGGGCGCACGTGTCTGGAGTTTGTTTGCAGTGGCTGGAGGCCCTGGAGTGCCCATTCTCTCTCTTTCTCTCTCTCTCTCTCTCTATCTGCCTCTTTCACTCTGTCTGTCGCTCTCAAATAAATAGATCGATTTTTTAAAAAATTAACTAAAAAAGAAAATCATCTTCAAAAATAAATAAACTAGAGCTCATCATAAGAACAAATGCATTTCACCTTCTGCAAAACCTGTACAACCTATTCCTTGGGTTTATATTGCCAGAATCCTCACATTGTAGTCAGCTTTGTGTTACTGGGGTGAGCTTCCAAATCAATCATAGTTTATGGGAGGAAGAGATTTATCTAAACCTTACAAATCTAGGGGCAGTTCCATTGATGGTAGAGGAAGCGGACCCCTTTCACAGATCCAAGCAGAGAGTCAACCACACAGCCAACACGACAAGCAAGAAAAGAAAAAAGAAAAAAAAAAAAAAAGCCTTTCCAAGCACTCCGCACACCTTTAGGCTGGAAATAAGATCTGCCCCCCAAAACACCTTTGGGCTGGACCCCTGCATCTGCCCCCAGGAATACTTCTTCCAGATAGGCAGCTGGAAATCCAAGTTACAAGATTTAGTAAGCCTCCTGAGTCTATTGGGGGACATACATTTAAACTACCACACGCTGCTTAGCTAATCTTCTCCTAAGCTGAAAAAAGGAGGACCTCTTTAGATGACATGAGAGTAGCTCCTGCAGGGGAAACGACAGTGGATTCATACTCATCTTCACTTACTCCTTCATTCACTCATTCTTTGACCATGTTGATTGCTTCATTCCCCTCCCGGATTTGAGGCATAATGGAGAATGACACCTGGAACGTTCCTGACAGACAACCGTGCAGCGTAAGTTCACACTGCCTTGCCTTTCGGGGGCTACTGCTCTGGTGGGGTGCAGCACTGTCGAAGCAAGCGTTAGCGAGTTAATTGGCTTTGTCAATTTTTTTTTTTCTCCTGCCACTTCTAGGAGCAGAATCCCGAGGAAAGGAACAAGTGGGCCAGTTTGCAGAGTTGTAAGGAGGCCAGGGAAAGCTACCCAGAAGCCACAATGATCTCAAAGCCTTGAGCAGTACAGGAGCCACAACCAAACATCTAGGCAGAGAGAATGACTAGAGGAAGTTAGGAAGACGCGGGCCCAGTGCCCTCTAGCCAGGGGCCTTGTCACCTTTGGCATTGTCTGCCCTCACGTTGGTGTCTCAAACAGGGGACATGAGAGTCGGGCGTGGTGGCGCACACCTTTAATTCCAGCACTCGGGAGGCAGAGGTAGGAGGATTGCTGGAAGTTCGAGGCCACCCTGAGACTACATAGTAAGTTAGTAAATTCCAGGTTAGCCTGAACTAGAGTGAAACTCTACCTCAAAAAACAAAACAACCAGGGGACATGAGCAACAAGTTTAGGATTAGGTAGAGATTTTCGACAGGTGACCAAGAAATGGCCTGAAAGTGTGGCAAATGCCCAAATGTTGATTCCCAGCAGCATGTGGGACAGTCTACTTGTGCTGGGAAATCTGGCTTCCAGCCTTGCCCCTCCAACACATAAAAGCCTTAGGCTTCAAATTCCCTCTTGTCTAAAGAATATATATAAGAGCTGGGCATGGTGGTGCACGCCTTTAATTCCACCACTCGGGAGGCAGAGGAAGGAGGATCACTGTGAGTTCGAGGCCACCCTGAGACTACAGAGTGAATTCCAGGTTAGCCTGGGCTAGAGCAAGACCCTACCTCAAAAAACTAAGTGTGTTTATATAATACGCACACACACACACACACACACACACACACACCATATATATATATATATATATATATTTAGTGTGTTTGGACTTTGACCTTAGCCACAATTCTGGGATCATATGAAAATGTCCTTTCCTGGATGGCTATAATTTTAATGGTGACAATTTTTAAATTTTTCAAAATGTAAAAGCTAAAGGAAATGCTGATGGTGAACTAGGAGGTGGAAGGGTGGAGGGTTAGAAGATCCCATGAAAGCAAGCATCCCCATCTTTGTAAAAATGGCCTCCATGGGCTGGAGAGGTGGCTTAGTGATTAAGGCATTTGCCTGCAAAGCCAAAGGATGCACGTAAGCCAGCTGTGCAAGGTGGCACATGCGTCTGGAATTAGTTTGCAGTGGCTGGAGGCACTGGTGTGCCCATTCTCTCTCTCTCTTCTCTCTCTCTTTGCTTGCAAATAAATAAATTTAAAAAAATGGCCTCCATGCTCCAAACTTAGTCTACTATTGGTCATGGGACCTGAACTGATACACCAGGAATCCAGCAAGACTGTGGAAGGCACAGAGAGCAGGCGCAGACATGAACAATCTAATGACAGCCAAAGTCAGCCCTCAGGGACTCCAGCTGCAGGGGAAACACATGTTTGATTTCCTCGGACAAGGAGTCTGTGCACCTGAATTATTCATCCTAGTTACTAAGCATACTATGAGTACAATGAAGTAAACGACCATTCAAGTATTTTAATGAGAACGAGTTGAATTTTCTTAAATTTGAGACACTGTTGCTTTTCATTGTTTTCATTATTTGCCTCCCAATTAGAGACATCTTGAACCATGTCAAATCGTTGTTTTCTGACAGAAGATTTCTTTCTCACAAAAAAATAGAAAAAAAAAAAAAGCCTTTGCCACGGAAATCAGCGAGTAATCTGTAAGTGCTCTCAAATGAGAAAAAGGATAGAAATGGAAAAGTAATTGCACGTCTTGCACCTGGCTGCTGAAATTCACCAGCAGCTCGAGGCGCCCCGCAAACCTCTCGTAGGATGATAGAAACTGGTATGCGATCGCTGTGCCTCTTCCTGTGTTCTGTGATCCCAAACCTAAGCGGGGCAGGCGCAAAGACGATTTGGGTCCCAAAGACTGTCCAGATGTGGAGATCCCTCACTGCATGCTATTCTTCCTGAATTCTCATCACTCCTCCAAAGCACCTGCTTTTGTTTCGAACCGGACCGAAAGTAGCAAATTAAGTAACGCAGGAAGGAGAGAGACAATTCTGGAAAGTGATTGTAAAGTAACGTCTCTAGAAGAAGTCTTTCATCAGCACCTCTTTCGGCGTGGTGATTTATTTAGAAGAAACACATCGTTTCCTTAGGGAGAAGTGGGAAATAGGCACGGAGAGGCTGAGCTTCCAAATAACAGAAAGGCTCCTTCTCCACATCGAGCTCTGCTGAGTTTCCCCAACGTGACCTGTGTGCACACCACCCGTGACTCGATGGGTCTTCTTGCTCAGGGACCTGATGGTGTTTCCACAGTCCTTCAACTCATTCCACAGACGTCCTGCCGAAAACACATGATGGTGCTCGCACAAGCCTGGGAAATAATTTCTCTGCTTCCTGTCCCATATTTTATTTATTTATTTATTTTGCTCTTTCTGACCCACAGTTTCCAGAAGAGCCCATAGCACTCACTGTGGCCACTTACTGAACATGTGCAACGCAGTGCTGTGTGTCAATACAGCTCTTATTTTTAAGTAACCTGGAGGGGGGAGGACTGATATTTCTGACCTCTTTTAAAGTGGGAAGTAGGGTTCAGAGAGTAGCCAAAGGCTATGGTGCAAAGTCGTGGGGTTCCTAGCCAACATAACAATTATTCCAGTGCACCAATAAATATGTCTGATGAATGTAAACTCCACAAACCAGAGGGAAAGGTTTAGAGAGACGTAATTCAATTAAGAGAAGGAGAGAGAAGGAATTGCAGAGCGCTCTTGCTATGTGGAGGGCAAGAGGGGGCTATAGAGCTAGTGTGAGAATAGAGGTCCCCCTCTTTCCACTCCAATCCTTTAGACTGGAACAACCTGACAGAGACCTGGTGGTTCATGTATCAGCAACATGAATGGCTAAAGAGAGACTGTGCCCACCTGGTAAGCTGCACAGCAGAATGTTTATCTGTTAATATGCCAGAGAAGTTATCATTTCGGGAAGGAGAGGGGCGCTGAGATGGGCGTGTAAAACTCACTGTGAAGGGAAAAGAAAGCAAAAGGCTTTCAGAGGGCTGGAGACATGGCTTAGTGGCTAAACACTTGCCTGTGAAGCCTAAGCACCCCAGTTCAAGGCTCGATTCCCCAGGACCCACGTTAGCCAGATGCACAAGGGGATGCATGCGTCTGGAGTTCCTTTGCAGTGACTGGAGGCCCTGGCGTGCCCATTCTCTCTATTTCTCTCTATCTGCCTCTTTCTCTCTCTGTCGCTCTCAAATGAATAAACAAAAATTTTTAAAAAGTTTTATGAAAAGGCTTTCTGAGCAAATTTCTCCAGTGCCACTACATCAGGAGCTGGCCTTCTCCCATTATTTTTTCACGCTAGGGTCTTGCTGTAGCGCAGACTGGCCTGGAATTCCCTGACTGGTTGTCAGCTCTTCCTCACATGAGCTTTATTAGCTTGTGTAAAAGTCAAAAGAGAAATTGAGTAGCTGTTGGGGTATTTCATTTTTTACAGCCCCATTAAACATGACATGGGCCATCCTTCCATAAAGAAAAAGGTTTCTGGGCATGGAAGGATGGTTCAGTGGTTAAGAGTGCTGTCCATACAAGCAGAGGGGTCCGATTGGACCTGAGTTCCACCCCCAGCATACACAGAAACAGCTGGGCAAGGCCACAAACACTCCTGTTACCCAATTCCTGCAGAGACCAGAGAACACTGGCCAGAGGAGGTTGGTGGTTCCATGAAACACGCTGTCTCAGGAAAGCAGGCAGATAAATGACATAAAACACTCAACTTGTTCGCTTCTGTCTTCTGAGTATGTGCACACACACACACACATTACACACACACAAGTAAAATAACTGCTCTTAAAAAAATAACTGGCTGGAGGGATGGCTTAGTGGTTAAGGCATTTGCCTACAAAGCTAAAGGACCCAGGTTTAATTCTCCAGGACCTACATTAACCAGATGCACAAGGAGACACATGTGTCTGGAATTTGTTTGCAGTGGCTGGAGGTCCTGGCGCGCCCATTCTCTCTCTCTCCCTCTTTCTCTGTCAAATAAATAAATAAAATATTTTTTTAAAAAGGAATAAAAAGTGGGGGGAGGGCTTGAGAGATGGCTTAGCGATTAAGGTGTCCACTTACAAAGCCAAAGGACCCCGGTTTGGTTCCCTAGGACCCACACAAGCCAAAGGCACGTGACAGTGCATGCATCTAGAGTTCATTTGCAGCAGCTGGAGGCCCTGGTGTGCCCATTCTCTCTCTCTCTCTGTTTCTCTATTTCTATCTGACTGCTTCTCTTAAATAAATAAATAAAATGTTTTGTAACTGCTCCTTGAAGACAGCTTTGTTTTAAATATTTTATTTTTATTTATTTATTTATTTGACAGAGAAAGCGGGGGAAGGGAGAGAATGGGCACACCAAGGCCTCCAGCCATTGCAAATGAACTTCAGACACATGCACCCCTTTGTGCTAATGTAGGTCCTAGGGAATCGGACCTGGGTCCTTTGGCTTTGCAAACACTTTAACCACTAAGCCATTCTTCCAGCCCAACAGCTTTGTTTGTATGATACTTTCACTTGGGTAGAGCCTGTAATTATTAATAATTCCATCCCATTCCAAACAAAATCTTACAGTTTTTTCTGTTTGGTACCCAGAACATAAACAATTTTAGAGTCATAATAATTGATTCTTCTCATCATAGTCAGTGCATAATGGGCATTCAGTCAATTACCACTAATCATGAGACTTTCTTTCCTTTCTGAAGATCATAGAAATTGAACATCTTGCCATAAAATTTAGAACACTGTCCTTGAGAGATTCCATTACAAAGGAAGCCTAAACTACCTCATAGAACTGCTTCCACAAATATAAATGAAGGGGGCTGGAGACATTTAAGGTGGTTGCTTGCAAAGCCAAAGGACCCAGGTTCGACTCCCCAGAGTCTATGTAAGCCAGATGCACTAGGGGGTGTACACATCTGGAGTTTGTCTGCAGTGGCTAGAGGCCCTGGCTTGCCCATTCTCTCTCTCTCTCTCCCTCTTTCTCGTCAAATAAATAAATAAATAAATAAATAAAATTATAAACAAAGGTTCAGTTCATCTGTGATATTTGGATTTCTTTCCCCTCATGTGATCTCTCTGATCTTTACTTTCATTTCCCCACCCTTCCCCCCACCACTTTCTACTTTCCTCCCTCCTTATTTTTAGGTGGTTTTAAAACAACGTTACATATAGAGAAATTGAACCATATGCAGTCCTTTAGATTTGGCAAATCCATGGCATCAAATCACCACTGCAAGCGTCATTGGGACCTCATCACCACTGTAGCGTCTCTGGTCTTTTTCACTACCCCTTCCCCATAATCCTCAGCCCCTGGAATTTGATTTCAGTTCCAATGATCTGCATTCTCCAGAACAGCATTATAAATGTTTTCATACAGCCTTTTTCAAAAAGTGAGATAAAGCCAAGCGTGGTGGTGCATGCCTTGAATCCCAGCACTCAGGAGGCAGAGGTAGGAGGATCACTGTGAAGTTCGAGGCCACTCTGAGACTACATAGTGAATTCCAGGTCAGCCTGGGATAGAGTGAGACACTACCTTGAAAAACAAGTGAGGTAATTCATATATCATAAAATCCATCCCTTTAAGGGTAGAATTTCCTGAGCAGCATTGTTCACATCACTCATAATCTGAGCACAGAAGGCTGAGACAGGAGGATGGCCATGAGTTTAAGGCTATCCTGGGATTCCTAGGGACTTCATTTCACCTCCTCCCATCCAGGAGTCCAGTTCAGGGACACTTCACACTTTCACTAGATCATGTAACTAACCCAGCTGTGTGATCCTGGAATGTTTGCATCCATCAAAAAGAAACTCCATGATGATTAACCATCATTCCCTCTGTTGCCAAGAAATCACAAATCCCTTTCTATTACTATAGATTTGGTTATACTAGGTATTTAATGTCAATGGAGTCACTCAAACTATGGTCTTTATATTCATTTTACAGAGAGAATGTGTATGGGTGTACTAGGGCTTTTTGCTGTTGCAGACAAATTCCAGACACAGCACCATGTTGTGTGTCTGGCATTACGTGGACACTGGGCTTGCAGGCTTTGCAAGCAAGTGCTTTTAACCACTGAGAAATCTCCCCAGCTTTGCACATTAAAAAAATTATTTATTTATTTGAGAGAGCAAAAGAGGAAGATAAAGAGAGAGAATGGGCCCAACAGAGCCTTTAGCCACTGCAAATGAACTTCAGACACATGTGCCACTTTGCGCATCTTATTTACGTGGATACTGAGGAATCGAACCTATGTCCTTAGGTTTTGCAGACAAGTGCCTTAACCACTGAGCCATCTCCTTTGTACATTTTTTTCATTGAATTCTTTAATACATACTGTTATTTCATTATATTCTTTTTTATTTTTAATTAATTAATTTATTTGAGAGTGACAGACAGAGATAGAGAGAGAAAAAAAGAGAATGGGCACGCCAGGGCCTCCAGCCACTGCAAACGAACTACAGAAGCATGAGCCCCCTTGTGCATCAGGCTAACGTGGGTCCTGGGGAATGGAGCCTCGAACTGGGGTCCTTAGGCTTCACAAGCAAGCGCTTAACCACTAAGCCATCTCTCCAGCCCTTGATTATATTCTTGATACAGATCCTCCTTTTTCCAGTAATCCTTGTTTTGATACCTTATTCATTTTTTAAAAGTATTTTTATTTATTCATTTGCAAGTAGAGAGAGACAGAGAAAGAGAGTGAGAACAAGAGAGAGAGAGAGAGAAAGAGAGACTGGGCATGCTAGGGCCTCCAGCTACTGCATATGTACAAACTCCAAACACATGCATCTCTTTGTACATATGGCTTTACATTGGTACTAGGGAATTGAACTCTGGTTGTGGTGGTTTGATTCAGGTGTCCCCCATAAACTTAGGTGTTCTGAATGCTAGGTTCCCAGCTGATGGAGATTTGGGAATTAATACCTCCTGGAGGGAGTGAATTGTTGGGGGCGGGCTTATGGGTATTATAGCCAGTTTCCCCATGCCAGTGTTTGGCACACTCTCCTGTTGCTATTGTTCACCTTTTGTTGGCCAGGGGGTGATGTCCACCCTCTGCTCATGCCATCGTTTTCCCCTGCCATCGTGGAGCTTCCCCTCGAGCCTGTAAGCCAAAATAAATCTCTTTTTCCCAGAAACTGCTCTTGGTTGGGTGATTTCTACCAGCAATGCGAACTGGACTGCAACAGTAAAGTGGTACCGAGGAGTGGGATTGCTGCTAGCCTCCTGACTATGTGGCTTCAGCCTTTCGTAGCTGATTTTCAAGAGGAATGTGGAAGGAGTTGAAACCTTGGCCTAAGAGATGTCTTGCAGTGCTGTAAGTACAGCTTGATGGACTATTCTGGTCTGAGCTGCAAGACCTGAAGGCAGTAAGAATTATGGACTGTGAGGTTTGGCTTATGAGGGTGAGAAAGAGCTTTGCTTGGACTGGGCTAGCAGTTAGTGTGAGAAGCTTGCTCTCATGCCCGTGTCCTGAGAAGCTGTGCAGGGTTGCTTTGCGTAGCAATGAACTGGTGTGTGCAGAGGGATATGGCACAGAAAGAAAAATCTTTGGGTGAACTGTTGCCCTGCAACTGAGAGATTATAACCTTTGAGACTGGGCTAGCTGACCTGCGCAGGGGACAACAAGAAGAATGTAGATTTTTTTGAAGGGGTCTGAGTGCTCAAGGAGTGTCCTGTTCTTCAAAGTCTGCTTTATTCCCCCCTGGATTAGCAAATTGGCACCCTACCTGGTATTGTGGAGTATAAGAAATGCTGGAAAGAGGGTCATTGAGTTTGCAACAAGTCTTGTGTTTTGGAAATGGCCATGGGCAGTGTGAAGCGGGTTTGCTGGTTGCCTGCATAGAGACCCCATGGGGCCGTGAGGATGAACCGTGGCTTGCAGTGGAGACCCAGTGGAGATGCCGGGACCACGAGATGGCTGCCAAGGAGCTGCTGGCCCGATGAAGTTTCCCAGGACTGTGAGTAGCCTAGCTGGAGGGGCGGAATTGGAATGCCAGAGACTTGTTGCTGGTTAGAATTATCAGACTTGGAGATTTGTCACTGGCTAGAGTTGCTGGACTTGAAGCTACAGAGTTTGATGTTTGCCCTGGTTATTTTAAATCTCGTATTGGTTGAATGTTTCTTTGCTATGCCCAATGCCATCTTTTGCAGTGTGAATATTTATTCTGTGCCATTATGGGTTTTTTGAGGTTATTTTTTGGTATTATGGCTCAGTTAAAAGATTTTGGACTATGGGGATGCATGAACATCATTGGGATTGATAAAAACTATGGGGACTTTTAAAGTCAGACTGAATGCATTATATTTTACATCATGTATGGATATCAGTTTATGGGGGCCAGGGGCTGAATGTGGTGGTTTGATTCAGGTGTCCCCCATAAACTTAGGTGTTCTGAATGCTAGGTTCCCAGCTGATGGAGATTTGGGAATTAACGCCTTCTGGAGGGAGTGTATTGTTGGGGGCGGGCTTATGGGTGTTATAGCCAGTTTCCCCATGCCAGTGTTTGGCCCATTCTCCTGTTGCTATTGTTCACCTTTTGTTGGCCAGGGCGTGATGTCCACCCTCTGCTCATGCCATCGTTCTCCCCTGCCATCGTGGAGCTTCCCCTCGAGCCTGTAAGCCAAAATAAATCTCTTTTTCCCAGAAACTGCTCTTGGTTGGGTGATTTCTACCAGCAAGGTGAATTGGACCACAACACTGGTCGTTAGGGTTTGCAGGCAAGCGTCTTCACCATTGAGCCATCTCTCCAGCTCCTCTGTTTACCTCTGTTCTCCATGTCAGAAAATGTGCACAGTGTTTTCAAGGTCCATGTTGAAGCATGAGTCAGTCCTTCATTCCTCTTAATGACTATGTAACATTCCATTGCATGGAAATAGATTTTGTTTACTCATTCAGCAGTTGATGAATTTGTTTCTTTGTACTTTTTTTGGATGAGTTAAATCATATATCTCTGAACATGCACATACAAGTTTTCATATGAGCATATGTTTTAAATTCTTTTGAGTGTGTTTATTTTCTTGGGAAGTTAACAATTTTTTCCAAGTGCTATACCATTTTATATTTCTACTAGCAATGTGGGTTTCTAATTTTCTCCAGTAGTTGTTGCTGTCCATCTGTTTGATGACAAATGTCTTGGAGAATGGGAGATGGCATTGTATTATGCATGTCATTTATAATTTTGCAATAATTAATGATGCTGAGAATCTTTTCATCTCTCAGTTGGCCATCTGTATTCTTCTTTTTAAAAAATATGTATTTGTATTCAGAGACACAGAGAGGGGAGAGAGAGATAGAGAACAACAGAGAAATAGTGGGCATGCCAGGGCATTTAGCCAGTCCAAACCAACTCCAGACACATATGCTGCCATGTGCATCTGACTTATGTGGGTTCTAGGGAACCGAACCTAAGTCCTTAAGCTTTGTAGGCAAGCATGTTAACTGCTAAGCTATCTCTCCAGCCCCTGCATTCTTTCTTGAAGAAATATCTAAATATTATAACTTGAATTGTTATTTCTACAGTGGTTTTTAACTTCTTTCACACAACATAATCCTTTGCAACTTAATGTTACATTCTTGTTTATTGTTAATCACTAATCCACTGTACAAATACACTATTATGTCTTATACATTTATCATTTTATGGACATTTGGAGTGATTCCAGTTTAAATCAATCGTGATTAAAAGTGCAAACACTTTTCTGCAAGTTTTTGTTTGTACATATGTTTTCATTTATCAAGGGTAAATAATTAGGCATAGGATCATCAAATCATATGGTTAGTATATGTTAAGCTTTATAAGAAACAAACTGATTTTCAAAGCTGCTGTGCCATCTGAGAGATGAGATAACTTATTCCTTAAATGTTCCTTGCCAGCACTTAGTAAGTTTAGTCTTAGAATTTTGCTACTGGGTTACAAGAATATTGAGACTTAATTGTAGTTTCCACTTGACTGTTCCAAAGATGATACTGTTGGTGTGATTATCCTTTATATACAGTATACATTGCAATGTTCCTTGCTTACATTAAGATGCTTTCGAAGTTATATCTACAGAAAACCTGAGTAGAACTTCCAGTTTCCCATATACTTTTTAGCACCTTAGTGCCTTTACCACTTGCTTATTTTATATATTTTACAAATATCATATAGATAAAGTTTCTGAGCCCTGAAAATCTTCTGTACTTCACCTATTCATCCCATCCTTCCTCCAAACATGACTGCTGGTGGCCACAACCCCCTTCCTTCTTTGTGTTCTCTTATTATCCTCACTCTACCCAGAATATCATAAAATGCGGCAGAGGTGGCAGAAAGAATGTAAGAGCCAAAGGAAGGGTAGGACTCCTTACAACGTGCTCCTCCAGACACAAAATGGCCTGCATATCCATGACCTCACAGTGCCTGACACTACCTACACGAGACCATCATAATAGGAATAAAAAATCATGACATCGGGCTGGAGAGATGGCTTAGCGGTTAAGTGCTTGCCTGTGAAGCCTAAGGATCCTGGTTCGAGGCTCAGTTCCCCAGGTCCCACGTTAGCCAGATGCACAAGGGGGCGCATGCGTCTGGAGTTCGTTTGCAGAGGCTGGAGGCCCTGGCGTGCCCATTCTCTCTCTCTCCCTCTGTCTTTCTCTCTGTGTGTGTCACTCCCAAATAAATAAATAAATAATTTTTTAAAAAATCATGACATCAAAATAAAATAGAAACTGACTGAGATGGGGAGGGGATATGATGGAGAGTGGAGATTCAAAGGAGAAAGTGAGAGGGGGAGGGGAAGGAGGGTATTACCATGGGATATTTTTTGTAATCATGGAAGCTGTTAATAAAAATTTGAAATTAAAGAAAGATATCATAGAATTGATATTATATGGTAAATATCCTTTTCAGATTGGCTTCTTTTCCTTAGAAACATCTACATTTCTTCCATGTGTTCTTATGACTTGATATCTTATTTATTGTTATTGGCAGATAGAATTCTATTGTATAGATATTCCATGGTTTATGCATTATCTCTTAAAAGGCTTTGTTTGCCTCCCAGCTTTATGAACCATCTGTACAGCTGCAATGAACATTTGTAGGTAGGTTTTCAACCCATTTGGGTTAATAGTGAAAGAATAAATGTTGGCTCATATGGCAAGAGCATATTCAGTTTTTAAGAAATTTCAGAATGTCTTCCAAAATAGCCATACCATGTTACATTGTCATAGCAATGAAGGGAAGTTTCCATAACCACAACTCCCTGACAGTACTTGGTGTTGGCTGAAGAGCCCAAACCAAAGTAACGCCATGACAGACTTTAATTACATTAATAGGTCTAAGTTTCTTTTGCCCTGCAGGGCCCAAACTACTGACACAGCACTTTGTATTTACTGGGGAAACAACCTCAAACTGCTCAGGACCCAAAATATTCCCTGTAACAGGCCAATCAAAAAGTACCAAGTAGATGTTATACATTCCTGTGGCTCTCCTGACTATAGACTAGTTTGCTTAACGGTCCTCAGCTACCATATAGCCAATCAGCTTGCAACATACATACTCTTGCTAAATGTCAACCAATCATGTAACTGCTACGTTAGAAATTCCCCTTTGTTTGAACCTAAAAGAAGCTTCTCCCGGATGTCATTCGGGGCTCTTGGACAGACCCATGGCGTTGGTAAAGTTTGGAGCCCAAGCTTAAGCCGAAAATAAAGCTCTTTGCTGTTGCATACATATCCAACTCTCTTGGTGGCCTTTGGGGACTCTGTGATCTGGGTATAACATTGTCAGTGCTTTAGATTTTAGCCATTCTGATAGTTTTATTGGCTTCACGTTGTTTTCATTTACATTTTCCTAACGATCTGAAAGTGTCAATTATCTGAAATGCTGCAGACAGAAGGATTTCAATTCTGAAATAATTAATTGCATTTTGGAATACTTGCACATCTATAATGAAATATCTTGGTGATGGGACCTAAGCATAGGCATGGCATGGATTTATATTTCATAGATACACAGTCTAGTGGGAATATCTTATAATATGTGTAATGTGCCTGCCCTTTGCAACCTGCAACATGAGATTAGGTGTAGAACATTCCGTGTGCGGCTTCGTGTCAGTTCTCAGAGAACGTTCCGTTTTGGAGGTTGGATTTTCAGATTAGAGGTGCAGATAGTGTGATGCTGGGCAATTGTTCAGATGCTTATTTGCCAACCACTTTGCTGAGGTGCCTGTTCAGATTTTGGCACATATATTTTTAAAACTTTTAAAAAATTATTTATTTATTTATTAGGGAGAGAGAGAGAGAGAAAGAATGGGCGCACCAGGGCCTCCAGCCACTGCAAATGAACTCCAGATGTGTGAGGCCCCTTGTGCATCTGGTTTACGTGGGTCCTGGGGTGTTGAACTGGGATCCTTTTGCTTTGCAGGCAAGCACCTTAACCACTAAGTCATCTCTCCAGCCCTTGGCCCAGTTTTTTTTTTTTTAATTATTTATTTATTTATTTGAGAGCAACAGACACAGAGAGAAAGACAGATAGAGGGAGAGAGAGAATGGGCGCACCAGGGCTTCCAGCCTCTGCAAACAAACTCCAGACGCGTGTGCCCCCTTGTGCATCTGGCTAACGTGGGACCTGGGGAACCAAGCCTCGAACCGGGGAACTTAGGGTTCACAGGCAGGTGCTTAACCACTAAGCCTTCTCTCCAGCCCTGGCCCAGTTTTTAATTAGGCTGTTTGGCTTCTCACTGCTGATTTTTAAGAGTTGTATAGGATTTGGAAGCCAGTGTTTTGTCAGACACACATTTTGCAATAATTTTCTCCCATTCTTTGGTTTTTCTTTTCATTCTTTTGTTAACATTTTAAAAAAAATTTTTGGTATAGGCAAAGCTTTGTTTTTTAGCAAGTACAGATTACAGATTTTTCCTTCTTCTTGAATAGATTATGCCTTCTTTTGTCATTAGAAAGCTGTTCCCAAATCCATTGTCACCTCAAGTTTGTAGCATGTTATCTGTAGAAGTGTCAAACCCAGTCCTATGGCTCTAAATGTTACATTTCAGTCTATGATCCCACCTGAGACAACTTCAGAGGAAGTTCTGTGTTTTTAGATTCTACTCTTGCATGTGGCTGTCCAATGACTTCAGCATGGTTTCTTCACTGAGTTTCCCTTCTTTGTAAAACATCTGTTACATTAAATCAGAGTTGGGTGTCCATTCTGTTCCATGTGATACGGTAAATATAATATACTCCTCTATCATTCCAATACCCAGTCTGGACTGCTGTAGCAAAATGAGTGTTGATGTCAAATGCTGGTCTTTATGTTGTATTCTTCTTTATTAATACAAAGTTAGCTGCCCTAAACCTTTTATTTTCCTTTAGAATTAAGTTAATGATATCCAAAAAATAGCATGTTGGGTGTTTTAATAAAATTTTAATCAAATTTATGGATCTAGTTGGAAAAAAATCTAATAACATGACAATATTCAATTTTCCTATTTATGTACATGTAAAGTTTCTACATTTACTCAGAACTTCACTTCCTTTCATCAGAGTTTTGTATTTCTTCCTCACTCATATATGTATTTGGTTAGAGTCATATCAAAAGATATAATTCTAGTTTCTAATTTACATGGTATTGTTTGATTTTTCTCAACTTTCTATTATTCATTTCTTTTGTTGTTGTTGTTTTATTTTTTGTGGATGTCTGTCTTTCTATTGTGAATGGACCTAATTGCTCATTTCTGTTATGAGAGAAAAGTAATTCACTTGTGTATATTAACTGATAAAAACTTTTTAACTCCAGGAGGTTTTCTTCCTAACTGTTTGGAATTTTCTACATAGACAATCATATTATATGTAGAGACAAATTTATTTCTTCCTTCCCAATTGGTTTATCATTTGTTCGTTTTTTTATGTTGTTACCTCAAGTATCATCTCACATAGTGTGCCGTAGGAAGAGCATGAGTAGAATATTTTCATTGTTCCTTATCTTTGGAAAAAGCATTTAGATTCTAACTTTTAAGTATAACATAGTTTTTACTGATTTATTAGAAAAAGTTCCCTCTCTCACCAGCTTGCTAAGAGGTTTTTCATTTTTTTTTTTTATCATAGAGAGGTATTACATTTTGGCAAATGCTTTTTTCAAATCTCATGAAATGATCACAAGAATTTTTCTTTGGCCTTTTTGGTGAGTGGGTTATATTAATTATCATTATTATTATTTTATTTTTGAGGTGGGATCTTGCTCTAGCCCAGGCTGACCTGAAACTCACTCACTCTGTAATCTTAGGGTGGTCTCAAATTCGTGGTGATCCACCTACCTCAGCTTCCCAAGTGCTAGGAGCCAAGGTGTGCACCACTATAATTGGCCAATGTTATTTTTTTTTAATGTTGAATTGGTTTTGCATATCTAGAGTAAGTCTTATCTGTTCATTGTTTTATATTTTGTTGACTTGAGTATGCTAATGTTTTGTAGAAAATTTTTATATGCAAATTCATAAGATATGTCACATTTATAGCTTTCCTTTCTTTCAATATCTTGGTAAGATCATAGTGTCAGAGTAAGTCAGAAAACAGATCTTCTGTTTCTATTTTGGGCAGAGATGATGAAGGATTGATATGATTTCTTCCTTAAGTATTTGCTACAGTCCACTAGCAATTCCATCAAGCTTGATGTTTACTGGTTGAAAATTTAATTATCAATTAAATATATATTAATAAATATGGACCAATACAAGAGATCTTTGGCTGCCTATTTAAATTCTTGCAACATTTTTATTTTAAGGAATTGATCCATTTCATTTAGATTATTATTAAACTTGTGTGCTTAGTTATTCACATAATTATTTATTTCTTTATTTGAAAGAAAGCGAGCAAGAAACAGGGATAGAGAGAGAGTATAGAAACACCAAGGTCTCTAGCCACTGCAAACAACCTCCAGATACCTGTGCCACTTTGTGCATCTGGCTTATGTGGGTACTGGGGAATCAAACCTAGGTCCTTAGGCTTTGCAGACAAGTTGCTTAACTTCTAAGCCATCTCTCTAGTTCCATTCATGATATCCTTTTATTGTCTTTTAATGCACATATAATCCATGGTGATCATCCTTATTTCATTTTTCTGCTGTAACAACTTGTATATTTTCTCTTATGTCTTAGCCTGGCAAAAGGTTTATCAATATTATTGATCTTTTGAAAGAAGCAACTTTAGTTTGGTCGATTTTCTGTATTGATTTGCTATTTCTAATTTCATGGATTTGTGCCCTTATTATTTCATTTTCCCCGTTTATGTTGAATCTAATTTGCTCTTCTCTTTCTAGTTTCCTAAAGTAGAAGTTAGATGTCTGATGTCTTATTTTTTAACCTGCCCTAATATATCCATCTGATACTGTAAATATTCCTCTAGGGCTAGAGAGAGATGAGTTAGCAGTTGAGGTGCTTGACTGCAAAGTATAAGGTCCCAAGTTTGATTCCCCAGAGCCCATGTAAGCCAGATGCACATGGTGGTGCATGCATCTGAAGTTCATTTGCAAAAGCTAGAGGCCCTGGCATTCCTGGCATTCTTTCTTTCTCTCCCTCTCTCTCAAGTAAATAAAGGAAAATAATTTTTAAAAGAAAAACTATTCCTCTAAACTATGCCTTGTAAATGTATTCCATGTTTATGATTCTCTGTAACTACCTCACTCACTACATACAGTTTGGCAATAACAGTCACTAGCAATGACTTTAAAACACATTTGTGGGCTGGAGAGATGGCTTAATGGTTAAGCGCTTGCCTGTGAAGCCTAAGGACCCTGGTTCAAGGTTCGTATTCCCCAGGACCCATGTTAGCCAGATGCACAAGGGGGCGAACGCGTCTTGAGTTCGTTTGCATTGCCTGGAGGCCCTGGCATGTCCATTCTCTCTATCTTCCTCTTTCTCTGTCTGTCGCTCTCAAATAAATAAATAAAAACAAACAAAAAATGTTTAAGAAAAACCCCACACATTTTTAGGACCTGACATTCCACATCTGTAACCACTGCTGGGTTTGAGTATGATACGTTCCCTCCGAAACTCATATCGACGTTTGCTCACTGTGGTACTGGTGTTGGGAAGTTGGCTTTAAAAGGATGGGTAAGGACTGAAGAGAGAGAGGGCTTAGCAGTTAAGGCCCTTGCCTGCAATTCCCCAGAACCCACGTAAGCCAGCTGGACATGGCAGCACGTGCACCTGGAGTCCGTTTGCTGTGGCTAGGGGCCCTGGTGTGCCCCTCCTCCATCTCTCTCTTTTGGCGGCACCATAATCACGGATACCACCACCTCCAAACCCCATGTTAGAATGCTCTTTACAAAGCACCCAATCTTAGGCATGCTGTTATAACAAGTGGGGATGAACTGAGACCCCAGATGACTTTGGCCACGTGATGTGGCCATGCACGGTTGCAAACACAATTAGTCTCAGACATGAAGTTCAGGTTTAGCCTGCCACACTTGTACATTTAGTCTCTCTTACTAGAGCCCACACCCTGACCAGGGGCAGAATAAAGGACCCACTGTTCTCCACTTGGATTGTTCATAACCTCCGCCAACCTAAATAAGTTTACCCAGGTTCAATCTCATGTTTGAGCAGTCTTGGGCATTAGTTTTAGTAGGCCCCCTGGGACAGGTAACTTAACTTCTCATGCTGCAGATTCTCAATTCGGAGGGTGAGTTCATACATTAAAATGAATGCTGCTCCTTAATGACTTGTTGGAATATTTAGAAGCTTTTTCTAGACAAAGGCATAATGCTAAAATGACTAAAAGAATATGCCTGCCACCTAGTAGGAAATGAAGCAAACATGGAAGTGATTCTGTTAGTTTATCTAAACAAATCAAATAGCTCAAACATAAGAAGATAGGAACGTGGGGCTGGATAGATTGCTCAGTGGTTAAGGCACTTGCCTGCAAAGCCTAGTGACTGGAGTTTCACTCTCAAGCACCCACATAAAGCCAGAGGAGTTCCTTTGCAGTGAATAAGACCCTGGAGTGCCAGTTCTCCACCTCTCTATCTCCTTGCAAATAAATAAATAACATTTTATAACAAGAAGATGGAAACTTCTGGATGCTGTATTCTTCCATTTAAGTAGTTTCATATATGTACATATTTCTCTTTATATATTTTTTAGAGCAGCAGTCACTGTCTCACAGATAATCCAAAGCAGTATTGCCTCCTTGTTCAGTTTTTCCAGCAGTGATAGTATATTTTTGTGGATTTTTTTTTGATTTATTTGAGAGGGATTGAAAGAGAGAGAATGGATGCACCAGGGCCTCGAGCCACTGCAAATGGACTCCAGATGCATGCAACACCTTGTACATCGGCTTACGTGGGTCCTGGGGAATTGAACCAAGGTCTTTTGGCTTTGCAGGCAAGCACCTTAACAGCCAAGCCATCTTTCCAGCCCTTTTGTGGTTTTTGGAGGTAGGTTCTCGCTCTAGCCCAGGCTGACCTAGAATTTACTATGTAGTCTCAGGGTGGCCTCGAACTCATGGTGATCCTCCTACCTCTGCCTCCCAAGTGCTGGGATTGAAGGTGTACACCATCACATATAGCAGGATTGGGGTGAGATAAATGGACATTTTTGTTAAAAATAAGAAGCCGCATGCACTGGGCCTATCATTTCCAACTGTCAAGATTATAAACAACCAAAGCACTTTGCTATGCATAAAGCCAAACAAAGGCCAAAAGGATGTTGTCTAAAGGTGATTAGAATGTGTGTTTTTATGGGAACAAGATGTGGCCACCCTCTGGCTCAGAGTCCATCTACTTTGGTCTGTTTATAGATGGAATTCCAAAGTGAATGAATCTACTTCCTGCGTCCCCCCTCCCCCGTCACATATGGATCAGTTACCTTGAAGTGTTTGGATGGGAAAAAATGCTATTTGTCATTTATTGACATCTAAACAGCTGCATTCTAGCAATGTTAGCATAGTTTTTAATATTTAGTAAATAAACGTGAGCATTTGTCACAGTATACAAACGCACGGACCTGGGGTTTAAATTCAATTAATTTGTCTTCAACTTTAAGTTTCTCCACTTTTCCGATTTTCTTAAACTCTCGTCACATTTACCAGCTTGGCTGGGCAAGGACAGAAAGCAAACTGTAGCCATGTAGTCAGTCCCTTAACTCTCAAAATCCACTGCGCCAAACCTGCTTGTATTTGAAATGCTTGTCTGTTGAAAGTTTAAAAGAATTTACTTGGAGAGCAAGAGTGAGTTATTTGAAATGTACTGGCTTGAAAATCATGGAATGATTAGAGGCATCATTACATATATATATATATAAAATTTGTTTATTTAAGAGCAACAGAGAGAGAGAGAGCGAATGAGAATGGGTGTGCCAGGAACTCATGGCAATCCTCATACCTCTGCCTCTCGAGTGCTGGGATTAGAGGCATGTGCCACCACGCCCGGCTTAAGTATATTTTAATAAAGCAGTTTCTAGGGCTGACTAGGGTAGCTGTGTAACAACTACTGGGTTATTATTAATTTCCAGCCACTGCAAATGAACTCCAGAAGCATGAGCTCCCTTGTGCATCTGGCTAACGTGGGTACAGGGGAATCAACCCTTGAACCGGTGTCCTTAGGCTTCACAGGCAAGCGCTTAACCGCTAAACCATCTCTCCAGCCCATCATTATAATTTTTACATCCTGAATAAAATACACAAGAAAGACATGCATTTGTTTGTAATTCCACCATGAGACTCATCTTCAGCCACAGTAATTGTGTGCTTCAAATTTGCACCATTCATTAGCCATCCACTTGTAGTTTACATTAAACTCTGGTTCATTTCAGTATTTCATAGGAACAAGGGTATATAGCAACTTATTCCTAACGGTGATAGCCAAGCTTATCAGTCAACAATATTTAAACAGTGTGCCATTTCCAATTTATTTCCTTCCAAGAGCAAAGGTGGTCTGCCATTGGACACTTCAATTATATTCACGGAAAATTGCTTAGCAGAACATCTTGAATTAAAATAATGGCCCATTAATAATGAAACAAACATTTCAATCCATTGAGAGATGAATTTTGTAATTAAAATTCTATTTTGTTGTTGAAGCATATATAAATATAAAAGCAATTTGAAGAAATTCTCATCACATATACATACGTGCATGTGTGTGTGCTCAGAATAAACATGTTTGTTTTTCCCTGCTAAATATATATATATATTTTTTTTCTTTTATTCTTCTTTGAGGTAGGGTCTCACTCTAGCTCAGGCTGACCTGGAAATCACTCTGTAGCCTCAGGGTGCCCTCAAACTCATGGCAATCCTCATACCTCTGCCTCTCGAGTGCTGGGATTAGAGGCATGCGCCACCACGCCCGGCTTAAGTATATTTTAATAAAGCAGTTTCTAGGGCTGACTAGGGTAGCTGTGTAACAACTACTGGTTATTATTAATTTCCAGTTACCTCTCTTATGCACTCCCCATTCTAGCAAGTTTAAAACTTTCAAGTCCGGATTCTATTACCATGTTTCTCTTTTCAGAAGACCAAGAAGAAATAAACCCTTTTATTTTAGCATTGGAGTTATTAGACCATGAAACACCACCTTAATATAATCTAAATTATCTAGAAAAAAATGTGAAGAGTGTCGGTGTTAGATCTTCCTTAAAAGTGTGGTGAATAAAATTCAGTATGATTCTGTCCAGTTCTGAGTTTACTTTGTTGAGTGACGTTTATTTATCACTTCAGTCTCCTTCCTTGTTACAGATCTGTTTATGTTGTTTATATCTTCTTGATTTAATTTTGACAGGTCACAAATGCTTAGGAATTCATTCATTTCCTCCAGATTTCCCATTTTCTTGGAGTATAAGTTTTCAATATATTCCCTAATGGTTCTCTGAACTTCAAGTCTATTGTGATCACCCCCTTTCTTACCTGTAATTTTATCAGTTTAGAATTTCTCCCTCTCTCTTCCTTAGTTTGGTTAAGCATTTTATAATTTTATCTTTGCAAAGAGCAAACACTGATGGATGGAGTCTATATATTACTCGTTTAGTCTTGGTTTCATTGATTTGTCTTAATCTTTATTATTTCTTGCCATCAGTGGCATTTGGGTTTGGCCCGTTCTTATTTTTAAAGAATCTTGAAGTATTGTTATTACATTATTTATTGAAGATCTTGCAGATTTGTCAGTTGAGCACTTTATAAACTGTCTTCTTACAACTCCCTCAGCTGCACCCCAGGGCTTCTGAGAAGCTGTATTATCACTTGCATTTCCACTTAGAAATTTTCAGATTTTCTGCCTGATTTCTTTAATGACATTCAATCAGACCTAGGTTCTTCAAATTCTGAGTAACCATGTGTTCCTTGGTTTCTTTTGCTGTTGATTTCTAGCTTTTATTCTGCTATGTTCTGATAACAAAAACCTAATCATTTTTTTTAATGTTTTATTTATTTATTTGAGAGAGAGGCAGAGAGGGAGAATGGCAATGCCAGGGCCCTCAGCTTCTGCAAACAAACCCCAGACGCATGTGCCACCTTGTGCATCTGGCTTACGTGGGTGCTGGGGAATCGAACCTACGTCTTAGGGCAAAACAAGCAAGAGCCTTAAGTACTAAGCCATCTCTCGAGGCCTGAAAATATTTTTTAAGGCTGGATTTGTGGTTTAAATTTTAAAGAAGATTCTGTGAGCTACTAGACAGCATGTGTATCCCATACCCGTTGGACAGAATATTCGGTAGATCTGTTAATAAAATGGGTGCTCCAAGAAGAAGCTCCAGAAGGCTCCTTGTTGGTTTTGAGTTAAGAAGATAAATCTTGGTAGATAAATGTTGCATATATACACAATGGAGTTTCTGCTAACCATACAGAAAACTAAAATTGTGTCATTTTAAGGAAAATCATAGAATGGGAAGTCATTATTTTAAGTGAAATAAAATGTATTCAAAAAGACAAGTATAGTATTTTCCCTCAAATGCAGATCCTATGTTTAACTTGTATATGTAAATGCATTCAAAACTTCACATCTACATAATGATGATGTAAAGAGGACCAGGATAGGAGAAGAAGAAATCTTAAGGGAGGGCAGAAGAGGAGATAATGCAAAATGTATAAGAATGTAAGAGGGGAAAGGAAGAAAGGAACCAGCAAGAGGAAAGGTAAAAGGATGCAGGGAATGGGGACAAAGAAGAAAATATTATATATATATTTACACACATATATATATTCACAAGACAAACAAGAATGTGTGTGTGTATGTGTGTGTGTGTGTGTATACACATATATATTCACATAAGACATTGCACAGTCTCCTTAGAAAGTCGTTGCCTCTAGTGGGGAACAGATTGTCCCAGAATTAAAATCAAACTGACCCCAAGTATCTTCATTTTATCTCAGAACAAAATAGCAAAGCAAAACACATAAAATTTTGAGGATAGAATGAATTGTAACATGTAAAGTTACTATGAACTAAGTCTAAACAAAAATTTTCAAGCATAGAAAAAAATAACAAAAAAATTCAGGTTATACCAAATCAATATGTACAGCATAGGCAACATGTATAAGACAAATGATTCAACTAGAAGATGAGAATATTAAAAGGATTATTGTCCTTACCCTCATGTGTTCAGGAAGGTAAGAGAAAATATAAACATGATAGAAATGGTAGCTGTTTTAAAAA
This sequence comes from Jaculus jaculus, assembly GCF_020740685.1. Taxonomy (NCBI): domain Eukaryota; kingdom Metazoa; phylum Chordata; class Mammalia; order Rodentia; family Dipodidae; genus Jaculus; species Jaculus jaculus. Next base: position 3,159,202 of record NC_059121.1, on the reverse strand, counting down.
GTTTTCAGCGCTGGGCATGGTGGCACACACCTTTAGTCCCAGCACTCAGGAGGCAGAAGTAGGAAGATCGCCTAGAGTTTGATGCCACCCTGAGACTACATAGTGAATTCCAGGTCAGCCTGGGCTAGAGTGAGTCCCTCCCTTGAAAACAAAACAAGAAGAAAAGTTTTCAGTGAAACTTCTAGAGATTAAAAATATTGTACAACGAGATTAAAAAGTCAATGAATTAGATTGATTAGCCTTATGGAAGAAAAATTGCTAATATTAAGACGTGACAATACAACTCCCCAAAAATGTAATACACAGAGGAAAAAAAGAATGAAAGATTTAACGGAATATCAGTGAGCTCTGAGATAACATCAAGGGACCTCCACACAAAGATAGAAAGGTAGGGGCTGGCGAGATGGCTCAGCAGTGAAGGTGCTTGTCTGCAAAGCCTAACAACCCAAGTTCAATTCCCCAGTCCTCATGTAAAGCCATATGCACAAAGTGGCACATGCATCTCAAGTTCATGTACAGTGGCTACAGGCCCTGGTGTGCCTATTCTCTCCCCATCTCTGCTTGCAAATAGATAAATACTAAGAAAAGGTCGAAAGGTAAAGTAACAGAGAAATAATTTGGAAAAAAAATAATGTGGGTCTGGGGAGATTCCTCAGTTGTTAAAGGCTTTTAACCGCGAAGGTGAGGACCTGAGTTTAGACACTTAGCGCTGCACCCATGTAACTTGACCCTAGGAATGAAATAAATAACTCTTCATTGACGAGCCCTAAGGAAAAGGAGAAATGCTGACCGCCTTACGGTCAAAACACTCACCATAAAGCCGCTCAGGGTGCTACATGAGAACACGGACCAAGAAGAGACCTTAGAAATAGCAACATATAAACAAAATGTGATGCTCAATAAACTATAAAAAGAAATCCTGGCATAGAAACCTGTGATGACAGATAACAACTGAACTAAAAAAGCACAACACACAAACTAAGTTCCAACACACAGAAGACAAGGTTGTTGAACTTGAAAATAGATTGTTTCACATCATCTGTTCTAGTGATAAAATAGTTGGGGGAGGAAGTAATGAAATACAAATAAGAATGCTTATGAAATTCACGAGATATCACCAAACAAGTCAACATAGGCTTTATGGTATACCAATGGGAAGAAGAAATGGGCACATGTCATCATTTAAGACCTTCAATGATTCCTTTTGGTTCTAACCCTTCAAGCAAAAGCTAAAGATGGTCTAGACTCTGTCTTAAAAAAATACAGCGGAAGCCAGCTGTGGTGATGCACGCCTTTAATCCCAGCACTCAGGAGGCAGAGGTACGAGGATCACAATGAGTTCAAGGCCATCTTCAGACTACATAGTGAATGCCAGGTCGGCCTGGGTTAGAGTGAGACCCTATCTCAAAAACCAAAACAATAAGTAAAAAAGAAAAGCTGAAGCTGGGCGTGGTGGTGCATGCCTTTAATCCCAGCACTCAGGAGGCATAGGTAGGAGGATCGCCATGAGTTCGAGGCCACCCTGAGACTACATGGTGAATTCCAGGTCAGCCTGAGCTAAAGTGAAACCCTACCTCGGAAGACCAAAAAAGAAAAAAAAAAAAAAAAAAGTAAGGAAAAGCTGAGAAAAATTGGGAGAGCACCGGCTTCTACACATATACATATATGTTAACACCCACATAGCATGTGCATCCACATGCATACAAACACATATACACAAGCCAAACTCACACAGACACACAAAACATGTGAAGCAAAAGTTATAGAATCCAATGGAAAAAGGCAAAAATTAAGCATATAGTATGCCCGAAGGCCATATGAATGGTTTGACCTAGTAGATATTTATAGAGCACTGTGATATTTATAGAGCACTCTATTTAAATAGCCGCATAATTGCTCTTTTAAAGTGCGCATGAAACATTTGATGAAATAGACCATGTTCTTAGTAAAAACTTAGCCTTAAAATTTTAAGAAGATTCACTTTGTTGTTTATTTTTATTTATTTATTTGAGAGTGACAGACAGAAAAAAAAGGCAGAGAGAGAGAGAAAGAATGGGTGTGCCAGGGCCTCCAGCTACTGCGAACGAACTCCAGACGCATGCGCCCCCTTGTGCATCTGGCTAACATGGGTCCTGGGGAATCGAGCCTTGAACCGGGGTCCTCAGGCTTCACAGGCAAGTGCTTAACTGCTAAGCCATCTCTCCAGCCCTAAAGTTATTTTTATTTTATCTATTTGCCGAGAGAGAGGACAGACAGAGGGAGAATGGGTGTGCTAGGGCCTCCAGCCACTGCAAACTAACTCCAGACATATGCGCTCCCTTGTGCATCTGCCTTACAGGGGTACTAGGGAATCGAACCTGGGTCTTTTGGCTTCATAGGCAAGTCCCTTAACTGCTAAGCCATCTTGCCAGCCTCCAAATTTTTATTTTTATTTATTTATTTGAGAAAGACAAACAGAGATGGGGGGGGGGGTCAGATAGAGAGAATAGGCACTCCAGGATCTCCAGCTGCTGCACACAAACTTAGGATGCACACATCACCCTGTGCATCTGGCTTATGTGAGTCCCAGGGAATCGAACCTGGGTCCTTTGGCTTTATAGGCAAGCATCTTAACCACTAAGCCATCTCTTCAGCCCTATTAAACATATACGTTCAATTTAAGGATGTAAATAAAAGTAAAACCACATCAGGCAGACATCCCCAGCCATCAGCTACCTGCCTCTTTCTGAGCAGCTTCATTGGTAACATAAGCATAACATATCCCTAAAGTTCCCTAGCATTGTCATTGCAGACTCCTCCCTCTGCCCAGCTGAGGCTCAGCCCCTTCTGTTCCCTGGCATGGTTCTCTAATATATGGTCTGCTCTCCAAATCCCATCTCAGGGCCTGTTATCAGAGGCATACTTTGGATAAAAGAACAAAGTTTAGAACAGAAGTCAATCAGAAAACAGGACCTAAATATAAAATACTCAACAAAACAACATTGGTTCTTTGAAACATAAAAGTATAAACCAACACTTGACAAGACTATTCAGAAACAAAGGGAAAAAATCATGCAACAAAATCTCTTTGCCATCAAGATAGCTAGCACCTTTTGGCCACCACCAGAGCCCTTGGGTTGCCTTTTGTACCCCCCTTTTATCCCCAATCCCTGGAAACCACTCACGTAGTCTCCATTCAATAATTTTGTTTGTTTAAAAAATATGATATAAATTAAATCACATTGTATGGTTTTTGTGACTGAATTTTTCTTCTCATTCAACATCATTCCCTGGAAATCCATCCCAATTGTTGCAAGTTAATAGCACTTTTCTATTACACAGCATGGAAATAGCAGTATGCTCAATATTTATATATCCGCTCAAATTTGGGATTATTAGGAATACAACTGCTGTGAATAGCAAAATTTCTCAAACATGTTTTCCAGCTTAAGAGCTGAACAACCTAATTGCTAGACTGTATGGGAGTTGAACAGTGTCACCAAACAAATTTCTCTTCACTAAAACCACCCAGACTGTGGATGTTTTGTTACGGTCATGTAAGAACACTAAATCATACAGGTTAGTTTTCCGATATAATGCTGAAGTTTAGAGAACTTGGGTGCCATGTCACATCCTATCATCAGCATGTGGGCAACCAGTTGATGTATACCCAAGCATTGATGTTCTCTGTGTGTGTGTGTTTTCATACACGTGAGTGTGGGCACAAGTATGCCTAGGTGATCCTCCTTATTGGCATAGTGCTAATCCACAGCAATAGATATATTAATCAATCTCATATATACTGTCTTCATATATTCTCTGCTGTTCTTTTCTTTGTTTTAAAATTAAAAGAAACATGTTGCCCATGTATTTTTCCCCTCTGCCAGTCCATCATGTGGAATCGGCAATGCTAACACCTCTCTGCTCTTTCCCTGGATTGGGCACAGTCCTTCCTCTTTCCAGTGTAAACTCTGGACGGTTAGCTTTGATAAGCCATCCCCAGCTGTGCTCTCCTGTACGTTCCTCGGTGAGTTACCTACTACGTGAACTCTTTACTGATAACCGTGATGTGAACAAGATGTGCCTCTCTAATAAGGTGGTGAGCTACCCTTCCGGCACACACTTGTCCAGTCAGAGTTTGCTCGGTGAGGATGCTCAAGTTCTCTGACAAATCCCATCTGAGATCGTTTTTGTGTCACCGTCCCTTGCATTATTCCTTCTTCTTCTACATTTGTCTTTAGTATCCTGCCATGATTGTTGGAATAGGACAATTTACAGGCAGCAGTCCTTGCCCCCCCCACCCCTGTCCTCTGAGGCAGGGTCTCCAGGGGTTCACTGCTCAGTTTGTCAGGCCAGCTGGTCTGAGAACTTCTAGGAAAGTCTCCTACCTGAGTTTCTAATCTCACCATGGACATGCTGGGATTGCAGAAGTCTACCACATCTTCTAATCTCACCATGGACATGCTGGGAATACAGAAACCCAAAACATCTTCTAATCTCACTGTGGACATGCTGGCATTGCAGAAGCCCACCACAGTTTCCAACCTTTTTCATAGGTTCTGGGGATCCACACTCTGGCACTCACACTTATGATGGACTAAAGTACTTAGTTTAATGAAACATCTACCCAGTCCTGTTTGTGTAATTTTTTTTTTGGTCTTTTTAGTTTTTAATATTTTATTTTTGTTTATGTGAGAGGATGAGGGGAGAGAGGGAGAGAGACAGAAGAAAGCCAGAGCCTCCAGCCACTGTAACTTAATTTCAGATGCATGCACCACCTTGTGCATCTGGCTTATGTGGGTCCTGGGGAATCGAACATGGGTCATTTGGTTTTTCAGGCAAGCCCCTTAACCACTAAGCCATCTCTCCTCTCCAGCCCATGATTGTTTTTTATTTTTTAGCCATTCACTACATAATGGTTTCTCCATGGTACTTCAGTTTGAATTATCAAATGGTTCATTATATTAAACACTTATTCGTGTTCTTATTTTCCATAAATCTATTCTCTTTGGAGAAATAACAAAAGGGCTTTTATATTTTTTGCCCATTTAATTCTCTTTTTGTCTGTGTTTTACTTTTAAAATTTGTCAGCTCATATAGCTGGTTACCAGTCTTTGGTGAGAATTGTGGTTTACAAGTATTTTCTCTCTATCCACAGTTCATACCTCCTGTCTTTTAACAGAGAATGTTTTGCAAAGCAATTTAGCATCTGGATAAACCACACTTTGCATCTGTGTTTGTCTATGTTCCTTTTGTGGGTCATACTTTTGCTGTCTAGGAATTCATTGCCTAGTCCTGTATCACAAAGTTTTTTCTCCATCGCTTCTCCTAAAAGATCCATGAGTTTATATTTGTAGCTACACATCACAATTTGGGTCGATACTTATATAAAATGTGAGGGTTAGGTCAAGGTTTGCTTATTGAAAAGGCACCATGAGATAGCATGAGCCCATTCTTAAGGTGACAAGTGACTCCAAAAGGCTCAAAATAATTATGTTACATACAGAGACCCCTGCCAGTACTCCTAAACCTTGGTCCAGCAGGGTCAGTGCACTGGGAGTCAGGGTGACGATCTGCCCTCCAGCCATGACCAGGACCCTACATTCTCCTCAACAGAGACAGGGCAAAGGAGCCTGTTGTAAAATGGAACATTCCCTCTGGTCTTGCCTAGGGGCTCCTGACACTTATTCCAATTGGTTTCCTGATTATGTTTGTCAGCAGTGGCAGTGATTTGTCTCCTCTGAATCCCCGTATACAGCTCTGAGTACCTGGACCCATGATTTCGAACCCAAGCTGGCTGCCTTATAAAATTCAGCATTTTAGTTGCTGTGCACAAATTGGATTTCCGGCCTCTTCTGACCAACGGGATGTCAGTTCCTCTGTCTCTTTTGTGAAGTCATGGTTATTTTCCTTTCTTCTTTCTATGGAATGGGAAACACTCGGTCCCAGGCACAGGGAAGAAGGATAGACAACAGATCTGAATCTAGACTAGACTGAGTGGTTGTTAGTTTTGTATACTAAGAATTTCTCCCTATGGGTATACGGAAGAATTGCTGCCTTTGGAGTCTGGGTACTTGTGTGCATTCTTAGGCCACTCTGAAGTCACATGTACTATCTCCTGTTAGAAGTCCTCAAAACCTCACATATTCTTCCCTCTCTGCCTTGAGATCAGCAAAGCACTGGACAGTAAGGTTTCCTCAGTCAGCACACCTACATGAAAACAGGAGACAGGATTTCTGAATGCCCATGTTGAACAACTTTCAGGAGTGAGACATAAACCCCATTGTTTTAAACTAAAAAACAAACAAACAAAAAAACATCTGGGGCTTAGATTTTTAAATTTAACCACTCCATAATTTGGTCTACTTACTGATATAACCCAAGTGCCTAGTTCACTAAGCAAAAAGTCAGGTTTGAATTAATCTTTATATCTTTGTAAGTCTATTTATGTAAATAACCTTGATAATTGGACAAAAGCCATTTACAATCACACCATGGTCTTAATTAGGGCTTCAAAATCCCAATTTCTACATGTAGATTGGTAACAACATTCCACGGGTTAGAAGACAAACACATCTTGCACTGAGTTGGTACTTAATTTGTGTGTGTGTGTGTGTGTGTGTGTGTGTGTGTGTGTGTGTGAAAATTGTGACGAGAGAGAGAGAGAGAGAGAGAGAGAGAGAGAGAGAGAGAGATTAAACAGCAAAGTGCTGAGCAGAAATAGCTCGGCAGGCCCTTCAATTACATAGTGATAACAACAAAAAAGTTGACAGCATTTTGTGCTCATCTTGTGAGGTCTCACATGTGCAACAGAAAAGAAAACATAGTCCGTCACACACCAGTGTGTCGTTGGAGCAGACACATACGTTATAGGGATGCATGCACAGGGTTTGGCCCAACCTCAGGAAGAGGTAAAAGCCAACATGAGGCTCAAGTTGTACTCAATGGAGAAACCCGGCTTTCCCATGCACTGGAAGGTTATGCCCGCCGCGAGCCAGAACAGAACTGAACTTCTCCCCTCACCACAGCATTCTGGCAGCACATGGGATCACAACCAGAAGCCAGCCAGGAGAACACAGCATCCTCACATGAAAGAGCCAGGAAGAGCCTGGGGTCCCACAGAAAAGACAAGAAGTCTTGCCTCACTTAGAATTAACTGGAGACAAACTTTCTAAGCACAGTTCACTGAAAGCAGTAAAAAATCATAGAGCACCTGAATGGGTGATGGCTGAGCTTGTGTGAACTGGGCTTTTAAGTAAATGTGCAAGCAGAGGGACTTGTCACAGCCTCAGGGATTTCAAGGGAATGGTGGGGTTGAAAATCCTAGTCTGTTTAAAGGGAGAATCACTCACACTGGGCACACGCGTATTCTTAGTAGTGCCCAAGGAGGATTCAGTAAAAGAAATGAACTTGAACTAGTCTTTGGGGGAGAAACAGGATTTGGAGGGAAAACTCATAAAGAATTTCATGAGCGTTGAGCAAAAGACATCACAAGGGATATGTTTTCTTCAGTTTCGAGGGGTTTCTCAGAGAGATCATCAACAATGAAGAGGGAGGAAATGGGTGTGTGTTCTAGACACACCACACACATAAATACATACATGTAAACACACGTATGCTTTCATTGAGTGATATTTGACCTGTGTGATATTTTTTTTTCCTGAACCTTTTAAGGTGAACTGCTTTGTTTATTAACTAAGAGGGCCAAAACAGTTGGCATTTAAACATTTTGTTTGTGAATTATCTCTGTATTTGAGTCAAATAAGCAAAAAAAAAAAAATCAACAAATAGAGCTTAAGAGAGGGTTGTAGCCAATCTCCAATACCCAAATCATAACTTCTAAATACATTCTGAAATTTTTATACTCATCCCAAAATAACAATATAGCCAAGTGGGTTCCTCATAGCATTTTCCCAAGCCTCAGCATTCTTAAAAATATATACATAATTAAAGACTTATTTTTACTTATTTATTATTAGAAACAGAGAGAGGAAGATAAAGATATTGAAACTAGTACGCTAGGACCCCCAACCACTGCAAACAAACTCCAGACGCATGCATCACCTTGCGCATCTGGCTTATGTGGGACCTGAAGAACCAAACCTGGGTCCTTAGGCTTCACAGGCAAGCACCTTAACTGCTAAGCCATCTCTCCAGCCCCTCAGCATTCTTTATTATGATACTGAGGCCACATTAATAAAGCCTTTTAGCATGCACTTAATAAAGAGCCTTCCAACACATTTCAGACCTCTTGTCATTTGAATACTCAGCCCATCATACATTTTTCTATATGAATTTACTGAAATGTTCACACTCTGAGCCATACTTTGAAACCACCTGAGGTATGTATTCATGAAAAGAAAGAGAGAGAGAGAGAGAGAGTAAATATCAGCCAGATGAAAGAACCTGACTTAGGAGGACTTTGAACACACAAAAAATTAATTTCTGCCTTCAGTGAATTTTGAGTCCAGTAGGAGGGAGCTGTAAAAATCCTTATAATACACAACTGTCCCAATGCACAGTTATATGCGCACATTCAAGCTGCAATGCTTCTGGGAGAAGGTGCTCACATCCTGGAACTCCTTGAGATGATACAGAAAACCAGACAGGGACTCTGCAGCGGGTTTTTGGAGGCATCTTAGAAGAGCAGCATGGTGACAGACACAGATGTCAACCTTGAGAAACTCTGAAGGCACTGAGGGTGAGAGAGACAGAAAGATGGAGGTGAAAGTAGATCTATAAGCAATGGCCACTTTGTCAGAAGTCAGGGAGAAAATCCCCGTTGCAGAATGGGCTGTGAGCAAACACTTGTACTCAGTTTGATCATAACTGCACCCTTGGGCGTCTTTTCTTTTTAGGGAGTCTCTTGTATTTGTTATTTGCACTTATCTGACTATAATTTGGATTTAAGATGTCCTGAATAGTGACAAAATAACATAAATGTGAATCTACAAAATATGGACAAAGGGCTGCAGAGATGGCTGAGTGGTTAAAGGCTCTTGCTTGCAAGCCTGACAGCCTGGGTTCAGTCCCCTAGGAGCCTCATAAAGCCAATGCACAAAGTGGCATATGCATCTGGAGCTCATTTGTAGTGGCAAGAGGCCCTGGAATGCCCATACTCTCTAACTCTCTCCTCTCTTCTCTGTCTCCTTCTCTCTGTCAAATAAATAAAATTTTAAAATATATATATATATTTTTTAAATTATTTATTTATTTATTTGAGAGCGACAGACACAGAGAGAAAGACAGATAAAGGGAGAGAGAGAGAATGGGCGCGCCAGGGCTTCCAGCCTCTGCAAACGAACTCCAGACGTGTGCGCCCCCTTGTGCATCTGGCTAACGTGGGACCTGGGGAACCAAGCCTCGAACCGGGGTCCTTAGGCTTCACAGGCAAGTGCTTAACCGCTAAGCCATCTCTCCAGCCCTAAAATATATATTTTTTTACTTCTGGGTAAGATGGTGGCTTAGGAGCCAAGTCTAACCAGCCTATCCAGGGAGGGATTTAAGCAAAACCCCAGAAAAATACACTCTTCTTCTGAAAAGTAAAGGCATATAGGTTATTCTTAGACACAGCAGAGAAGCCGGAGAGACCAAGACCCACCAGAAAGGAGGAAAACAGCCAGAGTCCCACTTGGACGATTGTGGTCCGTGATCCACGCGCCCACCCAGCACTGCCTGCCAGGCATGCCAGGCGGCGGCAGCAGCAGAGACCAAGCAACAGATGTTTCAACCCCATCAGCCTTCTCGCAAAGTTAAGAAATCTGAAGGAAAGACAGCTGAGATCAACTAACAAGCTACTGAAAGTGCGAGCAAATCCAGAAATCTGACCTCTCCCATCCCCCACCACCAGAACCACGAACCTCCAGCATTCAGCTCCAGCGGCAGCGCAGCCTGCAGAGCCGTTCAGAGGTGCAGCTGCCCAGCGCAACACGGAGGGATGGAGGCGGACACTCAGCACTGGTGAGATTGGAAGCCACCCCAAAAGGTAATGACAAAATAAAAACAAAAAACAAGCACCCAGTCCTGTAAGATCTAATCCCTTTCCTTGTCATGGCAGGTTACAGGGTATATATTCTTGGTTGGCTTTACCATTTTCTTTTATTTTGGGAGTGGGACATTTGAAGTAGGGTCTCACTCTGGTCCAGCCTGACCTGGAATTCACTGTGTAACCTCAGGATGGCCTCAAACTCACCGTGATCCTCCTGCCTCTGCCTCCCGAATGCTGGGATTAAAGGCGTGTGCCAGCACACCCAACTGGCTTTACCATTTTCAAATAATCTGTATTTGGGGGTGGAATTTTGATGCCTTTGGTGCTTTCATATATGTAGGACCTTTGTGTTTTGCTTCTGTCATTATTGGGGGCAGGGTCTGATCCAGGTTGACATGGAAGCCTATTCAGAGCAGAAATCCCTACCTTCCAGCTGACAAGATTACGGGTGTAGAACAACATACACCCTTAGGGACTTTGGCTTTATAGGAATATCTGCTTGTTTTAATCCCCACAATTGCATACTTTGTGCTGGTTTTTATTGATTGTGTATGTTGCTTGATTGAAGTTTAGAATTTGCGAGTAAATTAATCCACCCAGTCCACTAGAATACTTTTGGCAAGCAAAAACCTAGGATTACTTCTGTGGCTTGATTGGACAGGTGCTACACCTGGCACCATGAACTCATATCCTAAGAGTATATAGAGGTGGTTGCCATGTTTTAGAACACTGAAGATAAGTAGAAAACCCAACATCAAATGAATTCAGGATGCAAAAGTCACTACAATATAATGCAAGAAACTCAAAGAATCAAGACAAAACATTCCCAACAAAAACTATAAATCCATCAGAAATGATCACCAGTGAGAATGTTTTAGCTGAAATGCCTGACAAAGATTTCAAGAAAATGATGGTATCTATGCTCAAAGAAATCAAGAGAAGAAATGAAGGGAATAAAAGAAGAAAAGAAAGGAGTTAAAGAAGAAAACAAACAAAAGAACATAGGAAACTAGCATAATGAAATAATGAGGCCATTATTTGACATGAATAAGGAAATAGAAATACTAAAGAAAAACCAGGCTGAAATCCTGGCTTTTAAGAATACAGTCAAATAAATAAAAATATAAAAAACTCTATGGAAAGTCTCACCAGTAGAATGGATGTAGGAGAGAACAGAATGTCTAAACCAGAAGACCAGGCGGCAGCCCTAATACAACCCAACAAATAGAAAGATGAGCTAATAGCAAGGTATGAGTAGGAATTTCAAGATATTCAGGACACTACGAAAAAATCCAACAAGAATTCAGGGTATAAGAGAAGGAGTACAGGCTGGAGAGATGGCTTAGCAGTTAAGCGCTTGCCTGTGAAGCCTAAAGACCCCAGTTTCATGTTTATACGACGCGGGAAGAATCTTGACTTCAAGAAGACTGCATTTGTCAAGTTCCATGCTAGACTTTGCTCACAGCCACATGTCTGGCCTGCATGATCCCAGCTCTGTGAACCTGTGTGTTGAGGTGATCTTGAAGGGAAGTAGATGGAACTGGGAAGGCCCTGGAGAGCCAATGAGAAACTGTTGTGGACTCCCTCCTCTGCCTTCTTTGCTGGTCCATGGAGCCCAGATTGGGAAAGGGGGAGAGATAACAACTACAAGATGGGCTGGAGAGATGGCTCAGTGGTTAAGCACTTGCCTGTGAAGTGTAAGGACCCCGGTTCCAGGCTCAATTCCCCAGGACCCATGTTAGCCAGATGCACAAGGGGTGCCCGCCTCTGGAGTTTGTTTGCAGTGGCTGGAGGCCCTGGCGCGCCCATTCTCTCTCTCTATCTCTGCCTCTTTCTGTCTCTCTAAAATAAATAAAATAACAAAAAATTTTAAAAAAGAGAGGAGAAGAATTTCAATCCAGAGGCTTAGTAGGTGTTTTCAACAAAATCATAGAAGAAAATTTCCCTCAAATTGGGAAAGAAATGCCAGTGCAGATACAAGAAGCTTTTAGAACACCAAACAGACAAAATCAGGATAAACCTCTCCTTGTCATGTTATAATTAAACTACTAAGCACACAAACCAAAGGAAATATGTTGAAAGCAGTTAGAGAGAAAAAGCAAACCACCTACAAAGGCAAGCCCATCAGAATAACTGCAGATTACTCAACACAAACTTTAAAAGCCAGAAGGGCTTAGAATTATGTATTCCAAGTTCTGAAAGATAACAACTGTCAACCAAGATTACTTTATCCTGCAAAGCTATCTATCCAAATTAATGGAGAAATAAGGACATTCCACAATAAAAACAGGTTAAAGGAATTTATGACAACTAAACCAGCTCTACAGAAAATACTTGAAGGAATTCTTAATCCCAAAGAGAAAGCAAACACACACAGGAGGAAATAGGAAAAAATAAACCACACTCAAATAACAGTTAAAGCAAATGAGCAAAGGGACAATGATGATGATAATATAACATACCAAAATCTTTGGGACACAATGAAGGTAGTCCTAAGAGGGAAATTTATAGCTCTAAATACCTATATTAAGAAATTAGAGAGTTCACAAACAATGCTCCACCTTAAGGCCTTGGAAAAAGAAGAACAAGGCAAACCAAAAATCAATAGACAAGAAGAAATCATAAAGATTAGGACAGAAATTAATGATATAGAAACCAAGAAAACAATCCAAAGAATCAACAAAACAAAGAGTTGGTTCTTTGAAAGGATAAACAAGATTGATAAACCCTTAGCAAATTTGACCAGAAGAAAGAGAGAAGAGACAAAAATTAATAAAATTAGAGATGAAAAAGGCACCATTACAACAGATACCAAAGAAATTCAGACAAATATAAGGACATATTTTGAGATTGTATATGCTTTTAAGTTTGAAAATCTGAAAGAAATGGATGATTTACTTCATTCATATGACCTACCAAAATTAAATCAAGATGAGATAAACTATTTAAATAGACCTATAACAAGTACAGAGATCCAGCTGTCTCCCAACTAACAAAAGGCCAGGCCCAGATGGATTCACTGGTGAATTTTACCAAATGTTCATGGAAGAACTAACACCAATGTTTCTCAAACTTTTCCATAAAATAGGAAAGAAAGGAATTCTACTGAACTCTCATACCAAAACCAAGTAAAGACAGAACAAAAAAAGAAAATTACACACCAATCTCCCTCATGAACATAAATTTAAAAATTCTGAACAAAATATTGGCAAACAGAATACAAGAATATATCAGTAAAGATCATTCACTCTGACCAAGTTGTCTTTATCCCAGGGATGCAGGGATGGTTCAACATTCACAATCAATAAATGTCATATGTCATATAAATGGTCTGAAGGACAAAAATCACAAGATCATCTTAATAGATGCAGAAATTTGACAAAATCCAACATCCTTTCATGGTAAAAGTATTACAGAAACTGGGAACAGAAGTAACATATCTCAACATAATAAAAGCTATTTATGAGAAACCTACAGCCAACATAATACTAAATGGTAAAAAACTTGAAGCTTTTCCACTAAGTTCAGGAACAAAACAAGGTAGTCCACTGTCCACACTTTTATTTAGTTTAGTATGGGAAGCTTTAGCTATAACAATAAGGCAAGAGACACTCATTAAAGGGATACAAATTGAAAAGGAAGAGATCAAATTATCATTATTTGCAGATGATATGATTCTATACATAAAAGACCCTAAAAACTCTACCAGCAACCTGTTAGAGTTGATAAACACTTTTAGTAATGTAGCAGGATACAAGATAAAAACACAGAAATCAGTAGCTTTTGTATTTACTAACAACAAATGTGCTGAGAATGAAATCAGGGAATTTCTCCCATTTATAATTGCCTCAAAAAAAAAAAAAGTAAATAAAGTACCTTGGAATAAGGTACTTTAAATAAAGGGAGTGAAGGATCTCTACAATGAAAACTTTAAAAGACTCAAGTGAAAAATTGCAGAAGACACAAGGAAATTGAAAGATATGCCATGTTATTGGATTAGAAAAATCAATATTGTGAAAATGTCAATCTTACTAAAAGCTGTCTACACAATTAACGCAATACCCATTAGAATTCCAATGGCATTCTTCACAGGAATAGAAAAAAGTCCTAAATTTCATTTGGAAGCACAAAAAAACATCAAATAGCCAAAACAATTTTGAGCAAGAAAAATAAGGCTGGTGGTATCACCATACCCAATTTTACACTATATTACAGAGCCATAGTAACACAAACAGCATGGTGTTGGCACAAGGACAGACATTTAGATCAATGGAACAGAATAGAGGACCCAGATCTTAATCCAGGTAGCTACAGCAATCTGACTTTTGACAAAAATATTAATTGGAGAAAGGACAGCCTCTTCAACAAGTGGTGCTGGGAAAACTGGGTATCTATATGTAGAAAGATGAAACTAGATCCTTGTCTTTCTCCATGCACAAGAATCAAATTCAAGTGGATCAGAGACCCTAATACCAGACCTGAAACTCTGAAACTGATAGAGGAAAAGGCAGGGGAAACCCTTCAACATATTGGCATAGGTAATGACTTTCTGAACATAACCCCAATTGCTCAGAAAATAAAACCACCAATCAACTACTGGGATCTCATGAAATCACAAAGCTTTTGTACAGCAAAGGACACTGTGAATAGAGTGAAGAGACAACCTACAGAATGGGAGAAAATCTTTACCAGCTACACATCTGACAGAGAATTAATATCCAGAATATACAAAGAACTCAAAAAAGAGAACAATAAGAAATCAAACAACCCAATCAAAAAATGGGCTATGGAAATAGAGAGTTCTCACAGGAAGAAATACAGAAGGCATTCAAACATCTAAAAAAGTGTTCTACATCCTTAGCCATCAGGGAAATGCAAATTAAAACTACCTTGCAATTCCATCTCTCTCCCATCAGAATGGCTACCATCAAGAAATCAAATGGCAATAAGTGTTGGCAAGGTTGTGGTAAAAGGGGAACCTTCTACTATGTTGGGAAGGTAATTTGGTACAGCCATTGTGGAAATTAGCTGGAGATTTTTGAGACAGCTAAAAATAGATTTTCCATATGATCCAGCTATAGCACTCCTAGGCATATATCCTATTGACTTTTCTCAGTACCTTAGAGATACTTGCACAACCATGTTTATTGCTGCTCTATTCATAATAACTAGGCAATGGAACCAGCCTACATGTCCATCCACAGATTAATGGATAATAAAGATGTGGTACATCTACACAATGGAGTTATATTCAGCAGTAAAGATAAATGAAATTATAAAGTTTGCAGGGAAATGGGTGGATCTGGGAAGGATTATACTAAGTGAGGTAACCCAGGCCCAGAAATCCAAACGTCTCATGATCTCTCTTATATGTGGATCCTAGCTATAAATGTACAGATTTATGTGTGAGCTGGAACCAAAAATCAGTAGCAGAGGCCCATAAACTAGAAAAAGGCTATAAGGGAGGGAGGAGAGGGAAGGTCTTAACAGGATGGTATTGTATATATGTAAGTAGAAGAGCAGATTACAGGGAGGGGAATGGCCTAAGCAAGGTCAAGGGAAGAGATTATATAAAAGAACGGCAGGGGGAGGGTCAATCAAAATTCAAGATATTCTGAATAAGACATATGAAAATCTACTTTCTTAAATAATGGCACATCTAGAAGCTGTACATTGTTACTAGAAATTTTTCAGTGCCTGGGATGGGATACCTTCCAGTGAGTCATTGGCCAAGGAGGTCTATGTTGCCTCCAAAACATTACAGGCTATTGCCAAGGCCTTTAGTTCCCCATGAGAAAGAGATGGTAAGACTCTATTGCTGAAGACGTCACATGCCTGAGCAGCAAGGTCACTGAGAAATCAAGCTGGTACTGAGCAGAAAACCTTCTCCCTGTAGCCCAGCCAACTGGAAGCTGGAAAACTCTATGAAGTCTATGGGAGACAGAAGTCATCAACAGTGAAAACAGTGGACACTGGAAGCCTCAAGTATGTCCAGGCAGGCCAAATGACTGAACAAATGCAACAGTGGCATGTCTGCTCTGGGGGAAACCAACTGCTCTCTAATTGGACTGAAGGCCCACTCTATGGGAGGGAATACATGCCTGGTACAGAAAACCTAATCAAAAGCCTATGGCAGGGTAGGTCATGAGCCTTAGGGGTATAAATCTACTTTGTCTGGATAAATGTATATAATACTCTTACCAAATTACCCTGAGAGAACTACACTTAATGTTCATATTCATATATTAATGCTACTCTCACTTCTGGTTAGAGAAGCTTCTCTTTTCAGATGGCGATGGCCACTGGAATGACCCAAAAGACAACATAGCGCTGAGAAGAAGGGACAGAGGAGTGTCCAGAACTGAAACATCTCACACCTCCAAGGCTCAGGGACCATTGCGGAAGAGGTGGTGGAAAGAATGTAAAAGCCAAAGGAAGGGTACCACTCCTTACATACAACTGTCTGGGCAGAATTTGGCCCTGATATCCAAGACCTCACAGTGCCTAGCAATACCCACACAAGATCCTCATAATAGCAGAAAAAGATGATGACATCAAATTAAAAGAGAGACTAATGGAGAGAGGGAGGGAATATGACAGAGAGCAGAGTTATGAAGGGGAAAGTGGGGGAGGGGAGGGAAATATCATGGTTTGTTGTCTGTTAAGTATAGACATTGTCAATTATATATATATAGAAAGGGAGAGATAGAGATATAGATACAGATACATATATATATTATTTTTATATGTATATGTCAATTATATATCATATCTATAATCCACATAAAATCATATATCATATATCAATGTATCAATATATTTCAATTATGTATATACATATATATATATATAATTTTTTAATGTGGATCAAGCATAGATAATCACAATACACATACATTATTTACCTGGCTTGAGGAATGTTACTTCAGCCTACATACAATGCCCCTCCAGGATCTATCCCCTGTCTTCTTGCTTAGAATTAACCATTGAGATGCTGAGCCCAGGGTCAGAAGACAGACTCACTCAATTGCATGCAAAGTCTACACTGCACCTCCCTGTGAGCATTGGACCTTTTTTTTTTTTTTCTTAATAGCATCCTTCTCTGAACATTCAAACAAATGTTTCACAGTTCTTAAAGCAGGAAGCCTCACCCTGAGATTGTGATCCTAACACCTTTATTTTCCACCATAAACACTCAGGCAAGAGTAAGATGAGTGAATTGCTAGTAACGTGTAATTGCTGGGATTCCAGTATGAATTCTACTGTAAGTCAGAAACTTTCTAACCAACCCCCAGGGCTATCACCGTCTTTCTTGCATGAACATCTCTCTCTTTTTTTTCTCTCTCTCTCTCTTTCCTCTTTATTGAGTAGAAACTTTTGTACGGACACACCACGTGTTGGTACCATCATTTCCCTCCTCCCTGCCAGTCCCCATTTGGCTGAGGATCCTCCTCCGAGGGGTTGCTGGCATTCACCAGGGGGTGGCGGGTTATGAGATGCGAGAGCAGCCGTCAGAATGTGTGGGGGAGCAAGGCCTCTGGATAGCCCCTCTCACCCCGTGACTCTTCCAGTCTTCTTTCATCTCCTTCTTCTGCAAAACCCCCCGAGCCGTGGTGGGTGAGCCCCATCTCTTACGTCACTCTCACTCTCGTAGAAGCAGCAACTCACAGCCTAGAGAGACTGGGAGAAGAAGCTGCTGGACAGAAAGGCAGTCTGGTGGTTCTCCCTGCACCTCTATGGCCTTGGGGCAGTTCCTAAGATGCACGACATTGTTCTTTTCTTACTACTGTGATGTGTATTTTGTGGCTTGGAGGAATAGAGTTCCTTAATGTTTGCTGAAGGCAGAGATGTGTCCAGTTAAAGTCTAGTCACTGGCCGCTCCAATCTAAAACTCAGGAATCTTGTTGGAACTAGATCAAGCGTTCCATTTCAAGGAACCCTTACATGAGAAAAATTAAAAGCTAGCTTTTGTCTCCTCTAAGAATCCAAAGATTGACAGAAAAATTGAAGTACGTGCATGTTCTCTGAACATGGGCCTCACAAGGGTTTAAGTCTTTCCCACAGAGGTCTAGAAAGAGCCTTATCGGGGAAAGTACTTTTTTTTTAAAAAAAAAAAAAATATATATATATATATATATATATTTACTTCCTTGCTAACAGAGACAGACAGAAAGAATGGGCGTTCCAGGGCTTCTCGCTGCTGCAACTGAACTCCAGATCAGTGTGTCCCTTTGTGCATCTAGCTTTACATAGCTACTGAGGAATTGAAGCCAGCTTGTTTGGTTTTGCAGGCAAGTGCCTTAACCACTGAGCCATCGCTTCAGCCCCCCCAAAGCAGGTCTTGAAAGGCTTTGCACCCCATGTGCGAAAATCACTGATGTGATTTCTCAGCCTTAAAAGATTAGCCTGTCTTCCATCCTCTGTGCATTATCTGCTTGTCATTGGCAGTGAATTGGCTGTGGGGTGAGGTACACACCCGAAGACCATTCATTGAACTACTGAGTGTTGGAGTGGGAAGGAACTTCAAAGACTGCCTAAGCTAACTCTCTGTGTTTATAAATAAGGAAACTCAGTCTTGGAAAGGTATCTGTGAGGGCTGCAGGGTTGGCTTAGTGGCTAAGGAAATTACCCGAAAAGCCGAAGGACCCGGATTTGATTCCCCAGGACCCATATAAGCCAGATGCACAAGGTGGTGCATGCATCTCGAGTTCGTTTGCAATGGCTGAAGGCCCTGGCATGCCAATTCTCTCTCTCTCTCTCTCTCCCTCTCTTTCTCTCTCTCTCCTCATGTTCTTTCTCTTTCAAATAAAATAAAATAATTTTTTAAAAATCAAAACATTATCTTAAAAAAAAGAAAAGGGGGCTGGAGAGATGGCTTAGCGGTTAAGCGCTTGCCTGAGGAGCCTAAGGACCCTGGTTTGAGGCTCAATTCCCCAGGACCCACATTAGCCACATGCACAAGGGGGCGCAGGTGTCTGGAGTTCGTTTGCAGTGGCTGGAGGCCCTGGCGCGCCCATTCTCTCTCTCTCTCTCTCTCTCTCTCTCTCTCTATCTGCCTTTTTCTGTCTCTGTTACTCTCAAATAAAAAAAAATGGCCAAAAAAAAAAAATTAAAAGAAAAGTATCTGTGACAGGTTGGGAATAAGGAGAGTTCACACAGGGCTCTTTATTTTTACATGGCAGAAGTCATTTTGTGAGCCACTTCATACACTAAATGTCCAACAGCCTTGTGTGCTGTGGTAGTTTGAATGGATGTACCCCCATAGACTCAGGTGTTTTATTAAAGCTTATAACTTGGATTTTTGGCCTCCTGGCTAGAAGAGATGTCACTGGGGGTGGATCCTGGGGTCCATCCACAGGGTTATTTGGGGATGAATCTGAATTCTAACCTAAAGGCATACAGAGAAGTTTTGAGCTCTGCCTGTGCCCACTTGTGGTGCTGGCTGTTAGATGGCATCTCTCTGCTTGGATTTATGAATGAGAACCAGCTTCTTCTGCCACTAATGGCATTTCCCCTTGGATCTATAAGCTGAAATAAACCCTTCCTCCTACGAATTGTGTCTGGTTTGGATATTCATCCCAGCAACGTGGACCTGACTGCAAGTGGAAATGGTGTCTATCTGTGATCATCTCCCTCAGTCTATCTGTGAATGACTTTGACTCTTTACCTTGTCCAGAAATAAGCAGTGATCTGTGTTTAATCATAGTAAAAACATTTTCACCTGCAACACTTCACTCCCAGACACCCTACAGAGATGTACCAAGGCTCCCAAAGTGAGACAGAAGGACCATTAGTTCCATGGGATTCTGGGTGAAGAAAGGGTAATAGGGTAAGGATGGTAAATCTGTCATCAAATACACTTGGACAAAACTAGCGAATTATTTGACCGTCATTTCTTCCCTCTGCTGTTTTGATTCCCTTGGCATGTATCCACTATTATTCAGCAGAGCTATATTCCATCATTCACATTTGTAAAAGAATTGGAACATCTTTGGCTCATCTTTTCCTAAGGGTAGTTCCCTATGCTCTGGCAAAGGAAGGCTTAGGGTTAGGTTCCACTTTTGTCTAAGAGAAAGATGGGTGTCTTCCTGCCTGTCTCCCAGCACTTCCTCAGATCTAGGCTCTGCTCCAGGAGCTCTCCTTACCCCTGGGTATGCCCTCCATGCATTTGTGGTACCATCTAGAGCAGGTTGGATAACTATGGTGATTTTACATGCCTCCTAGCCACCAGGTCTTAGTTAAGTATGCCACTTGAGAGCACAGTGACATTGGCCCCTCTGTTGCCAGAATTTCCAGTGTTTGAGATTCCTTTTCTGCAGGTTCTGGGGGAAATCTGCGTGCTATAGGCAAATTCATGAAATAAATGCAGAAATTCTTCTTAAAATACCACTGTTACTGTTATTTAATTCTCTCCTAGTCTTTCTAAATCTTTCCAGGAGAAGTTTCAATGTCATTAAGTCTCAGTTGAGTGACAATGTCTGACATTATCTGAAACCTGCAAAATGTCCGTTTTCTTAAAAGAAGAGAGTAGTACTGGGGTCAGTCACTTGGGCAAGAATCTATCCAGAATTCAGTGGTAATTTTTGATTTTCAGTATATTTCATTTCGTTAAGAAAAAAACCAAAGGCAGAGTCCATTTGAAAAGGATAGTTAGGGCTGGAGAGATGGCTTAGTGGTCAAGCACTTGCCTGTGAAGCCTAAGGACCCTGGTTCGAGGCTTGATTCCCCAGGACCCACGTTAGCCAGATGCACAAGGGGGTGCACGCATCTGGAGTTCATTTGCAGTGGCTGGAGGTCCTGGTGTGCCCATTCTCTCTCTCTCTTTCTCTGCCTCTTTCCCTCTATTGCTCTCAAATAAATAAATAAAAATATTTAAAAAAAGAAAAGGATAGTTAATAAGTGGCAATAAAGGTGATTTTAGATGTTAAAGTTGTCAAGATGGAACCGAATTGTCTGCTCACAAAACTTCATGGCATACATTGGACCTCCCTCTTCCTATATAATTCATATATCACTGGATAATATCTGACTCAAAAAAATTCCATCTCTAGTGATGTTTATCACAGTCATTGATGTATATTTCTTCCTGTGTGTATTATTGATGGTAATAGTAGTGTAATGTTAACCAATGTGTGCTTCAATTCCCCTTAGAATTTGTAAGCTGCCATTAATCCTTTGAAAATCTTCCTGGGGAAAAAAAAGAAACAGAAACCAAAATCCAACCATGTACTCCATGTACTGTACTCCCCTGATCAGCATTTCAAGGATTGTGAGAATTTGAGTGCAAGACTCCTTTATGGTGATCAGAAAACATTGCATTTATTACTTAACTAAATGAGTAAAATTCTAGTGTGATCCTGAAATGTGTCACTCCTACCCTAGAAGGGGTTGAAACTCATGCCAAGGCAAACGTATTGTAAGTGGGTCAACTTAGAGGCTGAGTCACTCCCCCTCGAGCCTCATATGCCCAGATGGGACACAACAGATGCTGATGTTGATAAGATGCTAAAAATAAACATCTCCCCAAGGGACCCTCCCATCCCTCATGTCCACAGATGTCACACAGCTAATACTGATGTTCTACTCATGCTAAAACTAAAACATCTCTCCATACGTTTGTGTGGTCAAAGTCATGCCTCATGGAACGCCTCAAGCTTTCCATCCGTCTTTTTTTTTTTTTTCCCCCACTAAAGTCACTCCATGTGTTTTGCTCTAGAAATCTGTCTGTGAAACAGGGGCTCAATAGCCTGAAACCAAGTTAACGTAAAATCATTTTATTATACATCAATCCAGAGGCCAACGGAACAAATAGTTTATACTTCCTCCATACATACACAAAACTTTTGTTCTAGAATGTGAATCCAGATGTGACTTGATCTCCCTTGGATTTCTTGCACTGTCAGACGAGTTTAAAAGTTGGCATTCCTCTCCCCTCCCCCTGCCAAGAAACCAGTGATTCCATATTTTCCTTGGGATCATTAGTTATTAATCCTTAGGAAAACACAATTTAACATTTAGTTTTGTTGTTGTTGTTGTTTTCATAGTATCCCAATAGGTAGGGAGACTAAACTTTTTTTTTTTTTTTTTTTTTTGAAGCCAGAGTCCCTAATTTGCTATTTATTGTAACAACACTGCTGGTGTTTATACAGCTCATTCCACTCTATGATGTCCAAGAATGTTACAATCTTTTCCAATGAAACAAGGAGAGAAACTAAGGCACACGAGACCACACACTCTAAGGAGCCAAGAGCAGGAGCCATCTTACTGACTGACTGGCACCTGGTCCTTCTGCCAGTACCAAGTCCATGTTCAACTTTTTAACAAGGTCCAGTAACAATAAGGTGAGCTTCACTGGAAGAAGGGGGCATACATCAAACCAGCTTCTTTTTTGGACTTATAACCTGAGGACGGGTCCATAGATGAAGCCAGAGGCTTGGAAAGGTCTTCCTGTGAATTTCTCCACCTCTAGCCTCAAGTGCCATCCCTATGTTTTATCCCACAAGCTTTGATATCTGCCAAGTTGCAAAACTTTTTTTAAATATATTTATTTATTTGAGAGCAACAGACAGAGAAAGAGCCAGAGAGATCGAGAGAGAGAGGGAAAGAGAGAGAGAGAATGGGCGCACCAGGGCCTCCAGCCACTGCAAACGAACTCCAGACATGTGCGCCCCCTTGTGCATCTGGCTAACGTGGGTCCTGGGGAATGGAGCCTTGAATGGGGGTTCTTAGGCTTCACAGGCAAGTGCATTACCACAAAACCATCTCTCCAGCACGTTTGTTGTTGTTTTTGAGGTAGGGTTTCACTCTAGTCCAGGCTGACCTGGAATTCACTCTGTGGTCTCAGGGTGGCCTCGAACTCACGGCAATCCTCCTACCTCTGCCTCCCGAGTGCTGGGATTAAAGGCGTGCACCACCAGGCCTGGCTAACATTTAGTTTTATGCAAAGTATTTATCTTCTAAAGTAGCTGCTTTACCAAAATCACTTCAGCTCACCCCTTCTAAGAGACAGTCACTCCATGAATATTCATAATTGTATTAACAGTATTAGCAAAAAAATTGGTAAATTTGGTTAAATCTATGAAGCTCTTTTACATATTTTAAATGAATGTCAAATGCAGTAAGCCCACTATGGCTGTTTAAATCACACGTTCCCCCATACACTCATGTGTTCAGAATGCTTGGTTCCCCAGCTGATGGCAATTTGGGAGGAGGAGTCTTACTGGAGCAGGCGAGTTATGGAGGGAATGGACCTTGAGGTTTGTTAGCCTCCAGCTTGTCTGTCAGCTCCCTCTCCTGCTGTTGTTTTCCACCTGCTGTGGCCGAGGTTATGCACAGCCTTGGCTCATGCCATTCTTTTCCCAGACATCTTGAAGCTTCCTCTCAAAACAAAGTCAAAAGAAAAGTTGCCTCCTACCAGCTGCTTTTGGTGGGATGCCTTGTCCCAGCAAAGGGAAGGAGACAGTAACATCTGCTGAGGGACTGGGTTATACACTGATCTTTGAGAAGTGAAGGATGGGTAATACTTCAGTCGATCCCTTTGTCCTGAACATTCTGCCTATTGCAAAACCAGGCAGGGTACAGAGCGTGACCACCAATGCCAATGGGGCAGTGAGAACTCTCACACAGCAAAGAGCTTCTCATTGGTTTGCTTTGCTTATACATCGATTAGTGCTGACTCATTTGTATTTGTTTGTCATTGCTGTTAATATTATTGTTATTGTTATTATTATTATTTTTTTGGTTTTTCCAGGTAGGGTCTCACTCTAGCCCAGGATGACCTGGAATTCACTCTGTATTCTCAGGGTGGCCTCGAACTCACGGTGATCCTCCTACCTCTGTTCTCCTGAGCGCTGGGATTAAAGGCGTGCACCACCACATCCGGCTATTGTTATTATTTTTATGTGTTGACTCCAGGACACGATCCAAAGACAGAATCTATAGAGTTTTCTGAGTTCCTACATATGGGGCATCTACAATGACTACAGTGCATCTTGGATGACTCTCGAGCTGTTCAAAGCCAGCTGGAGACTTTTAGAGCTGTCATTGCTTTGAGGAGCCTATAGCAAGGGGAGAGAACATTTTGGGTCTCAGGAAAAAAGGAAGAAATAAGGCTGAAGGTAGCCAGCAGATGTGGAGAAGCTGGTCGTGCCCTCTGTAGTGCTGAGATGGCTGCTTGTCTTTCTATGACATGCACTTTCCTTGACTGTCACCTTCCTTTATTTTCTTTGCCTAGGTTTTCTCCTTTCCTGTTTAATTCTCTGTTGTCATTTAAATAGGCTCAACAGCTGTCTCTCCCTTGTTTCCTCCAAATGACATGTGTCCAAATGGCCAAGTTTAGCTCTGAATTTGTGACCTCATAATCTTCTTGTTCTCTCCTGTGACATTCTGGTGACAGCACAGTTTTACTAATGGTTCTTTCTCTGTTTCTCATGTCTTCTGATACATTTGTCCTTCTGCTCCCCTCCTGTCCAAGGAGCATTCCTTGGGTTTCCCACCCTTTCCATCCCATTTCTGTGGAGCCCTGTGTCAGAGTCAGGTTCCCCCAATTCCTTTCAGTGTTCAGCACCTGCTTGCTCCGTCTGCCCTCACCCTGGCCGCTTTTCTGCTCTGCCACACCATGACTTCTGCCTTACCCACGTAGGTGGTGGGTCCCCGATTTTTCTCTTGCAGCCTTGATGAATCTTCTTCTCTTGGCAAAAGGAGCTGTTCAGGAAGCAGGACTTAATTTTAACTGGATTTACTTTATAAAATACAAAACCCAAGCACAATTCAAAGAAAAATTGACCCAGTTCAACTCGATTACGTTTCCCAGTAAACTCAAATAAGGGTAATGTAGCATGCCTGTGCATATTCGAGAACAGTATCATGAAAGTTCTGCCCGTGTGGCTTAGGAGCAAGAGGTACATTCAGTTCAAATTCATTCCTATTTAGAGAATGTGATCAGTCATCATGGGCTAAAAATGGAGGTTCATGGTTCCTGGAAAGGCCTGATTCCAATCTCTGTCTTCAAGGAATTGGAAATAAGAAGTCAACAGGTCTAGGCATCCTGATAACATTTAAAATAATAATAATGAAACTTTTCCAAGCTTCTTATTTTTTTAATTTATCCATTTTTTTTTGTCTTATTTTCTGAGCTAGGGTGTTGCTCTAGCTTAAACTGACCTGGAATTCACTATGTAGCCTCAGGCTGGCCTCAAACTCACAGTGATCCTTCTACTTCTGCCTTCCAAGTGCTGGGAATAAAGGCATGTGCCACCATGCCCAGGGGAGAGAGAGAGAGAGAGAGGGAGAGAGAGAGAGGGAGGGAGGGAGAGGGAGGGAGGGAGGGAGAGAGGGAGAGAGAGAGGGAGAGAGAATGGGTTCAACCAGGGTCTCCTGCTGCTGCAAACAAACTCCAGACTCATGTGCAAATTTGTGCATCTGGCTTTTTGTGGATACCAGGGAATAGAACTCGGGTAGTTAGTCCTTATAGGCAAGTTCCTTAATGACTGAGCTATTCCTCCGGCCTTTGAGATACTTTTAATCAGAGGTTCTCGAACATAAGGGGGATATGAGCACATTCAGGTTTTTAAAAACATTTCCTCTGCAGTCTGTAAACAAAATAAATAGACAGTTCCTATTACAGAATTGAGGGTATTTGTGAGTTTTGAACTATTACAGAAAGAGAGTCAAAGTCCCAGATTTGAAACGCAATCTTCCAGAAAAGTAAGTTTCACTGTGAATGGTTAATTTCCTTCTTTTATTTCACCTTGGGTATTACCAGAAGTACACAGGCCTCAATCTGTCTGCAATGGAATTACTGGATTATTGAGATGCACAGTCTGGTCACTAGATTATCTCTGAGGGTGTTAAGTAAATTTGTCTGCAGGAGCAGGTAAGTGACAAGCATTTGAAGATTTTCTGTTCCTTAGTGTTCAACTCATTTCAACTGTACTGAGTCACTCCTCACTATTTGCAAATAAAGCTGAGGAAACTGAAGTCCCAAATATGTTATGTGGGGATCCATTTCCTGGTACTGTTGGGGGTCATATCAGGTGATCTAATTCAGTTCTGCCTGGTGAACAAGGTTGCCTGGGAAATACCGTGCTCACTCCCTCCCCCCCCCCACCAGCCCTACATGAGTCACTCTAGAGATCATCCACTCAGCCAGCCCTCTCCTTACCTAATAAAGACTCCATGATGTCGTTGTGGCCACGTAACTGTTGGCCATGGGTTTTCACAACACTCAGAGTTCTAACTGGATGCTAAAACCCAAGCTGATGTTGTACTTTATCCTATCCATTCCTGCACAATGAGCCAGTAGAGAAGAAAATCTCTTCACTCTTACCAAGCTTAGAAATAAGAAATACTGGGCTAAGGCACTGGCCAGCAAAGCCTAACAACCTTGGTTTGATTCCCCAGTACCCATATAAGCAAAATGCCCTAATGGGTCCAGGCATCTGGAGTTCAATTACAGTGGTTAGAGGCCCTGGAACACCCATACTCTCTCTCAATCTCTCTCTCGCTTTAGCTCTCTCTTTCTACTTGAAAATAAATAAATGTAATATGTTTTTTTAAAAATTAACAAATACCTTTGATTACAAGGTCCAACAAATTTCTGCAAGTAGATTAGAAAGATTTTGTCCATTGGGTCTTTTTTTTTTTTTTCTTTTCCTGTCCTTTCTTTTCTTTTATTGCTTTCTTTTTTTGTTGTTGTTGAGGGTCTGAAGTGTTACTTGTTGAAAGCAAAATGGAGAGACCATGAGGCAGTTAAAAATGCTCCCTGTACCAGCATGAGGACCAGAGAAAGACCTTTGCTTTCATCCCCAGAAACCACATGAAATGGCTGGCTGAGCGCGACCACACACGCCTGTATCCTTAGCTCCATCCTGTGGAGAGCAGAGCCTAGAAACCCAGAAGCCATCAACACTCCCAAGTCAGTGAAGACACCCCACCTCAATGAACACAACTGGGTGGGCAGCGGAAGGGGACACTCCATGTTCTCCACTAGCCTCTGCACATGCCCAGGCTGCTACATCTGCATGCACCATGCATGCCCTATCCGTGCACACCACACCCAGCCCATCACAGCTACTTACCCCACATGCACATGCACACGCACACACACACACACACACACACACACAGAGAGAGAGAGAGAGAGAGAGAGAGAGAGAGAGAGAGAGAGAGAAATCAGAACAATGAAAAAGAT
Organism: Jaculus jaculus; assembly: GCF_020740685.1. Taxonomy (NCBI): domain Eukaryota; kingdom Metazoa; phylum Chordata; class Mammalia; order Rodentia; family Dipodidae; genus Jaculus; species Jaculus jaculus. The sequence goes on along the minus strand of NC_059121.1, from coordinate 3,132,044 downwards.
GATGAAGCTCTTCTGGGGACTTCTGCACCAAGATTACTATTGAATAATAAAAGTCACTTTTGAAACTTTTTAATGATATATTATTTATTTATTTATTTACTTACTTACAAAAGTAGAGAGAGAGATAGAGAGATTGGGAGAGAGATTGAGCATGGGTGCACCAGGGCCTCTTACCACTGCAAGCAAACAACAGACACATGGGCCACTTTGTATTATCTGGCTTTGTGTGGGTACTGGAGGACTCGAACCCAGGCTTTGCAAGCAAGTTCCTAAGCTGCTGAGCCACCTCTCCAGCCCCCAACAGGCCACTGTTTAAAGAAATAAACTTGTCCTTTCTTTCAGTGAAGAGTATGATTCATAAACCCAAATAACAAGTGAATTAAACTCTATCTTTTATAGAGACAGTGACAGATAAGGTTTGTTTATTTGTCATAAAGAGATAAAGAAATAAGTTATTTTAATATTCTATTTAGAAATGTGTTGTCAAGTACAAATCAGGACACCGCCAACACAAGAATAGCTCCTCTCTTGTCCTCTGCGCTTCACTAAGTGACAGAAGGATGACGGATGGTGCCGGAGGCTGGGTTTTCTGAGGACAAAGGATTTGATACTCGATGCAATACTCACTACACAAGCACCTTCCTCACAGTCCAACTGTGCAAACGTCAACATCTTCATACGCAATTTTGTCAGAAGATCAAGAAGACAGGGCAGGGGCGGAGAGATTGCTTAGCAGTTAAGCGCTTGCCTGTGAAGCCTAAGGACCCCGTTCGAGGCTAGATTCCCCAGGACCCACGTTAGCCAGATGCACAAGGGGGCGCATGCATCTGGAGTTTGTTTGCAGTGGCTGGAGGGCATGGTGTGCCCATTCTCTCTCTCTATCTGCCTCTTTCTCTCTGTCTGTCGCTCTCAAATAAATAAATAAAAATAAAAATAAAAAGCAGACAAGGGAACATGCAAGCATCATTGTAGAAAGGTGAAACTTCCAGAATGCTTCCATTAGAAAGTTCGAGAAATTGTTTCCATTTGGAACATTGTTCTAAGTGATGACATTCAAATTGAGAATGTGGGATACAGAATTCTAAATATCCATGGAATTGTATTCATGATTTCTCATGTTTACCTGACAGACGCTCCTTAAAGGAGTGAAGATACATGTGGAAATTCAACTTTGTTTTGCTATTCGATCATTTTAGTTCTTGGCTTTGTATTTGTTTGGAAGCTACTAGACCAGAGACTAAGACAGTGTTTCTCATTGTACTTTTATTGTATTGGCTTTGATGACCAGTCCTTATTTTCTGATAATGTCCCTTCCCTTCCCTTACATCCTAATCAGACAGGCAGTCAATAAAGCAAGCAACAAACATGTCCAAACATGTACTTTAGGTTAAACTGCTATATTTTTATCATAAACTTTATCCTCAATGAATTAAAAAATACCCATTGGCTTTTAGAATAATTTCTGTCTTAATTCTATATGATAGTGTAGTCGTTTCTACTTTTTCCTAGTATTTATCTCATACAACCATGACCTTCCATGTGTGTGTGTGTGTGTGTGTGTGTGTGTGTAATTTACTTGCAATGAGAAAATGAGTGAGAGACAGAGAGAATGGACATGCCGGGGCCTCTAGCCACTACAAATGAACTCCAGATGAATGTGCTACCTTGTGCATCTGGCTTTTCATGCGTACCAGGGAACTGAATCCAAGTCTCTATACTTCACAGACAAGTGTCTTAATGGCTGAGCTAACTCCCAACCTTTCCCTTCCTATTGGTGTTAATGTTCTTTAATAGTTTATTTTAAAGATATTATTCACATTTGTTACTATAGTGATCATTGGGTTTGTAGTATAAATATAGTTTTTGTGCTATGGATTTATTTGGGGGAGTGAGAACATTTAAAGCATAGATTATTCATATATCCCAAAAGGGGGTTAGGAAGGAAGGAATGAGATATGAAGGAATCAAAGATAAAAACACATAATCAAATAGTGAAAAGCTTTTAAAACAAGTCCAAAAACACTACAAGGAAATGAAGCAGCAGTTGACTTGCCCAACTCATTTTGAGCAAGTTAAGAATAGAAGAAGTAAAATCCAGAACAAGTATTGCCTTGTGAGGTCTTGTTCCCCTAGCATTCTCTCTCTTACTCACTTTATAGGTCTAGTATATTCATTTCCTTTCTGTTTTTTTTTTTTCCTCCTTCCTACACACACTCATAAAAGTATCAACACTTGTATGAAGAGGAATCAAGTCAGATAGTGAACAGTCATTCTCGACAAAACATCTATGGCATACTGAGCATCAGAATTGATCTTCTAAACCAGCTTACACTTCACGTGTGCATGCACACACACACGCACATGCACACACACAGAGTTCAGCCAATAAATAGAGATCCCTGTGGGTAGAGGCCCGGGTAGCTGCACCACCTATTTGCAGGAGTGTGCTTGCCAAACTCATGTGTTTAATCCAGATTGTATATATACATATATATATTTCTTTCAGCATTCTGGGACTCATTAAATATTTTTTTGAGCCATGACTCCCATGTTCTTTTTTGCTTCATTGTTAATTCATGCTACAGAAACAAAACCTTTCTTCAAAGACTCCCAGTGTGATTTTTTTTTTCCTCTGGAGCCTAACAATAGATTGAACTTAAATTCAACAGAGTACAAAGTGAAGAAACAGGTCAGTAATACTTGTTTGCTAAGCGATTCCTCCTTTTAATGGCTTTGATTACTTTTGAAGGAGCAGCCACATTTATGACTTGGAAAGTATCAGTGTCTAGAGTTTCCAGTCCATCTCCAGCCTGATGGCCAAAATCATATTTGTGTAATGGACACAATATGCAAGAAGATACAGATGATTTCAGTGCAGGTCCAAACTAGTCATTTTTGTGCTTGAGTGAATGTAGGCACATTGCTCAATCCCCTTTGGTTTCTTAATTCCTCAACTCTAAAATAGAAATGGCATCTGCAGGATTGTTTTTGGATTAACAGAGATAGAGCCCAATGCTTGTTTATTATAGAGAGATAAGCAAATATTATGTGTCATTAAGGAAACCAGTACAGCACAGAAGAATCAGTGTGGGGGTAGAAAAAAATAAGAGCTCTCCTCAAATCCTATTTACTACTTATAAGCTGCATGAGGCAGAGCCATACCCTTAATTCTCTGAGTCTCTGTTCTCCGTAACCTGATAAAATACAGACAATCCAGCTTTTGTTATAAGGATTTAATATTTTATTTTTTAATTTATTTATTTGAGAGAGAGAGAGATAATGGGCATGCCCGTGCCTCTGCCTCTAACCACTGCAAATGAACTCTAGATGCACGTGCCACCGTATGCATCTGGCTTTATGTGGGTACTGGGCAATCGAACCTTGATCCTTCAGCTTTGCAAGCAAGTTCCTTAAGTGCTGAGCCATCGCTCCAGCCCTGTTGAAAGGATTTTGAGCCATACATGTAAAGTACTTAGTAATGTCTCACATCTAGAATGTGCTCCGTGTAAATAGTAGGTGTCGGCTTCCTTGTTATCTGCACAACTGGGAACTTTCAAATATGTTTGAGTGGACAAGCCATTTTTACAAAAAAAAAAAAAATACTTTGTTTACAAGCTAGCTAGCTAGAGGACAAGAGGAATTGAAACAAAGATGAACTATTGGAGACAAAAAGCATTCCGGTCCAGTTTAATGTTCTGGCTCGTTTTCTAGAACATTTCATTTAATTCAGTTTTCCTGAAGTCTTCACCAGCTGCTCACAGGTCTTTGGACAAGAGTCTTCTGGTACAAGGATGGAAGCTGCCACATGTTTTGCCCAGCTTCCAGGTCCCAAGAGCTTCTCCTCTCCCCCACCTCCTGTTTTCACTGAGCTATAAGCAAACCACAAATATGCACGTACTTAACATTTATGGTGCTATTGTTTTTTAATTTGGCTTTGGTATTTTCTTATTCTGAGTCTAAATACATTGACATCCACAGGTGAAATAATTTTCTAGCCATAGATTATGAAAGGGAATCATTTTGCCTTTGAGAAATATGCCCATGAAGTCATGTTACCGTATTTCAGAAGATACATGCTGGATATGAAGCTCATTGTACCCTATCACTGATCTAAATTGCTCTTAAGGGGGAAAAAAATAAATGAAAATAAATGTCATTAGGGCTGAGAATGAATTGTACAAATTAATACAGTAGCCACTGGCAGAACATTTCCACATAGTTTGACTTTGAAAACCCACTGTGAGCCAAGCATGTCAGCACGTGTCTCTAACCCCTGTACTTGCAAGGTAGAGGTGGGAGGATCAGGAGTTAAAGGTCATCCCTGGCTGCATAGTGAATTTGAGGCCAGTCAGGGCTAAATTAGTTCCTGTGTCAAATAAAAACAAAAATATCTTTAATTTCACGATTTCAATCTGTAGCATCTAGTCATATCAGATCATCCAAATCAACACATTTCTCAATTGCTTAACTGGCTTAATAGTTAAGGTGCTTGCCTAAAAAGCCTAAGGACCCAGGTTCAATTCCCCAGTACCCATGTAAGCCAGATGCACAAGGTGGCACATACAACTGTAGTTTCTTTGCAGTGGCTGGAGGCCTTGGTGTGCCCATTCATTGTTTATCACTCTCTCTCTCCCTCTATATCTGCCTTTTTCTCTCAAATAAAAAAGATAATTAATAATTTTTAAATACATTATAAAATAATTTCTTTCTAAAATGCACAAATGGAGGACTAGGGAAATAGATGGTTGGTAAATCATTTGCTATGCAAGTATGAAGACCTGAGTTCAATCCCCAGAATCCATGTTAAAAAAAGCTGGGCATGAGATTAGAATACAGCTCAATGTTTGAATATTTACCAAACATGTGTGAGGCCCTGGATTCAATTCACAACACCAGAATATTTTTTTAAGGCTGGGTGTGGTGGCACAAGCTTGTCATCACAGTGCTGGGGAGGCAAAGACAGATAGATCCCTGCAGCTCTCTGGCCACCCTGTCTTACTTACATCCAGAGCCCCATGCCAATGAAAGAACCTGTCTCAAACATGGTGCTTGAGCCAGGCATGGTGGTGCACACCTTTAATCTCAGCACTTGGGAGGCAGAGATAGGAGGATTGCCATGAGTTCAAGGCCACCCTGAGACTGCATAGTGAATTCCAGGTCAGCCTGGACTAGAGTGAGACCCTACCTCAAAAAAAAAAAAAAAAAAAAAAAAGGTGCATGGACCCTGGGAAATGATTGTGCAGCTTCCACACATACATTCACATATGCACATACACATGGCAAACACATATGCACATATATGCATGCCCACAACAACAGAAAAGAAAATGCACCAGAGAGATTGAATCATCTCTCTTCATAATTCTAAAATGATAATCATATGTTTGATGCTAAACACTGGCCCGGATCTCTTATTCCAAATTCAAATAGTTCTCAAAGGCAATTCTAAGTTAGTGATAGCCTTGTGTTCTCAGCCCAACAACAGGCACACAAAGCTATTTCTGGGTGATTATTGTATTATGTAATAATCGTCAATATTTAGGGTTGATTCCTATACTGAAGTGGCCGCTGGACAAAACGCTAGGCTAGAAAGCATGACATCAGACATAATTCCTAGACAAATTATATTGGTAACACCTGCAGATCATATATAAAACCATCAAGACAGAAGCCAGAAAGGGGCCTTGGAACACAGCCAACCTGAAGTCTCTGAGGCCCCATTTAGCACAAGCGAAGCAGCGCGGAATTGACTCTGCGCGTGATGGATGGCCCCTGAAAGGAACTGGGCCACCATCACTCATCACTGCCTGGACTGGGAGCTGCCTCCTGGCATGCGGACAGGGGACGGGGACTTAAGGACACACTCTGCAGTCACTTGAAAGCTACGAGTATCTTTGTTTTATTAAACTCATTTACTTTCTTTGCTTTCCATGCGAAACCACATTCCCCGGACTGGCATCGCAGATTCTATAGAGAGCCAGAAAAACAAACCCTCTCTGTGAACAGGTCAAATGAAAACAGGCAGCTAGGCTGGAGTGGCCAACGCTTGCAGCCAGGAGGAGCGGCAGTGCTCGGGAAGAAATGCCGTTACATGAAAAACATATGACGTTCTTGGAGGTGACTGCCTGGCTCAATTCCCAAAAAAGACATACCATTCCCAAATGGGCCCCAGACTTACCCAGCTCAGTATTTTGTCTTACATAGTGGCCTGAAGCGATTTTCCAAAGGGTAACACGATTGTCATTACCAGCAACCTTAATTACAAGAAGGGGGCATTGGTTGAGGGGGGGGCAGTAACAATGTAGTAGTATCTAGCCATCTCTGTTTTCCATTCATATCAGGTATAAAACACTCCTAGAAAATTGTGGGGCGGTCCAGACACAAAATGGCCTGGATATCTATGACCTCACAGTGCCTGACACTACCTACACAAGACCATCATAAGAGGAGGAAAATATAATGACCTCAAAATAAAAGAGAGACTGATTGAGATGGGGAGGGGATATGATGGAGAATGGAGTTTCAAAGGGGAAACTGGGGGGGGAGGGAGGGCATTACCATAGGATATTTTTTGTAATCATGGAAGTTGTGAATAAAAATTTGAAAAAAAAGAAAAAAGAGAAAATTGTGGGGCAGGGTAAGGGCTCTCAGCAGGTAAGAGGCTTGTCGTGCAAACACGAGAACTTGAGAGGATCTGAAACCCAGTGAGTGTGTGCTCCCTAGCACACAGTAGAAAGCTGGGTGTGTCCACAAGCCCCTATAATCCCAGTCCAATGGGAGGCCGAGACCAGAGACTCTGGGGATAGCTGAGTAGCCGGTCTGGGTGAAAACAGCCACTCTTAGTTCAGTGAGAGACTGTGTCAAGGAAATAAAAGTAAGTTGGTGAGGGCAGGAGGGACGGCTTAGCTGTTAAGGCGTTTGCCTGCAAAGCCAAAGGACCCAGGTTCGATTCCCCAGGACCCACGTTAGCCAGATGCACAAGGGGGCGCACATGTCTGGAGTTTGTTTGCAGTGGCTGGAAGCCATGGCGCACCCATTCTCTCTCCCTCCCTTTTTCTCTGTCAAATAAATAAAAAATTAAAAAAATATATTTGTTTAAAAAAGTGGATTGGTGATAGGAGAACATTGCTGACATTTTCCTCTGGCCTCTGCACAAATGGGCACAGTTTGTGTGTTTTTGAACACGCACCCACACCCATGCATACCCTATACATATAGACGCTACACACACCAAACCACACAGGCCAAACAGCTAAAAAGACAATCAGTGGGTTCACAGAGAGAATTGTGGTTCATGACACGGTTCCTTTAGCTCCTGTGTTGAGTTCTCAAAGGGAACAGTCGTCCCTCCCAGGAAAGGGGGATTGATTGGTAATGTTTGAACTGATGATAAATGGCACGGGGAAAAACAGAAGAGGAATGCCTCGTACACGGGAATAAAAACTAAGTGGAAGATGAACGTACTTAAATGGGACAGCTGTTTCACAGTGTCTTCAAAATCATTTTCAGCTGGAGAAGAGAGCCAACTATGAAAGGCACATCGATACCTTTGAGGAAAATGTACAGAGAATTGCCTTTCAATCTGAAGGCTACATCTTCAGTTTCATATAACTTTATTAAGATACAGATAGCATACCATAAAATCTGCTTTCAATCATGAAATCCTGTCACGTTGAGTTCATTTACAGAGTTTTACAACCACCCCAGCTCTCCAATTTGAAAAGACTCTCTGCTTCAACTCAGAGAAGTCGCATTTTTATCCATTAGCCATCTCTGTGCCCTCTCCCTCTCAGTTCCTGGCACCCACTAAGCAGCCTTTTCTCTCTTTACGTTTCGTCATTCTGACATGTTCCTGGGAAGGAGTCACAAAACAGTTGGCCATTTCTCACTGCTTCCCTTCAATTAGTGCCAGATTTCCAAGGTTTATTTTTACTTTTATTTCTTCCCCCCACATCTTACCAGTGATTGCAATAGTCTGATGGATTGTGCTTGTGACAAGTCCTGACAGAAATGATTTAAAGGATGAAAGACATTACTAGGCTCATGGTTTCAGAGATTTCCATCCAAGATCGCTGGCTCTGTGTCTCAGGGCCCTGGATGAAGAAACAATCGGGGTGGAAGAAAGCAGGGTTGGAAAGGCCCAGATCACATGGTAGCCCATAAGCCACGAAGAAATAGAGAGCAGTCCAAGACAAGAGGTGACTTAAAAGCGCACCCCTCTTTGTGACCTTATTCCCCACAGTTTTCATCACTTTCTACTTCAACACCCTCAGCTGGGAATTAGGATTTGAATACATGAGTCTGCGAGGGGCGTTTCATATACAAATGAGCACAAAAACTAATTCCTTTCTGTAACAGTGATATCATATTGCATGAATATGCCAGATTTTGCTTAGTCAACCATCAGCTAGCAGACAACTTTTCAAGGATTATGACTTTCTATGAATGTCCCCATATAAGTTTTTACATGGAGACATTTTAGTTTCTCTTATGTCTTCATTTATGGAGGAGTTATTTATTGTGTCAAATGATATCTTTATGTTTAACATTTGGGAGGAGAACATGCCAAATGATGTTCATTGACTTTTCTACCAGCACTCTACATGATGTACACAAACTTGTAAACACATGTAAATTGTCTGTGTTTTAAAAGACGTTAAAGAACTGGAGAAATGGCTACACATACAGTAAGTGGTGCATGCATTTGAATTCAACTACAGTGTCAAGTGGCCCTGATGTACCTGTTCTCATTCATTTTCTCTCTCTCTCTCTATCTCCATATATGTGCATATAAATATATATATATATATGCAAATAAATATTTTTTTAAAGTTTTAGTTATGAGTTATGTTGTAAAGGATTATCCAATTATAATTTTGATTTGAATTTGTTCAATGCTAATAATATCAAAAATCTTTTAATGTGCTTAATAGCCATTTGTCTTCAGAGAAACGTTTATTCAAATCCGTTGCCTTAAACTTTTCATCTTTTTTGCCTTTTTATTCTTATTTTAGAAGAAGAGCGTCAGGGCTCGAGAGATGGCTTAGGGGTTATGGCATTTGCCTGCAAAGCCAAAGGACCCATGTTTGATTCCCCAGGACCCACATAAACCAGATGCACAAGGTGGTACATGCATCTGGAGTTCATTTGCAGTGTCTGGAGACCCTAGAGTGCCCATTCTCTCTCGTTCTCTCTGCCTCTTTGTATATTTATTAAAAAAATAGATATTTTTAAAAGAAAAGAGTCCTTTATTAAATATATAATTTGCATGTACTTTCTACTCCTCTATGGCTTATCCAACCATTTTCATAACCATATCCTATAAAACACAAGAGTTAATTTTTAAAATTTTATTTACTTATGTATTTATTTGCAAGCAGAAAGAGATAGAAAGAAGAGAGAAGAGAGAAAGACAGAGAGAACGGGCATGCCAGTCACTGCAAACAAACTCAAGATGCATGCCCCACCTTGTGGATCTGGTACTAGGGAATCAAGCCTGGGCCTTAGGATTGGCAGCCACAGTCTTAAACCACTGAGCCATCTCTCCAGCCCCCAAGGGTTTTGAATGTTTATTTATTTATTTATTTATTTTTATTAACATTTTCCATGATTATAAAATATCCCATGGTAATACCCTCCCTCCGCCTGGTTTTGAATGTTTTTATTATTTTTATTCTTTTATTGACAACAGCCATTACTATAGACAGTAAACTGTGGTAATTCCCCCCACCAATTTTCCCCTTGGCTGCTCCACACTCCATCATATCCCCTCTCCCTCTCAGTCTCTCATTTTGATGTCATCATCTTTTTCTCCCATTATGCTGGTCTTGTGTAGGTAGTGTCAGGCACTGTGAGGTCATGGATATCCAGGCCATTTTGTGTCTGGAAGAGCACATTGTAAGCAGTCCCATCCTTCCTTTGGCTCTTACATTCTTTCCACCACCTCTTCTGCAAAATGGACCCCGAGCCTTGGAAAGCATGATAAAGATATTTCTGTGCTGAGCACTCCTCTGTTGCTTCTTCTCAGCACCATGGTGCCTTCTGAGTCATTTCAAGGTCGCCGCCATCTAAAAGGAGAAGCTTCTCTAACCAAAAGTGAGAGTAGCATTAATATATATAGGTATGAACATTAAAAGAAGTGCTTACTGGGCAGTTTGGTAAGCGTAGTATATACTAGCCAGACACCAGCAGATGTTACACCCCTAGGGCTCATGACCCCTCCTCTTCCCTCTACCTCATCATGGGTTTTCAGTGAATCCATCTGGGCCTAGACTTTTTTATTTGGGAGGCTTTTTATAAATGCTTTGATCTCCATACTTGCTATAGGTCTATTTAAGTGGTTAATCTCATCTTGATTTAATTTTGATAGGCCATATAAATCAAGGAATTTATCCATTTCTTCCCAACTTTCAAACTTACTGGAGAATATGCTCTCAAAGTATGTCCCTATGATTTTCTAAACATCTTTGGTATCTGCTGTATTGGTGGATTTTCATCTCTAATTTATATTAGTAAGTTAATAATTTGTGTTTCTTCCCTTTCTGTTGGTGAAATTTGCTAAGGGCTTATCAATCCTGTTTATCCTTTCAAAGAACCAACTCTTTGTTTCATTGATTCTTTGTGTTGCTTTTTGGTTTATATTTCATTAATTTGTGCCCTAATCTTTATTATTTCTTACCATCTTCTGATTTTTCATTTGCCTTGTTCTTCTTATTCTAAACCTTAAGGTGAAGCATTAAGTTGTGTACTTGCGACCTTTATAATTTCTTTATATAGGCACTTAGAGCTATAAATTTACCTCTTTGAACTGCCTTCATTGTGTCCAAAAGGTTTTGGTATGTTGTGTTCTCATCATCATTTGATTCTATGAATTTTTTGATTTCCTTCTTGATTTCTTCATTGACTCATTCATCATTTTATAGTGTATTGTTTAGTTTCCATGATTTTGTGTATGCTCTATAGCTTTTTTTGCTGTTGATTCATAGTTTAATCCCATTGTTATCAGACAGAGTACAAGCAATTATTTATTTCAATTTTCCTGTATTTGTTAAGAATTGCTTTGTGTCCTAATATATGGTCTATTTTAGAGAATGTTCCATGTGCTGCTGAAAAGAATGTGTATTCTGCAGCATTTGGATGAAATGTTCTGTAGATATCTGTTAGGTCCATTTGTTTTTTGACCTTATTTAATCCAGATGCTCCCCTGTTTAGTTTTTGCTAATGAGAGTGGAGTATTGTAGTCACCTACTACAACTGTGTTTGGGATTTTCTGTGATATTAATTCTTTTTTAACATTTTGTTTATTTATTTGAGAGAAGGAGAGGAAGAGGCAGAGAGAAAGAAAGAATGGGCACGCCAGGACCTCTAGCCACCACAAACAAACTCCAGACACATATGTGCCCCTTTGTGTATTTGGGTTATGACGGATTATGCCAGTGCTGGGGAACTGAACCTGGGTCCTTAGGCTTTGCAGGCAAATGCCTTAGCCTCTAAGCCATTTCCCAGCCCTGCGATCTCAATTCTAATAATGTTTGTTTGATGAAACTGAGAGCCCCATGTTAGGGGCATATATGTTTAGAATTGTAATGTCTTCCTGATGGAATGTTCTTTTAATCAATATAAGTGACCTTCTTTGTCTTTCCTAACTAATGTTGGTATCTATCCTGACAGACATTAGGATAGTAACACCTGCTTGTTTTCTAGGTCCATTTGCTTGAAACAATGTTTTTCAACCTTTCACCCTAAGATAGTGTCCATTCTTTTGAAGAAAGGTGAGTTTCTTGGAGGCAACAAATAGAAGGATCCTGCTTCTTAACCCAGTCTTCAAACCTGTGTCTTTTAGATGAGGCATTGAGGCTGTTGATATTGAGTTATTATTGAAAGGTATGTATTTATTCTTGCCATTCTTCTTATTTTGTAGTTCTAGTTTTTTCTTTACTTTCTTGTATTAACTATTATTTAAGTATGGTTTGTTTTTTTTCCAGGTTCCTTATGTGTATAATTTTCTTTCTCTTCAGCATGGAGGATCCTTTCAAGTATTTTCTATAAAGCTGGCTTAGTGGTCATATATTCCTTTAGCCTGCTTTTGTTGAGGAATATCCTTATTTCTCCTTCTACTTGGATTGGATAGCTTTCCAGGATAAAGTAATCTTGGTTGACAGTTGTTATCTTTCAGAACTTGAAATGCATCATTCCAAGCCCTTCTGGCTTTTAAAATTTATGTTGAGTAATCTGCTGTGATCCTGATGGGCTTGCCTTTGTATCTGACCTAATTGCTCTCTGTAACTGCTTTCAATATATATTCTTTGGCTTGTATATTTGGTAGTTTAATTATGATATGATAGTGAGAGGTACTTTCCTGATTTTGTCTGTTTGGTGTTGCAAAGGCTTCCTGTATCTGTATTGTCATCATTTTCCCTATTTGGAGGAAGTTTTCTTCTATGATTTTGTTGAAAATACCTGCTGTGCCTTTAGAGTGAAATTCTTCTCCTTCTACGATACCCTGAATTCTTATGTTTGATTTCTTTCTGGTGTCCTGAATGTCTTGAAATTCCCATTGGAGCCTTCCTATTAGTTTGTCTTTCTCTTTGTTGGACTGTATTAGATCTGCCACCTGGTCTTCTAGTTTAGATAGTCTGTCCTCTCCTTCATCCATTCTACTGGTGACACTTTCTACGGAGTTTTCTATTTGACTGACTCTGTTTATCATGTCTAATATTTGTGATTGGTATGTTTTTCATTATTTCTATTTCCTTACTCATGTACTGCATTGACCTCCCTATTTCATTAAGTTGGTTTCCTATGATTTCTTGGGATTCTTGGGATTCGGGAGTTTGTTTTCTTCTTTGATTCCATTGATTTCTTTGAACATAGATATAATCATATTTTTGAAATCTGTCAGGCATTTCATCTTCAGCAATCTCACTCAAGGTCATTTCTGATGGATTTATAATTTTGGGTGGAATTGTATCTTCTTAACTTTTTATGTTTCTTGTATTACAATGTAAAGATTTATGCATATTGAATTAATTTGATGCTTGGGTTTTCTAAGTATCTGCAGTGTTCTCAGCCATGTAACTCTGGCTTTATATATCTTCAGTGTAGGAGTTTATGGCGCCAGGTGTAGCTCTTATACTCCAAGACAAACAGTGGGAATGGCTCTCAGTGTTTAGTTTGCCCACTATTCAAGTATTGTAGTAGATCGAGTGGAGCAAATTACTGGCAAATTCTAAAATTCAGCTGAGCAATATGCACATTCAATCAAAACCAGCGCAGAATATTTACGCAAGAGTGGGTATTAAAACAAACAGATAATATAATAAAGCCAAAGTCCCTAAGATTGTATGCTGTCCCACACTCTTAAACCTGTCCACTAGGAGGTTGAGATTTCTGGCCTGAAATGGGTTCCAGGTCAGCCTGAGACCAGTCAGTCCCTGTCTCCAGTAGTGACAGAAAAAAAAAAGACCAAGGTCCTGAAAAACTCAAGAAACATCAAAGTCAACAATAATCAACACCAAAATATAGCTTATTTGAGAATGGAAAAGTTAACCAAGAATATATCATTCAAACGTAATGCATAACCATTCCTGACATGGAAAGAGGGATGAGCACTTCCGTGCAGGCCTACATATGTGGCCCTGTGGAAGCAGCCCTGTTACCATTTGGAACAGCTTCCAATCTCACCAATGTCCAGTGCCCACCTGGGTCCCTCTCAGGGGTGCTGTGGACTTGGTTAGGCTTCTGGGTCGCTAGCTGGACATGGAGTTCTGACCGGCTGTGCTGGATGCCTTGGCACTGGAGGGTGGGGGATGGGAGGCTGTGAAAGTGGTCCTCAGTCGATCCGGCGCTGCTCACTGGTCCCATCTGAATTCTCCGTCAGCAGGTGCTCGGCTCAAGTTTTGAATTTTGGTTGAGCGCAATGTATTTTTTTCCCCCTGTGTCACTTCTGCTTTTGGCATTTTATCCAAGAAACCATTGTCTAAGCAAGGGTCTCAAAGATTTACTTCCATACTTACTTCTAAAAGTTTTGTAGTTGCTGGTCTAGACTTGGATATTTTGGGTTCATGTTTTTGTATATGTCACAAGAGTGGAGTTCAAATTTCTTTCTAATGAACAAGAAGCTCCAGTTTCCCAGAACCACTTGTCAGAAAGTCTGTTGTTTCCTCACTGAATAACTTGGACATCCTTGTTGAAAATCAAGTGACTGTAAATGCGGCAACTAATTTCTACACTCTAAATTCTACTTCATTGACGTCTATGCCTGTTACAATGGCAGTGTTGTATTTGTATTGTATTGCAGTGTTTGATAACTATGGCTTTGTAGTTTTTGAAATTGGACAGTCTGGGGTATTCAACTATACTCTCCAGTTTCAGGATTATTTTGGCCTTTCTGGATTTATTTTTTTTTAATTTTTAATTTATTTATTTGAGAGCGACAGACACAGAGAGAAAGACAGATAGAGGGAGAGAGAGGGAGAATGGGTGCGCCAGGGCTTCCAGCCTCTGCAAACGAACTCCAGACGCGTGCGCCCCCTTGTGCATCTGGCTAACGTGGGACCTGGGGAACCGAGCCTCGAACTGGGGTCCTTAGGCTTCACAGGCAAGTGCGTAACCGCTAAGCCATCTCTCCAGCCCCCTTTCTGGATTTATTGAAATTCTTTATATATTTTAAGATCAGGTTTTCAATTACTCCTAAAAATTCAATGTGAATGTTGTAAGGAATCATCATAGATAATGTAGATGATTTCAGGAAAGATTCTCCATTTATTAATTTCTAATTATTTATTTGCAAGGAGAGAGAGATAGAATGTGGTCAATACCAGGGCCTCTTCCATTAGAGGCATGCACCACTTTGTACATCTGACTTTACAAGGGTACTGGGGGAATAGAGCCCTGGCCACCAGGCTTTTTGCAAACAAGTGCCTTAACTGCTAAGTCATCCCTCCAGTCCCAGACATTGCCAGGGTTTTTTTGTTTTGTTTTGTTTTGTTTTGTTTTTCAAGGTACAGTCTCATTCTAGTCCAGGCTGACCTGGAATCAGGGTGGCCTTGAATTCACAGTGATCCTCCTACCTCTGCCTCCCGGGTGCTGGGATCAAAGGTGTGTGCCACCACTCCCGGCAAGATTGCCATTTATTATTATTATTTTCTTTAATTAACAACTTCCATGATTATAAAAAATATCCCATGGTAATGTCCTCCCTCCCCCCACTTTCCCCTTTGAAACTCCATTCTCCATCACATCCCCTCCCCCTCTCAATCAGTCTCTCTTTTATTTTGATGTCATCATCTTTTCTTTCTATTATGATGGTCTTGTGTAAGTAGTGTCAGGTGCTGTGAGGTCATGGCGATCCAGGCCATTTTGTGTCTGGGGGGAGCATGTTGTAAGGAGTCCTACCCTTTCTCTGGCTCTTAGATTCTTTCTACCACCTCCTCCGCAAGATTGCCATTTTTAACAACATAGAATCATTCAGACTATGAACATGGAATATCATTCCGTCCACTGTGTTCTTCAGGAACGTTCTGTAGTTGTACACGCCCTGCACTGCTTTGCTAAAAATCTATTTCCATGAATTTAATTCTTTTGCTGGTATTGTCGATGAAATTATTGTCTTAATCTCTCTTTCAGTCTCCTCACTGAAAAACCAATTATTTTCGTATATTAACCTTATATTCTGAAACCTTGATAAGTTGGTTAACTAGTTTTATTAGTATTTTTATTGTGTTATTCTTAGGTTTTTCTGTAAGCAAGTTTGTCTTAGTTGTGAATTGTATTTCTCTTTCTAATTTGGATGCTATTGTGGTTTGAGTGTGAATTGTTTTCTGCACACCCATGCATTTGGATGCTTGGCCCTGGATGGTAGCATTGGATGTTACAGAATTTTTAGAAAGGTGGGCCTGACCTGGGGCAGAACTTGGTGGGTTATGGTCTGGCTCTGCTTCCGGCTTTCTCTTTGCCTCCTGATCCAGCAAGATGTGGGACGAGCCTCTGTCATCCACTCCCATTACCAGAAACTCTTCCATGGCTTTCCAGAGATACTGGACAGAAACCACAAGCCTAAATTAATCTTTCCTCCTTTAAGTTGCTTCTGTTGAGTATTCTGTTACAGCAAGACAAACATTCAATGCAAAGCAATTCTCTACCTGCTTTCTGTATGTATAACCCCACTGCAGTGTGGAACAGGAAAGAACATTCTAGACCTGTTACTGGTCTTAGGGGGAAAGCATTCAGTTTTTCATCATCACATCTGGCAGTAGATACTCTTTGCAGATGTTCTTTTATATTTTTATATTTTAGAGAGAGCGAGTGAGAGACACATAGAGAAAGAACATTGGTGCTCCAGGGCCTCAGCCACTGAAATCAAACTCCAGATGCTTGCTCCACCTAGTGGTCATGTGCGACCTTGCGCTTGCCTCACCTTTGTGCATCTGGCTTACATGGGACCTGGAGAGTCTAACATAGGTCCTTAGGCTTTGCAGGCAAGTGCCTTAAACACTGAGCCATCTCTCCAGCCCATGTAGGTGTTCTTTATTATAGTCAGTTTAACGTTGCTGGTGTGAACATCCAAACAAGACACAGATCAGAGGAGAAAGGGTTTTGTTCAGCTTATAGATCCAGGGGCAAATTCCATCAGTGGTAGAAGAATGGCTACCATTTATAAGTCCAGACAAGGAGACACCACCAAGGAGCCAGCACCACAAGCCAGCACACAACAGCAGGGAACCCCACAGAGCTCAGGCTGCTCTGCAAACTTCGGGCTAGAAATCAGATCCATCCCGAAGGCACCTTAGAGCTGGTCAAGAGGATCCACCCCCAATTGTTAGCTCTTCCAGCCCGGTGGCACAAAATCCAAGTTTCAACAAGACACCTGAATCTCTTGGGAGGACATACATTCAAATTACCACACCCTTCATCAAGCCCAGGAGTTCCAGTTTTGCTCTTAATTTGTTGAAAACCTGCAGATATCTTTAAGAAGGCACAAACTCTAGAATAATGAGTTTGAAGGCACTGATACTCAGGTTTCTGTTTATTGAAAGATGTCACATAGATGAAAAAAATCATGAAACTATTGGAAGATATTTTAAATATTTATTGACTGACTTAACTATTTTTCAGAATCTATAAGGAATTCCTATAATCTTATTAAAAAAGGGTAAAGAATTCAGTAGAAAAGTGAGCTAGTAACTTTAACAAGCATCTGTTTCTCAATCAGCAGGAAAGAAATGAGAAGACTGAACATAGTCAAAAGGGAAATGAAAATTAAAATCATGGTAAAATCCCACCATAGCTATAAATTTGAGAAAAAAAAAATCAAATTCTGACAGTCCTTAATGGAGGTAAGTTTATAAGCATTGGCCGCTCTTCCACCAACAGGGGCATAAATTGTGAAATTAGTTTAGTAAACTTAAAAAAAATAAATAAGGGCTGGAGAGATGGCTTAGCAGTTAAGCGCTTGCCTGTGAAGCCTAAGGACCCCGGTTCGAGGCTCGGTTCCCCAGGTCCCATGTTAGCCAGATGCACAAGGGGGCGCATGCGTCTGGAGTTCGTTTGCAGAGGCTGGAAGCCCTGGCGCGCCCATTCTCTGTCTCTCCCTCTATCTGTCTTTCTCTCTGTGTCTGTCACTCTCAAAATAAATAAATAAATAAATAAATAAATGCAATTCCAATAAAACCTAACTCTGACCTAGCCTCAGGATATGTTTGGTTTTGCATAGAAAGGTGGATGAGATCGTGACAATATCGTACATAATTACCAACATTTGGAATGAACCCACGTGTTCACCTTTGCTAGGATGGAAATATAAAAATGTTTTATATTTCTCTAACAGGATAGTATGTGGGGATTGAATTGAAGAAACCACAGACATATAAACCTCCAAACATAAGCCCAGTAACTATGACTATGGTAACTGCAGTACTGTTCTTGTGATATGCGTCATTTAAGAGCAGGCAAAACTTACCTACTTTGAAGATTGAAAGCACTTCTAATACAACTATCAAAAAAAGTAGTTCAATCCCGCAGGACCCACGTAAGCCACATGCACAAGGTGGCACATGCATCTGGAGTTTGTTTGCAGTGGCTGGAGGCCCTGATGTATCCATTCTCTCTGTCTGTCTGCCTTTTTTTCTCGCTCTCTCAAATAATTAATTAATTATTTTTTTTTTAAAAAAAGCAGGCTAGAGAGGTGGCTCAGTGGTTAAGATGCTTGACTGCTGGGCTGGAGAGATGGCTTAGTGGTTAAGCGCTTGCCTGTGAAGCCTAAGGACCCCAGTTCAAGGCTCGATTCCCCAGGACCCATGTTAGCCAGGTGCAGAAGGGGGCGCACGTGTCTGGAGTTCATTTGCAGTGGCTGGAGGCCCTGGAGTGCCCATTCTTTCTCTCTCTCTCTGTTGGCTCTTTATCTCTCTGTCTATCGCTCTCAAATAAATAAATTAAAAACAAAAAATTGAAAAAAAAGTGTCATTATTCTATCAAAAAAAAAAAAAAAAGATGCTTGACTGCAAAGCCTAAGGACCTGGGTTTGATTCCCCAATACCTATGATAAAGCTAGACACACATATATCTTGAGTTTGCTTGCAGTGGGTAGAGGCCCTGGTGTGTCCGTTCTCTCTATATATATATCTGTACAAGCCTCAGCCTTATGCCAGAATGAACAGGGGCTTCCCCATTGTAGCATAATTGGAATTGCTCGTCCGTATTCTTCGGGCCTTAGTATGCTGTGTTTCTCCCTGAGACAGCCAGACTGGGACCCTGGGCACCAGAAGGCGGGTGACATCTCAGGTGAGGACTGACAGCCGCCTGTTCTAAGAGGTGTCATGAACAGGCTCCATCACTTGTGAATGGTCGACTTTGTTTCTGATAAAGATGTTCGTGGCTAGATTGCATGGAGGACAGCGCCACACACCAGAGCACACCCATGACTCACTACTCTGTCTTTGTTGGATTGATTGCTTTGTTTTGTTTTATTGAGGCAGGGTCTCGCTGTAGCCCAGGCTAACCTGGAATTCACTGTGTAGTCTCGGGGTGGCCTCAAACTCATAGCGATCCTCCTACCTCTGCCTCCCGAGTGTTGGGATTAAAAACCTGAGCCACCACGCCTGCTTCTTAATCCTTCCTTTTATCAGACAGATGCTTGCAAACATTAAAGTTCTGGAAATTGTGAACTTACTCTGTGATTGATCATGGAAAGCACATAAAATCTACTTGGGAAGTGGGTCCTGGGAAGCCTGGGCCATGCTCGTTGGATAGCTCCTCATGATATGCTGTAGTTAATGGGACAGCTGGCTTAAAAGTCACACTCAAGTAGTTATAGTATATTTGCTTTCATGTCTTAGTTTTTCAGTGTATTTAGCAATGGGAAACCACACATCTGTGGCTTCTGTCATCCAGAATTTTCCAGTGTTAATTAGTTGCATTGGTGATGACCTGGTGATAAAATACAACCTAGGGAAATATGTTTATGTTGAGCACACACACACACACACACACACACACACACATGCACGCATATATACATGCGTGTGTGTATGTATATATTATAATATATACTTTATTAATTAAAGTAGACTATAATGGGTATATATTTATCATTACCAATTGGGCCATTTTAGCCTTAATAGGAATAGTGAGCCTTGCCTGTAGGGTATGTGAAAACCAGATGTTTCTTTTCCAGTAAGTCAACTGAATACGACATAATTTGAGCAGATGAGAGTGAGGAATTTAAACACTATCCATAAGAAGACTCTCCCCCTATTATGAACATTAACTGAGGATATAAAGTGAATGGGGTCTTCTATAGAAAATACTATAAAATTCACTTCTTTAATGATTTGTAAAACCACATAGGCTTCCATAGGATTAACATGGCAAATAGAAAGACTGTCCATTCCCTTCTGTGGCATTTGATACATAACAAAATAACATTCAGCTAAATGAAAGAAGTAAACAAAACAAATTAATAAACAGAATAAATAATAAATACATAAACAAAGTGAACTCTGATTTCCTTCTTAGTTGGATCCCATTAGAGTTTCATAGAAGAAGCGACATTTGAGATGTTGACTGCGGTCGTGTGTCCCCGGCACTACTGGGATGGAGTGAGGTGGTGAGAGGTGACTGCGTGATAAAGCAACGGCTTCTCCTTATGTTGTGACTCCCGTCTGAGCCTCCGGAAGTCCTGCTGTTGCAGATTTCCACGCTGCCGAGTCCTTTGTCTGGTGACCACGAAAAGCTAGACACCCAATAAGGAAGAGTGTATAAAGCATAGGGAGTTTATTAAGAAAAGGGGGGGACGGGGCTGGAGAAATGGCTTAGCAGTTAAGCGCTTGCCTGTGAAGCCTGAGGACCCCGGTTCGAGGCTCGGTTCCCCAGGTCCCACGTTAGCCAGATGCACAAGGGGGCGCACGTGTCTGGAGTTCGTTTGCAGAGGCTGGAGGCCCTGGCGCGTCCATTCTCTATCTGTCTATCTGCCTCTTCCTCTCTCTGCCTGTCATTCTCAAATAAACAAATAAAAGTGAAAAAAATTAATATTTAAGAAAAAGGGGGGTAAAGCCAGAGCATGAGGGCAAAGGCTGCTATCCAGAACTGAGCAAAAAGGAAAGGCTGAGTTGGAGCTCATAATAGCGGGCAGGCTGAGCAGTGAGGCTCTGTGAGCAAGGGCACTGAAGCAGAGGCCGGGGGATTAGCGGGTTATGTCATCAAGGGGATACGGTTCTTCCCACTTCCTTAGCACATCTTTAGGTAAGAGGTGGTCTCTTGACCAAGTGAGTGATTGATAAACTACATGGCATGCACAGAACACACACTCACGTGTACACGTACGCTCCCTTCACAATGCTCTCCAAATCCACGAATGTATGTTTTTTATATTGTTTTGCCTCTCTTTCTAGATGCGTTACGATCACAGTTTGCTTTTTTGTTGTTTAGATGCCTTTGTGTTAAGGCACACATGCTGTCAGCAGATTCATGACATGCATAAGATAATTCAAAGAGAAAAGAATAGAGGAAAGAGGATTAAACGTGCCTCGTTTCATATCAGCTTAAGTTCTCACTAGGCAAAGAAATATGAACGGGTAATTTAATGTTTCTAAATATGTTTCTAAATATGCTCATTTGTAAACGTAGGACTGTAAAAACGCCTTTAGGATATTTCTTTTCCAGTGCATAGCACTCTATATTAACTCTAAAATAATACTAGTTTCGAAAACAAAAAACAATAATTAGTGTTCAACCGAAGCAAACTTTTCTACATGTCTGAAAACTAAAATGACTAAATATCAATTCATGTTAGAAGCCACTAGTTTCATTTCCAAGGTTCATGCTGTGAGATTAATGTTCTACATGAAATTTCATTTAATTCTCACCTTACCTTCAGTGGTTTGTTTTTTTTTTTCATCTACAAATCTGTATTCATGCAATACATATTTTTACTTACATTTATCATGACAGCCTGAGTGCTCTCTTCTGTTTGTTCTGGTTGACTTAAAATACAACCAGATAGTTTGTGGATGAAGCAATTGAACTGATGTATTGTAGAATAAAATCTTCCAGCAAGAAATTGTTTAGGCTTTTGGTTTATGTGACCTATTTGCTGACTTCCTGGAAGGCCTGGTACCCGGGAGAATGAATTCTTCTCCCTGTCGATTAAATCGAGTAGATGTTGCCAACACACAGATAATTGGAGCCACCATCCACCGGGTTGACTCACTGGAATTTATATGTATATATGATAAAGCCATTTGCTAAACTCTCACAACTAAAACCCCAGATCCAACTGAACCCATGATGGGCCCTGAACCATCACGGCAGGGAACACGGATCACGCCAATGTTCCAAAGAAGTCTGCACGACAAGCCTGATGGGAAAGGAAGGGGGCTGGGGCCCCCCATTTCTCACCAAATGTTGTAACTAAAGAGAACAAGTGATTTTTGTCTGAGACCCAGAGCCCTTGGCAAAGATCATGGAAGCTTCTGTCTCTGGTGGCAAAACAAAAGTTTGGGTTTTTATTTTTCATTTTTTTAAGAGTATAAATCTTTTCTCTCTCTCTCTTTTTTTTTTTTTTTTAACATTGGCTCCTTTGTACTTCAGGCAGTCTGTTAGCACACATTTTCAGATTCCCTTCAAAAAATGAAGCTAAATAGAAATGTGGCTGCATGCTAATTACCCAAAAACATGGTGCACCAGATGGCCACCAAGGTCTGCTCCGGTTGAGTAGGTAAATAATGTTTCCTGTCCCTTTTGTCCCCTCTGTAAACTGAATTCTGTATTATTTCCCCTCCAATTACTGTTAATGCAGAAAGTAAACAGGAAACAGGAAAGTCATATTTATAAGAGCCCACCATCGGCTATAAAAGTAAACATTTTTTTCTCTCTCAATTCAGGGTCCAGAATTATTTTGTCCAGAAAATGTAAATATTCTTATAATGCTGAAAAGTATGGATATGACCTTCAGCCAAAGCGCAGACACCAGAGAGTTTATTTTTCCAAAGATGTAGGATGTTTGGGCCTTGTATGTTTCTCTGATAGAGATGTGTCAGTTTGAATTTCAGTATTCCTCTGGCTGGTCTGTGTAATGAACTCTATGTTATTACTTAGGGGAGATTTTAAAATTGATTAAGTTGGTATACACAGTCCCAGTCCATTCCAAGAAAAACAAAACTTGTACTTTTAGAGTTTCCTTCTGCCAAGTTGCATGTACATGATAAATTCAGCAAGACGTTTCATTTACGACATGTGACCTCAGTGTGTTCCACAGTATAGGAACTTAACTTCCAAAATACATCTGTGAACTAGACAGGGCAGTCATCTGAGCCTGGAAGTTGGTGTGACCCTTTCTCTTGTCGTTCCTGTCTTCTTCTTCTTTTCTTTCTTTCTTCTTCTTCTTTTTTTCTTCCTCTTCAGCAGGTAGGTCTCTGGTTTTACATTCAACAGCTGAGAGAGCACGAATTACCTCCAAGTCTTCGTTTGTGTCTAGCTCAGAAACCTAAACGGATGGGAGAATTCGGTGGTTCCAAGGAAAGAGCAAGCAAGTCGATACAGGAATTTTGGGTCCCTTGTATACCAGTGTGGTAGGATGTTCCCTGATCCTTGTCCAGGACGAGGGTCAGAAAGATTGTATTACAGTTTAAAGCTTCACGAGAGGCTGGAGAGATGACCTAGCAGTTAAGGTGCTCATCTGCAAAGCCTGGCAACTCTTGGTCCAATCTCCAGGTCTCACCATCAGCCAGATGCGCAGTGACACAAGCCCGCAATGACGCACATTTGCACAAGGGGGCGCTCGCGTCTGGAGTTCCTTTGCAGTGGCTGGAGGCCCTCCTGCGCCCATTCTCTCTCTCATTTTCTCTCTCTCTCATTCTCTCTGTCTCTCTCTCTCTCTCTCTCTCTCCCTTTCCCTCAAATAAATAATCCTTTGTTCTGACACATGCCATGCCAGAAGTCAGACATCATGGAGCCATGGCTTCCCCTTAGGACAGACGCTGGGATTGATGGATCAAGGCTCCACCAAACCCATTTCTTGTATATTTAAGGAAAAATATTTCTCCTCTTATTTCTCATTTGTTCATTCATTCACTCACTCACTCATTCTCTCCATGCTGGAGGTTGAACCCTGAGCCTTCCACATACTAGACAAGTGCTGTATTATTAAGCTGCACCCACAACCCAAGGTGGGCCTCTTAAAGATTTGGTGGTATGTATGCGGGACATATGTGTTACCTCATGGAAAGGAGGGAGGAAAAACAAAGAGGAGAGATCCCCAGGCTGATGGTGATCAAGTCTCTTCCCTCTGTTGACAGATAAAAATCTCAAAATACAAATCGAGTTGAGTTTGACAAAAGTTAAAAATCAAGTTGGCAGGCTGGAGACATGGCTTAGTGCCTAAGGCGCTTGCCTGCAAAGTCAAAGACCCCAGGTTCAATTCCCCAGCACCCACGTAAGCCAAATGTACAAGATGGTGCATACATCTGGAGTTCGTTTGCAGGAGATCCAAGAAATAGAAGGTCACATTTTTAATTTATTTATTTGCAAGCAGAGAAAGATAGAGAGAAGAGGGACAGAGAGAGAATGGGCACGTTAGGAGTGCCAGCCACTGCAAACCAACTCCAGTGCATGTGCCACTTTGTATATCTGGCTTTAAAAAAATTTTATTTTATTTGTAGAAGGCCACTTCTTAAATGAATCCATAACAGAAGAAAATGAGCAGATGAAGAGTTCTACAGAGGAATTCTCACATTTAAGAACCTTATCTGAGGGCTGGAGAGATGGCTTAGCAGTTAAGCGCTTGCCTGTGAAGCCTAAGGACCCTGGTTCAAGGCTCGATTCCCCAGGTCCCATGTTAGCCAGATGCACAAGGGGGCGCACGTGTCTGGAGTTCGTTTGCAGAGGCTGGAAGCCCTGGCGCGCCCATTCTCTCTCTCTCCCTCTATCTGTCTTTCTCTCTGTGTCTGTCACTCTCAAATAAATAAATGAAACATTAAAAAAAAAAAAAAAAGAATCTTATCTGAAATACGTGTTTATGTGCCAAGAGTTTAACCTGAACTTATACACTGATCTTAACAGTTTGTGAGGATGGAATGACTGTCCTAACCAACTCCGTATTCCAATTAGGAATAAGGAAATAAATATGTGTAAATAATTTGCCTGGAATTCAAAATGAGGTCAGTGTCTGAAGTTAAAAGTATAAAACATGAGCTAGAGAGATGGCTTAGAGGTTAAGGCACTTGCCTATGAAACCAGAGGACCCAGGTTCGATTCCCCAGGACCCACATAAGCAAGATGCACAAGGTGGC
This sequence comes from Jaculus jaculus, assembly GCF_020740685.1. Taxonomy (NCBI): domain Eukaryota; kingdom Metazoa; phylum Chordata; class Mammalia; order Rodentia; family Dipodidae; genus Jaculus; species Jaculus jaculus. The sequence continues at coordinate 3,107,259 of NC_059121.1, read as the reverse complement.
TCATGTGTTCAGAGTTTGTTTGCAGTGGCTGGAGGTCCTGGTGCACCCATTCTCTCTCTCACTCTCTCTCTCTCTCTCTCTCTCTCTCTCTCTTTCTGCCTTTTTCTCTCTAAAAATAAATCAATAAATATTTAAAAATATATAAGACAAAATATATATTTATTTATAAGATATATTATAAATATATATTTATAAAATATATAAACCAGAAAAGTGTACCGTGAGTGTACAGAACAGTTGCAGAACAGGAGATCCATGAAGCATCTTACCCCCACCCCCACCACCTGCTTCAGGATCCAGACAGCTTCGAGCTCTGACTCTTGCCCTCCACAAAGCCCCTAAGTTTCAGACTCAGTGTGATTCATTTCCTTCTTTCATTTCTTGTGTCCCCGTGATGTGATTTGGGTTATTTTATTTGCTAACAAATACCAACATTTTTGAGACACTTGAAGTGGAATGCTGTGTAACTGTAAAACAGAGCGGAGTTGATGTTCTTTGTCCGTTCGGGAGCTTTCTATTGACATGAAGTGGAGTGCTTTTATCATGGGAATCTCTTGGTTCTTGTATTCTCAAGAGAAGGAATTTAGTGAGAGATGCAGGTGGTTTAGGCAGAAGTTTGTTTCACAAAGCCAAGCAGACACTCAAAGAGAGACTGGAGTTAAGCTGCACCAAAGGAGGCGGTAAACCCAGTCAGTGGTTTCTGATGTGTATATTTGAGTGACTTTTTAATAAATATTTATTTTAGTTTTTTTTATTTGATGGGGGGAGGAGAATGGGTTTGCCAGAGTCTGCAGCCACTGCAAATGAATGCCAGATATCTGTGCCATCTTGTGCATCTGGCGTACATGGGTACCGGAGAATTGAACCGAGGTCCTTTGGCTTCGTAGGCAAATGCCTTAACCACTAAGTCATCTCCCCAGCCCTCAGTGGGCATGTATGATGTGGGTGAGTTATTCATGGGATAAAGTGACCCTGTCTCTCTTTCCAAATCATGGTGTGCTGGATCTCCCCTTCAAATTAATTCTTTTCATGATAGTCTAGAAAAGCCTATGGAGGCACAAAGGGAATTCAAAACTAAAGTGTAAGTGATAATAATAAAACAATAAGGGTCTTTTACAGATCCAGACCATTTGTTTGACATTTAGCATATTAGGAATTTTATTTTATTTTTTTGATTTTTCGAGGTAGGGTCTCACTCTAGCCCAGGCTGACCTGTAATTCACTATGGAGTCTCAGGGTGGCCTCGAACTCATGGCAATCCTCCTACCTCTGCCTCCCGATTGCTGGGATTAAAGGTATGTGCCACCGTGCCCGGCTGGCACGTTAGTCTTTGATATAGTAGGAAGCACCTAAATGCAACCTCAGGGATGTTAAACTACCTACTTCTTTATTTTTATTTATTTATCACTGTGCTGTTTGTGTGCTCATGTGTGTGTGGGTACACATGATCACGCATGCTCATGAGTACAAGCGTACTTGTTGAAAAACATCACAGTTCATAAAACAGCATCGAAAAGAATGGTGGACAGAATGAATTTTCTTCCGTTTGCACCTTTTGGCTTTCCTGTATAACATCTGAAAAAGCTTTATATTTTCTACCAATGAGCTCTAGATATCACTTTCTAACAGAGGGAGAACCTGCTCACCAAACTGCCCAGTAAGCACTTCTCTTAACGTTCAGACCCAGATTATTATTATTATTTTTTTTTTTGGTTTTTCGAGGTAGGGTCTCACTCTAGCCCAGGCTGACCTGGAATTCATGATGGTGTCTCAGGGTAGCCTCGAACTCACGGCAATCCTCCTACCTCTGCCTCCCGAGTGCTGGGATTAAAGGCGTGCGCCACCACGCCCAGCTCCAGACCCAGATATTAATGCCACTCTCACTTTTGGTTAGAGAACCTTCTCTTTTCAGGTGGCAGTGACATTGAGATGAGTCAAAACGCACCTTGGTGCTGAGAAGAAGTGACAGAGGAGTGTTCAGCACTGAAATACCTCTATTACGCCTTCCAAGGCTCAGGGTCCATTGCAGAAGAGGTGGCAGAAAGAATGTAAGAGCCAAAGGCAGGGTAGGACTCCTTACAACGTGCTCCCTCCAGACATAAAATGGCCTGGATCTCCATGACCTCACAGTGCCTGACACTACCTACACAAGACCGTCATAAGAGGAGGAAAAGATGATGACATCAAAATAAAAGAGAGACTGATTGAGAGGGGGAGGGGATATGATGGAGAGTGGAGTTTCAATAGGGAAAGTGGGGGGAGGGAGGGCATTACCATGGGATATTGTTTACAATCATGGAAGTAGTCAGTAAAAACAAATAAATATTAATTTAGAAAAGCCGTCTCATTTCGTTTTCCCATGGCTCTCTGTGCAGGATTCCCCTTACTAAAGCCTGCAACAACGTACCACATCACTTCCTCTTGGTCTCAACTCAGCTCGCCTTAACCACATGGGCAGAGTTCTCCTGCCTTGTCACCCCCCCTTCCAAAGACTCTGGGGACCCATTCTTTCTGCCTCATCTTTCACAGTTGACACTTCTCAGGGTTCAACTGTTAGGCTTCTTTTACCCAATAGTCTCTTACGATGATTTCATCGATCGTAACAGAGAGAGAAAGAGAGGAAGATAGAGTTACCAGGGTCCCCAGGAGCTGCAAACAAACTCCAGATCCATGTGCCATTTTGTGCATCTGTTTTACGTGGGTCCTGGGGAATTATGCCCCAATCATTAGGCTTTGCAGACAAGAGGACTGCAGAGACATCGCTGCAGGCCAACTCTCTTTCATTAATAGTTACTGCAATTAGAAGGGCTGTCCGGTGCAGCCTGCGCGAGCAGACCTGTCTCTGAGCTCCAAGTCTGCAGGTCCAAACAGCTTTCACCTTCTGTTTGCTAAGTACTCTGCTGAGGCCTGTGGGTGGATGTCTTACTTTGAACTTTTTATATTCTTTTTGCATTGTATTTGTTTGCTCATAAAGACATGTGTTACAATGCATATATTCTTTTAAAGCTTCAATTAAAAAAGGATAAAGAATTATTTCAGTTTACTCCTGTTCATCTTTCTTTTTAAACCTTTTTATTTATTCATTTTCAAGCAAGAGAGAAAGAGAGAGAGAGGCAGAGAGAATGGGGGTAGGGGAGAGAGAGAATGAGCATGCTAGGGCCTTCAGCTGTTGGAAACAAATTCTAGATGCATGTGCCACCTTGTACATCTAGCTTATGAGGGTTCTGGGGAATCAAACCTGGGTCCTTTGGCTTTGCAGGCAAATGTCTTAACTGCTAAGCCATCCCTCCAGCACTCCTGTTCCTCTTTCTACATCACCTCATCACCTCTCCCCCATCTACCATTAGCAGCCTGACATTCTCACTTAGCTATCCAACAATCCAGTGACAATGCTGGGATTGCTTTACAGAAAGGGAGATCAATAAGGGAAGACGATTTTTAAACACTTGTCTAACACACCTTGGATAGAAAGTATCAGAATGAGGGAACCAAGAGGTGCAGGTCTTCTTAATGAAGCACCCCCTTCCTTCTTTTCCTTCTGCTGTATCCCTAAGTATCTCTTGCAGGTACCCCAAGTTCAACTGTCCAAACATGAACTCACAATATTCTTGCCCCAAGCAAGTTTACCAAGCTCAGCCCTACTCTGGAGCCTTAACATCAGCAAAGGGACAGTGAGATATTTATTTGTTTGTTAAGTATGGGTGACCTTAACACCACTTCATCTTTCATGATTCATATCTAATTAGCCATGGGACCTTCCTGATATGATTTTTTATTCATTTATTTGAGAGGGAGAGACAGAGCCACAAAGAAATAGATACAGAGAAAAAAAGAAAGAGAGAGAGAGAGAGAGAGAGAGAGAGAGAGGGGGGGGGGCAATAGGGAGGCACACCAGGACCTCTATCTATAACAAATGAACTGCAGAAGACTTGAGCCTGGGTCCTTAGGCTTTGCAGGCAAGCGCCTTAACCACTAAGCAATCCCTCCAGCCCCTGATGTGAGGCTTAACTCTCTTGAATCTGTAAAATTCTCCTCATGGCCACTGACACACCCTGCTTCCACACTTGCCACCATCCAGATCAACCGGATCACACCATCACCAATTAGATCTTTCAGAAATGCTCACATCAGATCACCGCCACTCTGCTTCTTTGGCTTTCCATCGCTCTGAGAATAAATGGGATCTATTGTTCGTAAGGCTGACAGGACTCTCTGTCCAGCCCCTGACCGCTGCCCTGGCATCGTGTGGCCACCCTCTGTGCTGAGGGTCCTCTCTCTGCTTCTCAGACAAGTCTCACTCTTCCCTGTCCCTCTGGTTCCTCACAGGCTGTCAGCACTGTTTGGAATTCTTTTCTCTGCCATCCCATTCTCCACAACTCTACTTAGGACGCATGCTTACGTGGCCCAGAGCCTTTGTTGAGTTTTTCTACTCTCAACTCTTCCGTGATTTCATAGTTCACTGTTGGCTTCACGTGTTTCACATTTATCATCATGTAATGAGCTCGTTGGTTCGATGTACGATTTTCCTATTAGGCAGCAAGCTACAGGAAGGCAAACATGGTGTTGCGGTCACTCAGCCCTATGCCTGGAACATAGAAGGCTCATAAATACTTGCGAAATGATACTCGGTATGACTTTTAATTGACTCTCAAGTTTTCGTTCCTGGAAATTAGGGATGGTAACATTAGCTTCGAAGTCACGTTACCTCGTTCAGGCAAGTAAGGACTCATGTCTGGCATTGCTGGCTTCGCTGTGGCATATTCAGAGACACTTTAAATAGTTCAAGGAGCTAAGGTTGATCTCCAGCGGACATCCCTGGGGAATAGAAATGGAGCCCTCGTAGCCTGGCCTCTTTTTTCTCCCTTACTTCTCTCCATGGCATGAAATTCATCAGAGGGCATTTAAACACTACAAAGCAAGATTACTAGGAAATCTTTCAAAAACTGTTTCTCTGTATATTTCCAAACAGTACTATTTTAATAGTTTTCAGAATGAAATTCTAATTCCACGACAACTCTCCGAACAATTTGCCACAGGGCAGACCATTAGAACTATGATAGGTATAATTAGAATTTCACTGGGCTCTCACCTTGTCTCCCCCTCCATTGTCCCCAAACACCAACAGGGACACAGCTGTGTGGTCAGCGGATTCCCATCTGTGAGTCCCCATCTGCTGAGTCTTTTGCACTTTTGCCAAGCAGATCTAGAAAACTAAAACACACCCTTAACTCTTGACTTTCCTCCTTCCTAATGTGCCGAGTGTAACAAAACAATAGCCGAAAGATCTTTAAGGGATTTCTCTCACGTTAGTCACCCGAATTGGTACTTCCAAGAAGTTCTGGGGCAATTAATGGTCTTTCTCCAGTCTTCTTATTAATGCTATTGTCAACAACTCGAAAGCCGTGGAGGAGGGCTCTGGGCAGAAGGGGGGGTGAGCCTCACCATGCTGTCTGGGAACAAATTGCAAATATTCAGGGCTAACATGAGTGTTGGGACTGTGCCTCACTCACCAAGGACAACAGGATGTGCAGAAATGCTATTGATGAGCTGTCGCACACAGGATGTCAGCTGAATGTCACATGTCTTCATTCCCAATTCTTCCTTCATTCTCTATCATCAAACTTACATCAAATCTTCATAAAGCAAGTTCATTTCCAGTCACTTCTGCAAGTTTTAAAATCTGGCAAAGGCTAGAGAGATGGCTTAGTGGTTAAGGCACTTTCTTGAAAAGCCAAAGGACCCAGGTTTGATTCCCCAGTACCCAAATAAAGCCAGATGCACAAGGGGGTGCACGCGTCTGGAGTTCATTTGCAGTGGCTGGAGGCCCTGGTGTGCCCATTCTCTCTCTCTTTCTCTGTGTCTTCCTCTTCCTCTCTCTCTCTCTTTCAAATAAATAAATAAAAATAAATGTTAAAATATTCTGAATGGGAAATATCTGAGAAATCATGCATAGTGTTCTAATTGACTACCAGGTGCCATTCTGACTGGATTTCCACATGTCTATTCTTTGTAGCTGCTTTTCTAGGAACATTGGTGGAAAAGGCTCCAAACATTTTCTTTCTGTTTTGACTGTGTGTGTGCAAACATGTTCATGCATGTCAGTGCAGGTGCATATGTGCCACCGTGTGAAGGTCAGAGGACAACATGGCACACCTGCCCTCACGCTCTACCTTGCCTGAGGCGGGGTCTGTAGCTGTCGCTGACACCTGCTCCGCTCGCCAGCAAGGTGGCTTGTGAGCTGCTGGGCAATTCTCCTGCTCCTGCCTTGCTTCTCATCCTAGTGTGGTGGAATTACAGACGTTAGTGCTATGGCATTCAGGTTGTGTTTTTTTAAATATTTATTTATTCATTTGCAAACAGAGAGAGATAAAGAGAATCTTCTCTTTTCAGATGGCAGTGACTTTGGGATGACTCAGAAGGCATCATGGTGCTGAGAAGAAGTGACAGAGGAGTGCTCAGCACTGCAATATCTCTATCACAACTTCCAAGGCTCAGGGTCTAATGCGGAAGAGGTGGCAGAAAGAATGTAAGAGCCAAAGGAAGAGTAGGACTCCTTACAATGTGCTCCTCCAGAAACAAAATGGCCTGGATCTCCATGACCTCACAGTGCCTGACACTACCTACACAAGACCATCATAAGAGGAGGAAAAGATCATGACATCAAAATAAAAGAGAGACTGATTGAGATGGGGAGGGGATATCATGGAGAATGGAGTTTCAAAGGGGAAAGAGGGGGGGAGGAAGGGTATTACCATGGGATATTTTTTATAATCATGGAAATTGTTAATAAAATTTGAAGGGAAAAAAAAAGAGACAGACAATAAGAGTGGGCATGCCAGGGCCTCCAGCCATCGCAAAGGAACTCCAGATGAATGCAGCACTTTGCAAACCTGGCTTTAAGCGCATACTGGGGAATGAGACCCAGGTCGTTTGGCTGGGCAGGCAAGCACCTTAACCAGCAAACCATCTCTCTAGCCCCGGTGTCCAGTATTTATGTATGTTCTTAATTTGAACTCAGCCATTCATACCCATTCAGGAAGCACTTGGTCCTCCACGCCAACATGCCAACTCTAGGCTCAAAACTTCTTAACATATCTTTGGGAATTCTTCTGTAAATTGCCTATCCTTCCACACTCAGTTTTCACGTGGCCTCTTTGGAAAGTGCTCCCTGATTTTGTCAGGAAGAATTAAATGATTCATCATGTCATTCCTCTTTCTCTTACTGTTAGATGTTCCTAAAAACATATCTCTGGGAGCTGGGGAGATGGCTCAGTGGGGAATGGCACTTGCTTGCTCTGCCTGCATTCAATTTCCCAGTTCACACAGAAAGCCCAGTGTGCAATGTGGCTCATGTGCCTGGTGTTCATTTGCAGTGGCAAAAGGCTCTGATGAGCCCGTATTCTCTCTCTCTTTTCCCCCTCCCATGAATAAATTTAAAAAGTTTTAAATAAAAAAGCCTGGAGCTGGAAAGGTGGCTTAGTGGCTAAGGCATTTGCCTGCAATGCCAAAGGACCCAGGTTCGATTCCCCAGGACCCACAAAAACCAGATGCACAAGATGGCGCATGCATCTGGAGTTTGTTTACAGGGCTGAATGCCCCGGCATGCCCATTCTCCCCCCCCCCACTCTCTTTCTCTCTCTATGCCTCTTTCTCAAATAAATAAAATAAAAATAAACAAGGTCTGGGAATGTATGCAGGCATAAAATATTTGCTTAGAATATATGGAGCCCTGAGTTTAACTCTCAGTACCTCAACAATATACATCTTTAATTATAAAGCATAGCTTTTATTTACATGCCTAACTCCTTTGACGATGATTTAATTTTTTTCTGTTTGTATAACATATGCCTCCATGTTCCTAAAACATTAATAAATGAATGAATAATATTTATTTCTTAATTTTTATAATTTCTCAATATTCAGGAAAATGAGCAATTTGAGTAAGCTCTGTGCAGAGCAGTGTGACATTCATGTTTAGCATGTTATTTAGAACCTGTCCACAGCAACATTTCTCAAAGAGAAAACCAACTACAAAGATAAATCAGCTTCTCAACTTGGTCCCTCATTTCTACCTTCACCTTGATTGACCCTGTTGTGTTTTATTTTTTAATGTTTAATATAAGAAACAAGAAACTAGCCTTAATTATGTTCTTGTGCAGAGTACGTCACTTGGCCTCGCTTCAAGTCTCTCGGTGGAGGTTTGTGGGGTTGCTTGGTAGATTTTAGGAGATAAAGCATGGCGCATATGGCCTGATGCATGGTAACTTCTGGATAGTGCTTCCCTGCTCCTTTTACGAGCATTGCAAACTTGACACTGCAGTTTGATTTTTCCACTGTTATCCTACATCTCTATTCTTACAAAGATGAGAACCATAAAGGAATGATCAAAAGGCAGGAAATGAGAGGGAAATTATGAAATAAAAGTGGCTTAAAACCAGAAAATTTATCTTTGAAGAGAACTCATATATTTGACTTCTATCAGATCCACATGCAGCCTGTCCGGAGGAATCTTCATTACTCGCAATATGTCACTTCTTTGAAAACTAATGGTCGGACATAGCTCTTAGCTGACTTATCTTAACAAGGGACATTTGGGGCAGCCTGCCATGAATGGAGCTCGACAGATGGACCTCTGTTCACTGGCTGCTTCCAGGCACTGTCATGCTATCCTTCAGAGAGGGGGCGGGGAGAAAGAATATCTCTCTCAAAGGCACAAAGCTTTAGTTTCATAACTAAAATATACCAGTTAAAATTAATAGCCAAAGTATCAAAGAATGACTTCATTTATATCTCCTTTACTGCCAGTGATTTCCAATAGCCTTTTTATTATTATTATTTTGGTTTTTCAAGATAGGGTCTCACTCTAGCCCAGGCTGACCTGGAATTCACTCTGTATTTTCAGGGTGACCTCAAACTCACAGTGATCCTCCTACCTCTGCCTCCCAAGTGCTGGGATTAAAGGTGTGCCAGGACACCAGGCTTCAGTGGCCCTTTTTTTTCTACTATACATGAACATGTAAACTCCCTATTAATGAAAGGTTAGCTTTTTGACTTAAAATACTTGTTCTTAAGATTTGCATCAGTAAGAATTAGTATGCAATAAATTATATTGTGCCTGTAAAGCCCAGAGGAGACTGGATATCAAGGGAAGACTTGCTGAAATGAGAGACTTCTATAAGCTGATTCTGGAGTATAAACAGGATACATTAAGTCACAGAAGACAAGCAGGTGACAAAAGGGGCAGGACTGAGCATTTAATAGCCCGACAGCTAAACATCATGACTTGTCCAGTGAGCTACAAAATAGGTGACTGTGATGGGCTGAGGAGATGGACCAGGGAAGGTGCTTTGGCAAATAAGCATGAGGACCTGAGTTCAGATCCCCAGGGCCCATGTAAATTTCTGGGTATGGTGGCATGCACCTGTAATCTCAGTACTGGGCAGGTAGAGATAGGAAGTACCCGGAGTTTGCTTGCAAGGTCATGTAGCCAAATCAGTGAGTCCTAGGTTGAGAGAGGCTGTCTCAAAGAATAAGGTCAGAAGTGATGGAGGAATATCCCCATCATGTCAACCTCTGCCTACATGTACACACTAACACATGTAAACACATATGCAATTGTGCACACAAGCACAGTGCACACACATGTATGTTCAAGGAAGTAGATGGTTGTGGTGCTGAGCCTGGCTAGTGAGAGGTGGTAGAAGGAAGATAAGCTTTAAAACAACTTGATTACTTAATTAATTACTGCCGCACTTCAGGTAGATCTTCTTAGTTCCACTATACAAGCAGGAATGCTAAAAATTGGGCTAGAGAGATGGCTTAGTGGCTAAGGCACTTGCCTGCGAAACCCAAGGACCCAGGTTCGATTCTCCAGGTCCCATGTAAAGCAGATACACAAGGTGAGGCATGCACCTGGAGTTCATTTCCAGTGGCTAGAAGCCCTGGCGTATCCTCTCTCTCTCTCTCTCTTTCTCTCTCTCTCTCCCTCTCTCTAAGTCTCTCTGTCCCTCTTCCTCCCTTCTCTCTGTCTCAAATAAATAAATATAAATATTTTTAAAAAGAAATGCTAAAAATAAGGGAATTTCGATACATTTGCTTAAGTCTATACTAATAGACAGAAATTAACAAGTAGGTGCAAAGCCAGTCAATTTAGGGCCACTCCATCTTAACCATGGTACCACGGTCTTGAATAAATACATTGCAATACCTCTTGATTATTTAGCTTATTTTCATTATCTTTGCCGTCATAAACAGTGCTATGATACACAGTTGTTTTTCTTAACCTATCTGCAAGAGTTCTTTTAGCATGAAATTTCTGAGCTAAGATCTGTTACTGACATGTCATCGTGTTTATTCTTCTTTTGGTTTATTTTTGTTTCAATTTCTAACTTTTAATTTCTTCACTCTTTATTTTCAGGTTTTTGAGTTGGGAATATAGAAGTTAATGCTATTAAAATCTAAGTGCTAGAAATCGTTGTTCTTATCACCAACTGTTGGTTTTAATGGATTATGATAAGAAAACAGTACAAAATTATACCCAACCTTTGAAAATGTTTATGTTAGATTTTTCTAGAGCCAGTGCTTTGTACGTTCTTGATAAATATCTTAATGGTCTTTGCTGAGTTCTAAGTCTTTCTTTTCCTTTAAAATGCAGTGATTTATCATGCTTTAAGTGATTAGGACATATTTTAAATAACACAGCTCAATGCCATATCTCATACACACACACACACACACACACATACATAATGTAAAGTTCTTTAATATGTATTTTTATTTGTTTCAACTTTTAAAAACATTTCTCTAATGATAGTTCTGGGTATTTGGTCTTTCCCACTGTGTTGGTTTTTGTACCCAGGAATTCCTATTATATTGTGTGCTAGACTTTGTTGCCTAAATTCTCTATTTTTCACTTTAGAATTTCTTTTATTCCCCACATTTTTTTGTTTTGCTTCTTATTTATCTCCAGGTGGTTTTTTGTTTTTTTAATCTGTGTGTATTCCTGTGTTTATTCAAATTAGTCCTCATTTCTTAGTTGATTTTTTTCTTTGATGATTAAACTTTTCCTCACTTCTATCATCACATACCCAAACTGTTTATTTCTTACCTACGCTGTTCTTTCCTTTATTATTATTATTATTATTATTATTTGAACATTTTGTTGAGAATTTAATAATGAAGGGGATGGAGAGATGGCTCAGCAGTTAAGGAACCTGCCTCCAAGGCCAAAGGACCCAGGTTCAATTTAAGCCAGATGCACAAAGTGGCACATATGTCTGGAGATTATTTGCAATGGCTGGAATCCCTGATGTGCCCAAGGCTTTCTTTCTCTTTACATCTGCCTGTTTATCTCTCAAATGAATAAATAAAATACACTTTTAAAAAACTTGGCATGGATGTGCATGCCTTTAATCCCAGCACTTGGGAGGCAGAGGTAGGAGGGTTGCTGTGAGTTCGAGGTCTCCCTGAGACTACATAATGAATTCCAGGTCAGCCTGGGCTAGAGTGAGAGCCTGCCTTGAAAAACTGAAAAAAAATATATATATATACATGTACATATATAGAGAGAATTTAATAATGAAGATAATGTGATTTGTGTTCTTTTTTGCATTTTTTAAAAAAACTTTATTGACAATTTTCATACATGTACAGAATGTAACTTTTTTTATTATTAAGTAGGAACTTGGTATGGACACATCATACGTTGGTGCCATCATTCCTCTCCTGTTCCCACTCCGCTGACAGCTCTCCTTGGTGGGATTACTGGTATTTACCATGGAGTGGTAAGAGCAGAAGTCTGTCCTTGGGAGATGGGGAGAGAGGGCGTAATGTCTCTGGATATTCCGTCACCCTGTGGCTCTTAGTGTGTTTCTGTCCCCTCGTCTTCCACTTCCCTGGGCCTTGGTGGGTGTCTTAAGTCGGCTTCAGTGTTGGGCTCTCAGCAGTTGCTGGATCTCTGCTTTGGTGCGTTTCGAGTGTCCTCAGTGTCTCCATCACCCTGGTGCAGGTTGTCAGGCTCGTGGTGGGAGCAGCACTCTTGCTCATCTCACCAGCTCCTCTGTGCTTTCACCTGGGCCCCAGCTGCTGTGTGAGGGGCGGTTCATCTACTGCCAGGGAGTCTTGTCTTGTTCATGGATTATGGTTGTCCTCGGTGCTTTCATTTTACCCCCAGAACTCTAGCCTCGCTGTGGATCTGCCCTCTTGACCGGAAGTCCTTATCATGCTCTTGTCTCTCACCTTCTTTTGTCCCCTTCCCCCACCCTTATTCCGCTGAGACACTGCCCATGCTGCCATTGTCACTGACTTCTATTCATTTTAAAATGTTAAGTTCTCTGGGGACTTTCGAAATGTCGTCTTATTCTCTCGACTTGCTCCTCTCCACAAGGCGGCCTTGGAAAATGGCATCTCGGGGAACCCGCCTGACTGCACCTGACTGCCAGGAGAATGGCCAGACTGTCATGTAGCTTCTGCAGCATGGCTTGTCACAGGTCATTTTCTATGACGCGTTGACAACTTCAGCCTTTTATTTTTAGACAGTCCTCTGGCTTTGCTCACCTCATCTCCTTTTTTTACTCTGTTTCCTTTTGTTTGTTGTTTGTTTTCTAGCTCAGGCTGACCTGGAATTCACAACGGAGTCTCAGGGTGGCCTCGAACTTATGGCAATCCTCCTACCTCTGCCTCCCGAGTGCTGGGATTAAAGGAACCTCCTCTACTGTTTAATAAACCTTTCTTTCTGTTCTCATTCACAATGTTCTCCCTAAATGATAATATATTCCTGTTGGTTTGCTTATGCCAAAATTTATTACTTTTAGCCAGATTGAGAGTGGAAGAGACAGAGAGAGAGAATTGGCCATCAGGGGCCTCAGCCACTGCATAGAACTCCAGATGCTTGCGCCACCTGGTGGGCATGTGTGACCTTGCGTTGCCTCACCTTTCTACATCTAGGTTACATGGGATCTGGAAAGTGGAACATGGGTCCTTAGACCTTGCAGGCAAGCACCCTAACCAGTAAGCCATCCCTTCAGCTCTGAAAATTATTTGGAGACAATAAGGGGTTATGCATGCTCTTTGGGCCCTCCCATTTATATCCCCTGTAACCATCTTCAAACTGGAGCCTGCAAAACGCTTTCTGCTTCAAGCTCCTCTTCTCAAGTTGCCTTCTGTTTCTTTCCAGCGAGCACCTGCCGGCTTCTTTGAAGAACGCCGGCCTCTTGTTTGTGTTTGCTTGCCCACTTGCTGATTTTACAGTGTCATGATCCCTTTTGACCCCTTCTAGGTTATGAGCTCTGGGAAATAATCTTGTCTTCTAAGTTTATTTTAGATAAAACCAGACTATGTCTAAAATAAAAGATATTTCAGGAAGATTTAGAAAATTTTATCCTGTTACTTACCCAAATTCTTTTCTACCGTTTTTTGCTGTGTGTATGTGTGTGTATCTGTCTGTGCGTGATTTGTGTGTGTTTATGTGCATATTTATGGGGGCATCATGAGCACATGCCCCACTGTGTGTGAGTAGGTGAGAGGACCACCTAATTTGAGGCAGAGTTTCTCATTTATTTTTACTGGATGGCCTGCAAGCACCATGAAGGCCTCCTGCCACTGCTGGGGTCGTCGCTGCCCCACCTCAGGGTCCAGCTTATAGGGGTGCTGGCCGTCAGAGTTCAGGTACTCATCATTACGCAGTAAGCATCTTATCCGCTGAGCCATATCCCCATATTCCCTTCTAACTTTTTTTAAAAAGCTTTTAATCTTTATGTTGGCATGCATGTGGTATACACATATGGGTGAAGTTGCATGCACTCCACACACATCCGTACAGAGGCCAGAGATAGGTCAGGTGTCGCAGTCCGGTTCACATTGCTGGTAGAAATCACCCAACCGGGCTGGAGAGATGGCTTAGCGGTTAAGCGCTTGCCTATGAAGCCTAAGGACCCCGGTTCGAGGCTCGGTTCCCCAGGTCCCACGTTAGCCAGATGCACAAGGGGGCACACGCATCTGGAGTTCGTTTGCAGAGGCTGGAAGCCCTGGCACACCCATTCTCTCTCTCTCCCTCTATCTGTCTTTCTCTCTGTGTCTGTCGCTCTCAAATAAAAAAAAAAAGAAAGAAAGAAAGAAAGAAATCACCCAACCAACAGCAGCTTGTGGAGAGAAAGAGGTTTATTTGGCTTACAGACTTGAGCGGAAGCTCCACGACGGCAGGGGAAAACAATGGCATGAGCAGAGGGTGGACATCACGCCCTGGCCAACATAAGGTGGACCACAGCAACAGTAGGGTGTGCCAAACACTGGCATGGGGAAACTGGCTATAAAGCCCATAAGCCCGCCCCCAACAATACACTCCCTCCAGGAGGCATTACTTCCCAAATCTCCACCAGCTGGGAACCTAGCATTCAGAACACCTGAGTTTATGGGAGACGCCTGAATTGAACCACCACATCAGGTGTTCTCTCATCACTCATCTATGTATTGCTTGTTTGCTTCCATTTTTTGTTTTTGTTTTTCAAGGTACAGTATCTCTAGCTGAGGCTTTCCTGGAATTCACTATGTAGTTTCAGGGTGGCCTCAAACTCACCGCAACCCTCCTACCTCTGCCTCCCGAGTGCTGGGATTAAAGGCATGCGCCACCATGCCCGGCCGTATTGCTTTCTTAAAGGCAGGGTCTATCCCTCAACTCAGAGCTACCTCCCAGAAATTCTCTGCTCCTGTCCCCATGTGGCCTGGGGTTCCTGACATGTATAGCCATCCCCAGAGTTTCATATAGGTTCTGGGAAGCCATACCAGTCCAAGAAGTCCTCATGCGTAAGTGACAAGTGCTCATAACTACTAAACAGCCTCCCCCCCCCCAAAGTTTTCTAACTTTTTAAAGTGACCTTTAAGATATTTCTTTACAATGACAACTAACACATCCAATTTTGAGGTTTTACACTATCTCATCTGTGGTGGTTCGATTCAGGTGTCCCCCATAAACTCAGGTGTTCCAAATGCTAGGTTCCCAGCTGATAGAGATTTGGGAATTAATGCCTCCTGGAGGGAGTGTATTGTTGGGGGCGGGCTTATGGGTGTTTTAGCCAGTTTCCCCATGTCAGTGTTTGGCACACTCTCCTATTCCTGTTGTCCACCTTATGTTGGCCAGGGGGTGATGTCCACCCTCTGCTCATGCCATCGTTTTCCCCTGCCATCATAGAGCTTCCCCTCGAGCCTGTAAGCCAAAATAAATCTCTTTTTTCCCAGAAGGTGCTCTTGGTTGGGTGATTTCTACCAGCAATGTGAACTGGACTGCAACATCATTCTTAGAAATTAGTTTTGGCTTTTACCCTAAAGCCAAATGATTTTTTTGTTTTGTTTTGTTTTGTTTTTTCGAGGTAGGGTCTCACTCTAGCTCAGGTTGACCTGGAATTCACTATGGAGTCTCAGGGTGGCCTCGAACTCATGGTGATCCTCCTACCTCTGCATCCTGAGTGCTGGGATTAAAGGCGTGCATCACCATGCCTGGCTAAACCAAATGATTTTTAAGTGCAAAAATGTGTTAAGTCAGGTATGGTGGAACATGCCTGTAACTGCAGCAACTACGGTAGCTCAAGAAGGAAGAATGAATGCTCTAGGTTATGTAGGGAGGCTCTGCCTCCAAAAGACATAAACCAAAAGGTTGTATTAATTTTAGCACACAACTGTTTACCCAGATAACCATGCTACCTCCGTCCAAGTTTCCTTCTAATCTGTCAGCATGTGGCTACGTTCCACTTCTTATTACATTGCTATTTAGAAAATGTGATCCTATCTTTTCAGCCCCACGAATACAAAAACATTCAGGGTATATTTATGAGAAAGAAAAAATAAGGCAAAACAGCAGTAAAATCTCAAGGTCATAGAAAGATATAAAAATCTAGAAGGATAAGACATTGAACAGGTAAAGACCGTCCGAAGACCACAAGTAAAATTTAATATAAAGGGTAAAAATAATTTGCTCAAAGCACAAAACCACAAAGGAGAAAGTGGTTACAACAGAAGTCAATGACAGCACATGGGTGAAAATAATTTTAAAATATGTTAAGGAACAAAAAGTGATCAAAAATTGAAAAGCAGATAATGATCACGTTATAAAATTACACAGCCTCTCTTCCAGCCAAGAGATACATTGAAATATTACTTAACTTCTGAATAACACAGTAGAAACCAGCTTTGATAAATGTACAAATTGAACGAGGAACGTGAAAAGGAGAAAAATGTTGACAACTCCCTGGAGACAGGCTTGCTTCATGTGGGGACCTCGCTGCCCAGCAAGAAGAACAGAGGAAGCTGTGTGCTGCAGTCAGGGTTGCATAGCTGACAGAAAACACCCGACCAGGAGCAGCTGTGGGAAGAAAGGTTTATTTTGGCTTACAGACTCAAGGGGAAGCTCCATGATAGCAGGGGAAAATGATGGCATGAGCAGAGGATGGACATCACGCCCTGGCCAACATCAGATGGACCATAGCAACAGGAGATTATGCTGGACACTGGCTATAACACCCATAAGCC
This sequence comes from Jaculus jaculus, assembly GCF_020740685.1. Classification (NCBI taxonomy): domain Eukaryota; kingdom Metazoa; phylum Chordata; class Mammalia; order Rodentia; family Dipodidae; genus Jaculus; species Jaculus jaculus. The sequence continues at coordinate 3,090,741 of NC_059121.1, read as the reverse complement.
AGCCCCCAACAACACACTGCCTCCAGGAGGCTTTAATTCCCTAATTGCCATCAGCTGGGGACCTACCTAGCATTCAGGAGAACACCTGAGGCAAGCCATCACTGTTCAAAGTTCTTGCTAGTCTACTGATATAGAGTATACGCTAAACTGCCAGCAAAAAATAAAAACCGTGTTCTAGTAGATAAACTTCCTTCTCTGATTTCCATGAAAAGTAAGGAAGTAGCAGTCTGCTGATACTGGGTACCCATTCCAATATCCCCACTCGTTCCCCCCCCAAAAATATAGTAAGTATAATTCTCAAGTTCCACTCTTGCATATGTGACATAGGACAACTTTATTGTCTACAACGAAGTGCATTTTTGCTGAGATCCCATGAGCGTGCTGTACTCTCTCCCTTTCTCATCTCTCGCACTGAGCTGAAGTCCTAACGGGCGGTCAGTCTGAAGGGAGGGCAGAGTTCCCAGCACCCTTCTGTCCGTGTGGAGATGCAGGGATGGACACTTGGTTTGGTCTCTGTAGGACTGCAGACAACACTATTTTGCTGTCTGCTTGGCCTATGCAGGACTGGGTTTCCCATGCTACTCCTGGGGATGGGAGCCATTCGATGGCTTTTATGCAGAAGTGGCAGTCTAGGATCTAATGGATTGGGTCCATAATGGATCCCAAGCGCTCCTCTGGCATTCTAGATCCAACTGGCGGGGCAGTATGCCAGGCCACTCCATCCAACATGTAGAATCTCTCTCCTCTTCCTTCCAAGGTACTGTTTTATTTTCAAAGACACTCTCCTCTCCTCAACTCATGCTATTGATTTCCTTTAAAACATGAGCCCTTGAAATTAGAAATAAAAAAAAAAGAGAGAGAGCACACAAAAACAATGCTCTCAACTAAATTGAGAGATGGGACAGAAAATGGGAGATATTTAACAAGATGTCATTAAGAATTAAGTGTTCCTATCACATAATTCTTTCCCTTACTATAAAATTGACCTAACCCAAAACTGTTGGAATCCAATTCAAAACACTGCTCTGTATTTTGCTATAAAAATGCTTTTAAACAAACATTTTTTTCTCTTTTAATCTGTGTTTTATTTGAACTAAAATGCTAACAAGGTCGGATTATCACAATACTTTATTGTGAACTTTCCTGGCTAAATAAACCCACCCTTATCCATTTTGAGCTTCTGTAAAAAACAAAAATATTTTGAAGGGTTGCTTTTTAAAATGTGCTTCATTTACAAAGAAAGCATAAGCTTATAATTTTGATGACAATGTGGTTTTCATTATCTCCCTTTGATATTAAAATAATCTTAAATTTTAGAACATTCTTTTTATCTTGAATTGAGACCACATTAGAAAAATGGTGAGAGAGGAAATCTTTTCCTTTAGTAACAAGTCTACAGATGTAATATCAAAGCCTGTGTCTATAGATAATTTCCAACACTATCATATTGTTGATGACTCCTTTGTGGTTACTCCCACATCTTTTTGACAGAAAAGAGCTAGATGCTACTCATTGACAACAACCAGTTATGAAGATTTTGTATTGGGCTTCTAAGAAAAGTTGGCCAAGAGAGCTCACAATATCTTTTGATGTCATTTTGGAGTGTGGTGGAAGTTCTTCTTAAAAACTAAACACCTATTCTTTGAAACCTTCAACCCATATAATATTTTGACATAGTTTTTCAAATTAAAATTCTTTCTCATTCTAATTTAAACATTCAAGGAATCATTACACAGATATATAAGCTATGGAATTTATTTTTTTGTTCAAAATAGGTAGAAACAAACTGCTCTAGTAGGAGGACTGTAACTATTCCGTCCTCAAAAGTGAAGCAAGAAGGAAAAGAAAAAAAGAAAGTAGTCATTTAAAGGTTTTCTACATCATCTTATGTCTACAAATCATCCTCAATTAAAGCTTCATATACAAAATATATGCTGATTATTTCACTGTGACTTCATTAAATTTTCACATGTCATTTCTTGAATAAAAAATCTATTCATGATGTGCAGATTTATAAGTATACATTCTTTTTTGGGAAGTATAAGTCTATAATGGTTTCATAGAGAATATAACCACTTTAACTAAACAAGGGAAAACTTCATGAAGGCAGGAGAAACATCAGTAATAGGGAAAGGGGATTAGAACAACAAAGTTGGGGTGTGGTAAACAAGACCTTCAAGAATTTAGTGTGCATTTTTATGCCATGTTTCCCAAGGTGAGTTAAAATACATCTGTTCCAATGAGGAATAGCCACTTATGTAAATCTGTGCACTTCAGTCAGCATGTCAATCAAGGCCATGAGAAAGAATGAGAAGATGGGCAGGCCCTTGGGAGAGCTAGTGTAAATAAAAATCACAAGGCAGAAAGGATCCTTTTGCACAGGGGAAAAAGTCCAAGATTTTCCCCTGAAACAATTTTTCTTTGTGTGCTTGGCCATTTCATAAAGCATGCACGACACATGTGCATTGGACCCATCAAGATATTTAACTTTCAGAACAATGTCCAGCTCTGATGTTAATAATTTAGTATGGCAGGTCATTTTGGAGAAAAAGAATAAATTTTTTTTTTTTTTAAAAAAGATGGTTTGCCTTTCAAAGGGCCAAAATTTACCAACTTTATTCATTTCTAGGTCAAGCTATCAAAGTCCCTGCCACCCCGGCCACTTTCTCACGGGTCTTATAAGCCATCCACAGGAAGGAAGCGCATCTGGAAATGTTCGTGATGGGGAAAATGCATCCCGCTGCTGAGATTCGCGCTCTTCTCTGCCATGGGGCTGGGAGCAGTACCCGAGGCGATGTTCTATGGTTTTATAGAAGCTGTGACTCTGCAGTCTTTCTTCCTCTTCCCTTCTCTCCATCCCCTCCACGTTCAGCTGTGTGACATCTGCGGTTACCCTTCCCCAGCTGCACATGAGTCAAAGTAGAGCGAGCATTCTTCCTTACATTTTTCTCGGGTCCTAGTGGCTGGCTCCTAAAGGGGAACAGCCCCTGCCAGCAATGGAAATATGCTCTGAAGCCCTCACACACACTTGGCATAGGAAGAGACAAGTTAGTGGAATAAAGAGAATGAAGAGAAATAAACCCTCACATGAACTTGAATTGGACATGTGATTGAGGGACTATTTCAAACAGCGGGCAGAGTTGCTTCATTTCATAAACGGAGGTAGGGCTGGCTATCCATCTGGAAGAAAATTAAGTTGGACTTCTAATTTACACCAAATGTAAAAAAATAAATCCCAGATGGGTTAAAGACTTACATGAAAAATTAAAACAATAAAAATCTTTCAAAATTCTATATACACAGTCCCATCAACAGGGAGATTGTTTAACCAGTTCTGGGAACTGAGAGAGACACACACACAGAGTATAACTATATGTTTATAATATATATATTCTATAGTTATTTACATAATTACATGTGGTATATAGTTATACCCATGTATATAACTATATGTAAATGTTTAAGTTTAAAATATGTTTTAAAAACACAACTTCGGGAAAGATACCTGTACACTAGAAAAATGGTCAATAGCTCTATTGTACAAACAGCAATTACAGATAAACAACAAAAAGAAGAAACAACCCAAGTGATGCTGAGGTAGTGGGTAGAAGGAGGTTTACTGCAAGTCTACTAGCCCAACACATTCAATTCTGTTGAAGCAACAATACAATAATTTATGACTGTCAGACTTTCAGAAAAGAGACAGTACTCAACTTGGTCAGGTCCAGAGGCAATGCTCTACTTCGCTACACAAAGAAATGTGAACTGTGGGTCTATGTTGAGAGCGATTTCATATACCAGTAAATTCAAAACTATATGCCACAGTCTACAAAACTTCACTTTCATACATTTATTCTATAGAACCATTGTGGAAAATCAAGTATTCACAAAGTGCTAACATGAAAAATGAATCGGCAAAAGCAGGAATCAAGGATCAGCAAAGGAACTGTTGAGTAGATGCCATTGAAAAATGTATTTAGTAGCAGTAAAAAGAATGTCCTGACTGACATGGGCTAATCAATGAAGCAGGTCTGTGGTTTAGCACAGAAATCAAAATTAATTCAGAGGACCTGGGCTGGAGAGATGGCTTAGCGGTTAAGCGCTTGCCTGTGAAGCCTAAGGACCCCGGTTCGAGGCTCGGTTCCCCCGGTCCCACGTTAGCCAGATGCACAAGGGGGCGCACGCATCTGGAGTTCGTTTGCAGAGGCTGGAAGCCCTGGCGCGCCCATTCTCTCTCTCTCTCCCTCTATCTGTCTTTCTCTCTGTGTCTGTCACTCTCAAATAAATAAATAAATAAATTCAGAGGACCCTAGGAGATGTGAGGGAAATGTAATGCTGTGTGTGGCTGATGCGGCCTTCTGCTCCACGTCGTGGGCATGAACGTCTAAGCCAGGCAGTTTACAGCAGGAAGGGTTTATTTCAGCTTACAGATCCAAGGGGAGCTTCCATCAAATGGCAGACACTGGCTCCCATTCATTAACCCGAGCAGAGAGAGACACAGCCAGACAGACACCACCACAAAACCAACAGCAAAACAGCAGGGACCCAGGCAGAGCTCAGACTGCTCTGCATACCTGTGGCTAGAAATCAGACTCACCCAATGACACCTTAGGGCTGCACCCCAGAATCCACCCCCAAGGACACTTTGTCTGGCCAGGCAGCTGGAGATAAGCATTAGTCAAACACTTGAGTCTACTGGGGCAGGGGACATATATTCAAACTAACACATAGGTGGTGGTGTTATTTCCTTTTTAAAAAGTAACACCATTGACATAATTCGACCTCTCAGGGTACAGAATTCAGCATATCATTTATTTGAACAATCTTTTTTTTTAATGTTTTTTTTTTTTTGAGGTAGGGTCTCACTCTAGCCCAGGCTGACCTGGAATTCACTCTGTAGTCTTAGGGTGGCCTCGAACTCGTAGTGATCCTCCTACCTCTGCCTCCTGAGTGCTGGGATTAAAGGTGTGTGCCACCATGCCCGGCTCTTAACAATCTTCTTTTCATGCTTTCATGGGGAATTACCCGAGAAAGCCTAAGGCACAGAAGGGCTGACTAAACACCCAGGGAAGGGACTGAGGACCTCATGGGGAAAGTGCAATTTGAACAGAAACCTGGGAAGCCTATGGTAATGGGCAGACAGACATTTGCCATGGATTAGGTCAAAGGACAGAAGACTCCAAACATACCTCACCAGCAACTTCTTAGTGCTCAACTTGAAGGGAAAATTCCAATTTCCTAAGGGTTCCTCTACCAAGGGAGTAAGCACATGAATACAAGGCCAGGGCTGGAGACATCCCTTAGTGGTTAAGGCGCTTGCCTGCAAAGCCTAAGAACCAAATTTCGAGTCCCCAGGACCCACGTAAAACCAGATGCACAAGGTGGCACATGCATCTGGAGTTTGTTTGCAGTGGCTGGAGGCCCTGGCATGCTCATTCCCTCTCTCTCTCTCTCTCTCTCTCTCTCTCTCTCTCTCTCTCCTTGCCTCTTTCTCTCACACTCTCTCAAGTAAGTAAATAATATATTTTTTTTAAAGACAAGGCCATAGCTAGGATTTTGATTGCCACCTCAACTCCTTTTTAACAGGTCCACTTCTTTGTGCCATCCTCTCACTTGTAACTCTATACCAAACAAGCACGTGTCTAACAGCAAGAACAGATCATAGTGACACACGGTAGAATTGCTACAGGCCCATGTCACTTCTTTCAGAGTCATAAATCAGAATACTTATTTTCTATCATTTTATTATTGACAACTTCCATAATTATAGACAATAAACCATGATATTTCCCTCCCTTTCCCCCATAGCCTCATTGCTATAGCTAAGAATCCCTGTACTATATAAATAAAAGTGGGGACACCCTTGTCTTGTTCCTGATTTTAGTGGAAAAGCTTCAAGATTTTCCCCATTTATAATTATGTTCTCTGTAGGTTTGTCATAAACAGCCTTTATTATGCTGAGATATGTTCCTTCTATTCCCACTTTCTGTAGGATTTTTACCAGGAAGGGAGGTTGGATTTTGTCAAGTGCCTTTTCTGCACCTATTGATATGATCAGGTGATTTTTGTCCTTCAGTCCATTTATATACTGTATTACATTCATCGATTTGCATATGTTGAACCATCCCTGCATCTCTGGGATAGAGCCTACTTGGTCAGGGTGAATGATCTTTTTGATATATTCTGTTTGCCAATATTTTGTTGAGAATTTTTGCCTCTATGTTCATGAGGGAGATTGGTCTGTAATTTTTTGTTGTTGCTGTTCTGTCTTTGTCTTGTTGTGGTATGAGGGTAATGCCTTTGTAGAAGGCATGTGGGAGGATTCCTCCATTTGTCTGTCTTGTGGAAAGGATTGAGAAACATTGATGTTGGTTCTTCCATTAATATTTGGTAAAAATTCACCAGTGAATCCATCAGGGCCTGGACTCTGTTTAGTTAGGAGCTTTTTTTTTTTTTTAATAACTTTTTAATCTCTGTACTTGTTATAGATCCATTTTAATGGTTTATCTCAACTTGATTTAATTTTGATAGGTCATGTAAATCTAGGAGATCATCCATTTCTTTCTATCTTAATGGAGAGTCAGTTCTTCAAGTATATCCTTCTGATTGTCTGAATTTCTTTGGTATCTGTTGTACTGGTGTCTTTTTCATTGCTAATTTTTTAATTTGTGTCTCTTCTCTCTTTATTATAGTTAGATTTGATAGGGGTTTATCAATCTTCCTTATCCTTATCCTTTCGAAGAACCAACTCTTTGTTTCATTGTTTATTTCTGGGGTTTTGTTGTTTCTATTTCATTAATTTCTTACCTAATCTTTATTATTTATTACTGTCTACTGATTTTTGGTTTATCTTGTTATTCTTTTTCCAATGCATTAAGGTGAATATTTAAGTTGTTTACTTGTGGCCTTTCTAATTTCTTAATATAGGCACTTAAAGCTATAAATTTCTGCCTTAGGACTGCATGCATTGTGCCTCAAAAGTTTTGGTATGTTGTAATCTCATTATCATTTGATTCTATGAATTATTTTATTTCCTTCTTAATTTCTACATTGATTGATTCATTATTTAATAGTGTAGTGTTTAGTTTCCATGATTTTGTGTATGCTCTATAACTTTTCTTGTTATTGATTTGTAGTTTAATCCAATTGTGATCAGATAGAGTGCAAGATATAATTTCAATCTTCCTGTATTTGTTAAGATTTGTTTTGTGGCACACTATATGGTCTATTTTAGAGAATGATCCACGTGCTGCTGAAAAGAATGTATATTCTGCAGCATTTGGGTGGAATGTCCTGTATATATCCAATAGGTCCATTTGTTCTATGACCTCATTTCATCTAGATGCTTCTCTGCTTATTTATTTATTTTGCTGGGATTATTGGGCACTTGATGAGAGTAGGGAATTGAAGTCACCCACTACAACTGTGCTTGGTGTTATCTGTGACCTTATTTCTAATAACATTTGTTTGGTGAAATTGGGGCCTCCCATGTTCAGCGCATATATACCTAAGCCAGTCTTACAAGTGGTCATTTATGACGGATTATAATTTTGGGTGGAATTCTATTGCGTTGATATTTTTTGTGTTTCATGTATCATAATATAGAGGTTTTTGCATCTTGAGTTAATTTGATGCTTGGGTTTTCTAATTATTTGCGGCATTCTTACTTGTGTAAATTTGCCTTTATATATCTTCAGTGTAGGAGTTTAAGGGGCCAGGTGTGGTCCTTATATCCCCAGAATACCAGCAGAAGTGACCTAGGTGTTGCGTTTGCCTGCTATGAAAGTATCCTGGTAGTCTGCGTGGAGCAAATCACTGTAAAATTGTAAAATCCACACATTCAATCAAAAGCAGCACAGTCTATTTAGGCAGGAGTGGGGCTTAAAACAAACAGATGATCTAATACAGCCAAAGTCCCTTAGGTTGCCTCCTACCCTTAATCCTTTCAACTGGGAGGCTGAGATTTCTGGTCTATGGAACAGGTTCTAGGTCAGCCTGGGCCTGAGTGAGACCCTGCCCTCAGGAATGGCAGAAGAAAAAGACCAAGGCCTTATAAATCAGGGAACATCATAAGTAACAACAGCCACCCACAAAATATAGCTTCTTTGAGAATGGTAAAGCCAATCAACAATACATCAGTCAAATCTAACTTGACATGGAAGGTGAGATTAGCACTTCCAGTGTAAGCCTATGTGCCTGGCTTTATGTAAGTAGGCCCTTGTTACCTTTGGAATGGCTTCCAGTCTCACCAGTGCTGAGTGCCTGCCTCGACCTCTCTCTGTCGCACTTTATTTGATTAGGCTCCTTGGATCTCTGGATCTGGTATTCTGATTGACTGTTGGGGATGCTATGTGGGTAGGGGGTGGATAAGTTCTCCAGGGGTTCGCGGCACTGGAGATTGGGGTTAGGGAGGCTGTGCAGGATGTCTGGAGTTGTACCAGAGCCGCTCAGCTGGCCCCGTCTGTGATCTCCATCAACAGCGGGTCCCCGCTGTGTTCCTCGTTGGGTTTCTTCAGTTTGCAAGGAGGCTGGTGTGAGCGGAAAGTGCTCTCACCTGGCTTCTGCTCCCGTGGCTCTGTGCTGCACGCGGGCGGAAGGTGCATGCGTGGGGACACTGGTTCTGCACTGGGAGCCATTGTTGGGTTTCCTGCTTGCTAGAAGTTCTGGGTCTCTCCTGTGGCTGATAATACCTTACATACCTTCACCTTTTGGTCGAAGAGTATATTTTGCTGTTTTTCTGCTTATTTCCACCCCTTACTCCAAGGCTGCTTTGGTGTGGCTACTATGCAGCAATCGTACCTGAAAGTCCTCAAGACTTTCTTTCCTTGTTTTTTTTTTTTTAGTGAGGCCTCTTGAGGTTTAAATATTCAAAATACTTCAGCAAGTAATCAATCTGATCATTTTTGCTTTCTCTTTGGTTATTTCATTGCTGTTTAGCTCCAGGAACTATGACCCCATGCCAGAGGATGGCTTGCCTGTTGCTTTATAAGGGAGAAACTGGGCTTTCTAACCCAGGCTTGGTGGGCTGAGAAGCACACAGTCACCCCAGAAGGAGCGTGATTGAGTTCTTCTGCAGCAGGGGCCACACCCCCAAGAGCTTTGTTTAAAGTTGAATTGGGAGTGACAGGAAAAAGGGGGGGGAAGAAAAAACATCCCTTAACCTCTTTCCTGAGGGAATAAAAGATAAAATCTGAATGGACAAGAGCAGCAATGGGTTATGTATGGCTCTCTCAACTGCCTCTTGGGGTTCATTCTCCCAGAACAGAGAAACCCACCTGTTTTTGCCTTGTCACCCAATCTAGTCCCTAAGAGGGGGGCCAACGCTCAGGCTGCCAGGGAGCCCTCTCTGCTGGGCACTCATTAAGATAAGTCACTGCAATGACATTAAACAACCTCCACGGGCTCCTACGCTGAGTTGAGGGAGAACTGGCCTGCTATGTGGCCAAGATAAGAGAGACCTAGGCAAGAAGGCTGGTGTTCCTCAGCTGGTCAGTCACGGGTCGGCCTCGGCCAGCAGTTGGCTTAGCTCCACGGGGAGCAGACTTGGTGAGGAGAACAGTCCCACCCTTACCTGCTGTAGACGACAGGACTAGGGGTCAGTATATGCAGGGGCAGGAAGAGCTGTGGCCACAACTGCGACCCTCCAACATGAGCCAGGACCCTTCCCTTTTCCCCAGGGCCTCACCACCACCACAAGTGTATGTCCGAGAAACGGAGAGGATTAAATATTTTTTTATTTACTTGTTTGTGTAGGTGTGTGTGTGTGTGTATGTGAGAGAGAGAGAGAGAGAGAGAGAGAGAGAGAGAGAGAGAGAGAGAGAGAGAATGGGCACTCCTAGGGTCTCCAGCTACTGCAAATAAACTCCAATTGCATGTGTCACCATATGCATCTAACTTAGGTGGGGATGTGGGAAGTGAAATCTAGTTCCCTAGGCTTCTCAGGCAAGTGTCTAAATTGCTGAGCCTCCTCTTCAGCCCCAGATTGCGCTATTTTATTTGACCAAAAAAGAATGCAAAAATGATTGTGGTAAAAGTAAGACAATGAAGTTGGGTTACATCCTGGATTACTTTCTGGTTTCCCACTGATGACGGCGCAGGGTCTTAGCAGCCAAATTGTTAACAAACATTCTTTCTGCAAAGCCTGGTGGAGGACCCAGCATGCCAGGGCTGCCCTGTGGCACACCACTGGGCCCAGGCCGCCTTTTCTTCTTCTGCTCACCGATATAATCTCTGTGCACATCAGGGAAACCCCCGCTTGGGGACTCTGGCCCCTGACCTCTTTCTAGACCTTCAGAATTATGTCCGAAAAGTAGATGCATTCATAAAAATGCCTCTAACCACTTTGAGAATCCAAGGAAAACAACACTAACTGTTGCCAAAATGCACATTTTTTTATTACTATTCTGCTCCTCAGCAAAGTGAGGGTACAAAGACACCTCTGGAAAGTTATCTCACTACCACGTCGTGAACTGCACAGCTGCCAACAACAAAAGCCCCTGCCAGCTTACCCGCTCCCGCTTTCTCTCCTCTTTTTCCTTCACCTTGTCTAGACTTTAGGTCTTGGCTAAACTAAGCTGTTCTCTCTCTCTTTTCTCTTTTCTTTTTAAATCGCAGTAAGTCACCCGGGAGCCAAAACCCTTAACCAAAGAATAATTTATGACAAATCAGCTAGCATTTCAAACAGAATGGTTTTGGGGAGTGGAGAAGGATCCAGAAGGTCAGAAGTTGATTCCTGAGCCTCCGTGCTGGATTTTACCCCTCGACACTGGCCTCCTGGGATGGTCAGGTTGCAGGAAGGGCTGGTGCCAAGGTTAGAACAGGGCCGCCCAGCTTCTGCTCATGCCCGAGTGGACTCGGCAGACCCCGCGGGGTTCGCAGAGGTTCTGAGCTCAGAGGACACTGGTCCTGTGGAAAAGCTTGCATTTCACCAGTGGGAGAGGAGATGAAATGTAATGTATTGCCTCAGTAAAAGAGAAGCCATGTCGCTTGCATAAGAGATCCTTCTGCATAAAATGTGATTTAACTGAAAGCAATGGCTGCAGCAACCGAACCCTAGGTATTACTTAGAAAGACAGGTTCCCACCAGCGCAGAACAGCAGGAGGTCATTAAGAGCATCGCCCCCACTTAGGTGTCTCACGTAGCATATGGGACTGTGGCTCATGACACTGAATTTCACTCCCCTGTGCCTTGTTAGCTATCAAGGGTCAAGGCCCTGTTGTGAATCATCCCAAACAACTTCTGACAAACCAAAACCAGCAAAGTCAGTGGCCACCTTGTGCCTCTTTGTGCTTATGTGGTCCTGGGGAATGGAACCTAGGTCCTTGTCTTTTTAAAAATTATATATGTGTGTGTGTGTGTGTGTGTGTGTGTGTGTGTGTGTGTATGTATGTATATATATATATATATATATATATATGAATGATTTATTTATTTGAGAGAGAGAATGGGTGCGCCAGGGCCTCCAGCCACTGCAAGTGAATTTCCGATGCATGCGCCCCCTTGTTCATCTGGCTTACGTGGGTCCTGGAGAGTTGAACCTGGATCCTTTGGCTCTGCAGGCAAACGCCTAAACCGCTAAACCACCCCTCCAGCCCCAAGGTCCTTTGTCTTTAGAGGCAAGCACCTTAACTGCCAAGCCATCCCTCCAGCCCCAAATCTTGGGTTCTTATCTATACTAGAGAAGAATTGAGAAAGATTAAGGGGCGGGATAAATTGTGACATTTATTTTAGGGAGAGTTAGGATTACAAGAGGAAATCAGGGCAGAAAAGCCCAGGCCGAAGGGAATTTTGTCCCCTCAGCCTCAGACACAAAGCAAAGGCGGAAAGTGCCCACGCACAAAGAAATCCCCCATCTCACGCGGGCGAGGAGTGAAAAGGGGGAGTGAGGGCTTCCACGCGTGTCTCAGGCCCAGTTGTGAGAGTCGGACATCCGCTTAGCATGAACCTCTCCATCAGGTGCAGGTGCGTTAAGGGAGGGACGGGATCGGGGTCAGTTCCAGGAGGAAGACTTCCTGACGTGGGGCCGAGCCTGTGAAACAGAGAAAGGGACGGTGAGGAATCGTTTCCTTCAGCCACCTTGGTTGAGACAGGATTAAGTTTGCAGGTTCTCATCTTGCCAGGCCCTAAGAAAGATCTTGCACTGGCTGGAAACCCTGGCGCGCCCATTCTCTCTCTCTCTCTCTCTCTCTCTCTCTCCCTCTCCCTCTTTCTCTCTCTGTTACTTTCAAATAAATAAATAAAAATGAACAAAAAAATTTAAAAAATCACATACCAGAGGAAATCATGACCACGTGGCCTTTTACTTTTCCCTAGCCTGATTGTTCACTGGATCTGTTATTCCTCTATTTATTTTGAATTAATAAAATATTTTTATTTTATTTTCTGTTACTCTTTAGTGGCACTTTGCTACATCATTTTTGTATTATTTACTTTAAGTGGTTATACTGCAGATAATATACCCCACAACTCAGTTTAGTATAAATATATATATATATATATATATGTTTTACTACTCCCTCTGCCTTTTGTTATTGTTGCCATATGTTTTACTTTTACGTGAGCTACAAACTCCAAAATTCAGTTACTCTGCTGGTTGCCTCTACCCCACTAAGGAGGTGTTACAGTCAGTCAACCTCCAGCTGCTGGTAGAAGGCCCCCAACCAAGGGCAGGTTGTGGGAGGAAGGGGTTTGTTTTGGCATACAGACTCGAAGGCAAGCTCCACCTTGACAAGGGGAAACAATGGCATGAGCAGAGGGTGGACATCACCTCCTGGCCACCATCAGGTGGACAACAGCAGCAGGAGAGTGTGCCAGACACTGGCAAGGGGAAGCCGGCTACAACACCCATAAGCTGGCCCTCACCAACACATCACCTCCAGGAGGATCCGATTCCCAAATTGCCTCTACCTGGGGACCTAGCGTTCCGCACACAGAAGTTGATGGGGGACACCTGATCCACCCACCACAGGAGGGCCCGGGTGGAATGGCAATGGGGAAGAAGGGACAGATGAACAGCCCAATGAGTACAAGCAAAATCTACCAGCAAGACAAGGAAAGACAGCTGACTCCCTGGCAGGAGAAGAGCCACCTCTTGCACACAGAAGAGCTGGCGAGATGAGCACTCTTCCTCTCCCAGCCTGTGCCAGGGTGATGGGGACAGACACCAAGGGTACTCCTCACTCACCAAAGCAGAAATCCAGAAGCTGTTGAGAGCTCAGCACCAAAGTAGGCTCGAAACGCACCCACCACGGTCAGGGGCTTTTGCGGAAGAGAAGGCAGAAGAGCCACAGGATGAGAGGGATTATCCAGAGGCGTAGCTCCCCAGCCACATTGGCTGCTGCTCCCCCAACTCATGATCCACACCCCCACGGTGACCACCAGCAGTCCCCATGTAGAGGGCCTTCAGTGGAATGGGACAGGGAGGAGGGAAATAATGGCACCAACACGTGATGTGACCATATGAAATTTCTGCTTAATTTTAAAAAAAAAAGAGAGATAACTTGATGGAATATGACCAATTTGGAATATGTTCATAGATAAAATGATCCCAATAACATTTTTTTAATGAAATTTAAAAATGGACATTTGTGGCCCTGGGGAAATGGCTTAGCGGTTAAGGCATTTGCCTGAAAAGCCTAACGACCCAGGTTTGATTCCCCAGGACCCACGTAAGCCAGATGCATAAAGGGGGCGCACGCGTCTGGAGTTCGTTTGCGGTGGCTGGAAGCCCTGGCGCGCCCATTCTCTCCCTTTCTCTTCCTCTCTTTCTCAAGTAAATAATTTAAAGTATTTTTTAAATAGACATTTTTGCTGACCCAATTGTGAATCCTTTTAGGGATGCTCTCTCTTTCCCTCTGATAATCTGTGTCTCTGTGTGTAGGATCATGCTACAGTTCAGTTACGGTGTGACCCTCCCCTGCCATCAGAAGTTCACGTGCTAGAACCTTGGTTCTCAGTGTGGAAATGTTGAGATGGAAAAACCTTGAAGAGCTGAGGCATCATGGAAGGTCAAGTCATGGGGAACTGATATCAGAAGGGGCCTTGGTTAGTAGTCCTGGGCGAGTGAATCCATAGAAAAGAATTAGCGTGGGCTGGAGAGACGGCTTAGCGGTTAAGGCACTTGTCTGCATAGCCACAGGACCCAGGTTCGATTCCCCAGGACCCACCTTAGCCAGATGCACAAGGTGGTGCATGCGTCTGGGGTACATTTTCAGCGGTTGAAGGCCTTGGTATGCCCATTTCTCCCCCCCCCCCCCCACATACTCTCTCTGTCTCTTTCTCTCTCAAGTTAATAACAATAAATTTAAAAACACTTAAGAGTAAGCATACTTCACGATCCCTTTCTCTCTGCCCCATGTGACCATGCCCTCTCCTTCTTGGGCCTTTTCCATCCTTGCTGTCACCATTCACGTCACGACCTAGCAAGGAGAGTCCTCACCTGCAGCTGAAGCGATAGGGTCACCTGATACACTGAACTCAGTCATACGAAGCACCCAGTGTGGAGTATTGTGATATAGCAATGAGAAGGCTACAGTGTGATTCACTGACCTCCACTCTGAGGACTTCTCTCAGCATTCTTGTGGCTTAGAACATTCAGCAATGAATTGCCTTGGCCTTGGTCTGAAATTATTGTTGCACCTCATTCAAAGGGCTGCACGTGGAGTATGGACTGGCAGATGTCTGGAGTCAAAACTCACTGAGATGGACACTAACACACAGGACATTTACCTCCCTAGATCGACACCTCACGGTGGGGTGGGCGGGGGGGGGGAGAAGGTGTCCCAGGGATGGTCTCTGCTCACTTCCTGGAGAGCCCAGAAGCTGAGATTTTTTCCAGCCAAGTCCCTGGTAATCATGACCAGAGGAAGTGGCCTTTAATACTCCAGCATCGTTGCTGAGCTTTTGGAAAGAGTCGTTTCCACGGGCTTGCCTCTCCAAAAGTACCCAATCCGGGGACAAAAATTGGCAGTACCTACACAAATTTAAAATATTTGTGTTCACTGACCCAGCAAACTCCACTGTTAGGGATATGTTTCGTGGAAAAACTGCAGATCACACACGCATGCCAAAGCTCTTGCAGTGTTTGCAACAGCAAGACGTTGGAGACAATTTAAATATCCATCAAGAAAAGATTGGTTATATAACAGCATGCTCTTTGGTAAAAGCATAGTAAATATTTGCTGACTGAGTGGATTAAAGAATAAACAGTTGCCATGGTATATGCTTTCTGGAATTGAGGATTTCCCAGGGCCTTTTTAATAAGCTTGAAAATAAAAGTCACTTTTTAAGATTCCGTTGAAATAAATACGATACTCACTCATGGAAATTTTTCAGAAATATTAAGGGAAAATAGAATCAACTGGAAATGAAAAGGGGTAAACAATACAGACTTTTTACCCCAAAGTAACTTAAGTCTGCCCACAGATTTATTTCTGATTTGTCATAATACACTAGGAGCGGACTCCCTTCCTCGCTCCATTGTGAGCTGGACTGTGCTCTGAGAGTTCTTGAATGTTGTATCAATTATAAGTACCTGTTTACGAATCTACCTAAATAGACAGAAGCCTGTCTTACGTGTGTTCCTGCCACATAGATTTCATAGGCACATTCAAGATACTAAATATGGTTGAAGCAACACTTGGGGACCCCCACAGCCCTCCTTGTTCATTTTTTGTCAATGCCCACGGACTATTATTATGTCCTGCCTCCTGCATGACAAGACCACATGCTAGCAGGGATAAAAAAAAAAAATCTAAGTCAGGGCTGGAGAGATGGCTTAGTGGTTAAGTGCTTGCCTGTGAAGCCTAAGGACACCGGTTTGAGGCTTGATTCCCCAGGACCCACGTTAGCCAGATGCACAAGGAGGCACATGTGTCTGGAGTTCATTTGCAGTGCCCATTCTCTCTCTCTCTCTCTCTCACTCTCTCTCTCCCTCTTTCCCTGTCTATCTGCCACTCTCACATAAATAAATAAAATAAAAATAAACCAAAAAATAATCTAAGCCAGCACCATGTATTGATTATTAAATGTGCCCTTGTTGGGGGAGAATGACATCTTTTGATTTCCCCAAGAATGTGGGCTGGAGAAATGGCTTCATGGCTAAGGTGCTTGCCTGCAAAGGCAAAGGACCCCGGTTCAATCCCCCAGGACCCACATAAGCCAGATGCACAAGGTAGCGCATGCTTCTGGAATTTGTTTGCAGTGTCTGGGGGCCCTGGCAAGCCCATTCTCTCTCTCTCTCTCTCTCCTTCCCTTTCCCTCTTCCCCTTCTCTCAAATAAATAAGAATAAAAGTATTTAAAAATAATGTGGGCTGGAGAGATGGCTTAGCGGTTAAGCGCTTGCCTGTGAAGCCTAAGGACCCCGGTTCGAGGCTCGGTTCCCCAGGTCCCACGTTAGCCAGATGCACAAGGGGGCGCACGCGTCTGGAGTTTGTTTGCAGAGGCTGGAAGCCCTGGCGCGCCCATTCTCTCTCTCTCTCCCTCTACCTGTCTTTCTCTCTGTGTCTGTCGCTCTCAAATAAAAAAAAAAATTAAAAAATTTAAAATAATGTTTAAGCAAGGCATCTTCTTTATAAATGTTCATTTTGCCACCTGAACCTGGTGGCCCTATATTGATCCTATATAGGCGCAGATACATAAGCAAAGTAATTTCAAGTTTGTCTACAGACCCTGCTGTCCTCCAGTAGTCATGCCTCTGAGGCAGTAAATTCCCTGAAGAACCATGCACCCGGTATGAACTCACAGTCCATGATTGTGGCCACAATTGTACCCACTTCCTCTTTGGAAAAGCCAGCATCTCTCCACGTGCTTGGGGTCTAGGCCACTGAGAAATCAAGTTGGAGCAGAGATTGGCAGCCTTCTCCCTGTTAGCTATGTGTGGGGATGGTGGGAAGAGCTGTGAGGCCCATTGGGGAAGAAAAGTCATCAAAGGTCTTAACCAGCAGGGGACCCTGTAAGCTTTATGGCTCGTCAGCCAGGCCAAGTGCTCCAAGTGGTGCAATGATGGCACGTCTGGTGTGTTGGGGGTGCTGGGGCGGGACCAGCTGCTCTCTGATAGGACTTGAGGCTTGCTCTGCAAGAAGGAGCTCCTGGGCTGGAGAGATGGCTTAGTGGTTGAGCGCTTGCCTGTGAAGCCTAAGGACCCTGGTTCGAGGCTCGGTTCCCCAGGTCCCACGTTAGCCAGATGCACAGGGGTGCGCACGCGTCTGGAGTTCATTTGCAGAGGCTGGAAGCCCTGGCGCGCCCATTCCCTCTCTCTCTCTCTATCTGTCTTTCTCTCTGTGTCTGTCGCTCTCAAATAAATAAACAAAAAAAAAATTAAATTAAGAAGGAGCTCCTGCCTGGTACTGAAAACCCAATCGAAAGCCTATGGCTGAAGGAAGTCATAAACCCTAGTGGGGAAACTATGACTGTTGTCTGACTAAATGGATATATTATGCCTACCATACTGCCCTCTAAATACTTATGTCTGTGCCCATATATTAATGCTACTCTCACTTTTGGTTAAAGAAGCTTCTCTTTTCAGATGGTAGTGACCACTGGGATAACTCGAAACTCCCCATAGTGCTGAGAAGATGTGACAGTGGAGTGTTCAACACTGAGACATCTCTATCACACCTTCCGAGGCTCAGGTTCCATAGTGGAAAAGGTGGCAGAAAGAATGTAAGAGTCAGGTTGGAAAGATGGCTTAGCAGTTAAGGTTCTTGCCTGCAAGCCAGATGCACAGGGGGCTGTATATGTCTGCAATTTGTTCACAGTAGCTGAAGGCACTGGTGCACACATTCTCTCTCTTTACCTCTCTTTCTCCTTAATTTTTTTTAGTTTAAATAGAGGAAAAGACACAGAGAGAGAGAGAGAGAAAGGGAGAGAAGGAGAGAGAATGGGTGCACCAAGGCCTCAGCTACTACAATAGAACTCCAGATGATTGCGCCACCTACTGGGCATGTGCGACCTTGCGCTTGCCTCACCTTTGCATCTGGCTTTTGTGGGATCTGGAGAGTTGAACAGGCAAGCACCGTCACCACTAAGCCATCTCTCCAGGCCTCTACCTCTCTCTGTCTCTTAAATAAATAAAGTGAATCAAAGGTATTTTAAAAAAAGAATTTAAGAGCCAAAGGAAGGGGAGGAATGCTAACAACTTGAATCAGAGAAACACATACACAAATAAAGTCAAAACATTAAGTCAAGATTATGGTAAGGGATATAAGCTAGCCTCAGACAAATGTTGCATGTTTTCTCTCATATGCAGAATCTAAATTCAACATATACACATGGGGTCATAAAACCAGAAGGGGGACTTTAAAAAGAAGGACAAAGGTTTAAGGCAGAGAGTCAGGGTAAAAGAGAGGGTCATGAAATATGGTAATATGGATGCAGCGAGGGGATTCTTTCAAGAGGGTAAGGAGGGCAGCCAGAGAGGGATGATGGCAAGAGGAATAAGAATAAAGAAAAGGGATATGTTGCAAAATGAGCCCCACTGCTGTGCTTGCAAACTTAAAAGCTGAACAAAAGAACTGACTTGCCAGGAAGGAGCCAGCCATTCCGAAGCAAGCCAAGACAGCAGGCCTCTCCCCCATGAGGATGGAAAGACCGGGCATTGGTTTTCCATCTATTGCATTGATTTCTGCTTTGATCTGTATCGTTTCCTTTCCTCCCCTTGCTTTGGGTTTAATATGCTATTTTTGTTCAGTTCAAAACACTTTCTAATTTCCCATGAGTCCCTGATTCATGTTTTATGTAAAAATGCGGTTTTTAGATGAAAACTATTTGGATGTATTTAGAATATCCTTCTACCATAACTTTTTAACTTAATCCTCAGTGGTAAAAAGGACATGTTGTAGACACTTTGAATCCTTTTGCACTTATTGATATTTGATTTATAGCACAAAATATGGTGCATATCATCATATGTGTCAGGAAACACGCATTTACATGCATATAAAATGTCTGAAAAAGATACTGAAATATAAAGATAATTGTGGGATTGGGATATTTCTATGGGTAAGGTAAATATTTTCATGGTTTCTTTCTCTTTAGATGTCCTAGTTTACAAAACACATGATTTCCTTGAAAACATATTAATGTCTTGTTTTGTTTTTTGGAGGTAGAGTCTCACTCTAGCCCAGCTTGACCTGGAATTCATTATGTAGCCTCTGGGTGGCTTGAATTCACAGTGATCCTCCTACCTCTGCCTCCAAAGTGCTGGGATTAAAGGCGTGTGACACCATGCCTGGTTTAAAATATAATCTTCAGGAGCTAGAGAGATGGCTTAGCAGTTAAGGCTAATGTGAAATTTCTACTTAATAAAAAAAGAGATAACTTGATAGAATATGACCAATTTGGAATATGTTCATAGATAAAATGATCCCAATAACATTTTTTAATGAAATTTAAAAATGGACATTTGTGGCCTGAGGAAATGGCTTCACCGTTAAGGCATTTGCCCGCAAAGCTTAAGGATCCAGGTTTGGCAAGGTGGCACATGCATCTGGAGTTCGTTTGCAGTGGCTGGAAGCCCTGGTACACCCATTCTCTCTTCTCTCTCTCTCTCTCTGCCTCTTTCCCTCTCTCGAATAAATCAATAAAAATAAAGTATTTTAAGATGTAATCTTTAACTGATATTTTGGCATATTTTAAGTATATTTAATGTGCACATGTTTCCTCAATGACTATGGCAACAACTAGGGGACTGGAGAGATGGCTCAGTAGATGGGGTGCTCAACACACAAGTGTAGTAACTGAGCCCAGATCCCAGCACCTGTGCAAAGACCAGGTGAGCACGGTGCCCTACCAGTCACTCCAACACTTGAGGGAGGCAGAGGCAGGGCAAGCTGGGAATTCAGACAAGCTGAGCTGGAGTACCAGGGTTGATGGGAGACTCTGTCTCCCTCAAGTGGAAAGTGATTGAGGAAGACACTCACCCCTCACTTTGGCTGAAGCCCCCACCAAAACTCCCACACCCATGTGCACACATGTCTCCCCACACGTACATCCATGCGTGTGAGTATGCATGCTACACATGTGTTTATAAACATGTGCAGAAATACAATCATCACAATATTCACCAAATACTACATCGTAATCTTTCCTAAATAATGATATCTTCCAGAATACTAACTTTTAAATAACTTTGATTTTTCCTATTAAAAATATCATACATATTTCCTTTGATATCAAAAAAGAGCACATTCCACCAATGGAGCATCTAGCAAAATGCCAACAGCAAGCCAGGCATGGTGGCACATGTCTTTGATGCCAGCAGTTGGGAGCAGAGGTAGGAGGATCGCTGTGAGTTCGAGGCCAAGTTGGAAATACAGAGTGAGTACCAGGTCAGCCTGGGTTAGAGTGAGACCCTATCTTGAAGAAAGAAAGAAAAAGGACCAATAGGAATGGTATGTCCATAAACACATCTCAGTGGACCAAGTAAGGGAGTCAATAGTAGAAGATGGAAAAGAAAATTCCTTAGTTATAAAGCAGTCAGATTAGAAAGAATCAATAAGTCAGGAAAGACAGAGGCCATGGGAAATGAGTGAACAGAAAGACCCCAGTGATTCCAGGCCAGGCCTGGGTCACCTTGGACTGGCAGATGTCTAAGGAATCCAGTTCAACTACTGAAAGAGAAGCTTTAGTCCTGGGTCGGCCGCTCTCGTCAGTTAAGCAGAAAAGCCCTTTCTTGCTGGTCCAGAGAACACTGAGGCCTTCTTGACCCAAAGTGTCTAGACCAGAACAAATCGGGTCTTTGAGGAATAATGTCATTTTGTCTATAGCATCTTTTCCTGCTGGAACAGTTAGGACAGACTTCTTACTCTTTCCTAACCACACCAACAGAACTAACCAAATTCTCCGACTGTTCACTGGTGAGAAAAGCTTGCATCAACTCTCTCATGACACGCCCTCAATTTTAGAGCCCATTTAGGAACTTGATGACATTCAGACTGAAAGAGCCAATCTGTTTCTTCTTGCACTCTGCCCTTATGTGTGATAAAATGTAGCTAGGGGCTAAAAAAAGAAATAAATAAAAATTTTTTAAAAATCCCCGCTTATCTAACTCCTACTTGGATAGAAACTATTTTGTCACGTGGTGACTTGAAAGCTATTGAACATCTGGAGTACTTTCCAGACAGCAGTGGTTAGAACAAGCTGTACACACAATAGGTCTTTATTTTCTTCTAGAACACTAGTTCTCAAAGTGAGACCCCCCCGGACCAGCAATCACACTGTGAGCATGTGAAGTCATGGGAACAGCATCCCAGGAACACTAGTGTGAAACTCCCAAACCAGATGAACTTTTACTCAGGCCCTTCAAGGTCTCTTAGAGGGGCGGGGGGTAAATCCATGATGGATAACAACTATGAGAACCAAACCAAACTTCGGAAATTTGGGTCACCGCTTATCACTTACTATCTCTGAATGGGGACAGTTTTGACATTTGTCCAAATTCTATTGATGAGCAAACACCATAGTAAGATTCAGAGGCAAAATCTGTCAGCCTAATCCCAGTTACCACAAGATTTGTAAAGGAAACGTGCTCTGATTAAATTTGTCTCACAATTCCCCTACCTACTTTATGATGCATGGTCATCTGGGCACACTCACGCTAACGCCACCAAATTCCTGAAAACTTGGAATCCACCAACACTAGCAGAAACAGAATATTGTGTAATTATCATACATCCAAATAATTGAGAGCTTGAGAATGATCTCATCTAGCAACTGAACAGTTTAGAGAACAGAGGTAAACGATTTGGAGGTGCAGGAGCCAGAGTTAACAGAAACCTACAAATTCTCCACTTAGCATGTTGTGTTCACACTCTGCACCAAGGACACTTTTTATTCACTGTATTTATTTGGGGCGGGGGGAGACAGAATGGGTGTGCCAGGGCCTGTAGCCACCGCAAACGAACTCCAGACACATGTGTGCCATCCTGTAGCATCTGGCCTTACATGGGTATTGGGGAATTGAACCCAGGTCG
Source organism: Jaculus jaculus (assembly GCF_020740685.1). NCBI lineage: Eukaryota > Metazoa > Chordata > Mammalia > Rodentia > Dipodidae > Jaculus > Jaculus jaculus. Next base: position 3,068,768 of record NC_059121.1, on the reverse strand, counting down.
TTAGGCTTTGCAAGTGAGAACCTTATCTGCTGAGCCATCTCTCCAGCCAGCAAGGATAGTTTTTCAAAAAGAAAAGAGAGACTGCACTTCAAAGGAAAGGTAGAAACTTGATAAAAGTCTCATTTATTTAGTTATTTATTTTTATTTTATTTTTGTTGTTTTGTGTTTCGAGGTAGGGTCTCACTGTAGCCCAGGCTGACTGGGATGCACTATGGAGTCTCAGGGTGGCCTTGAACTCACGGTGATCCTCTTACCTCTGCCTCCCAAGTGCTGGGATTAAAGGTGTGTGCTACCACGCTCGGCTTATTTATTTATTTTGGGGGTGGGGTTTCACTGTAGCCCAGGCTGACGTAGAACTCATTCCCTAGTCCCATGCTGGCCTTGAACTCATAGTACACTCCTTCCTCTGCCTCCCTGGTTCTGGGATTAAAGGTGCACACCACCATGCCCAGCGTGTTTATTTTTAATTATGTAGTACTAAGAGCTGAGGCATAGGTTAAATAAAACTATTTTTGTTTCAGAGTAATGTCTATGATGCTCAAAAGTTTTGAACACAACTTGATTTTAGTATTTTTAAGTTTATTTATTTATTGCAAACAGAGAGAGATAGAGAAGAGAGACAGAGAGAGCATGGGTGTACCAGGGCCTCCAGCCACTGCATGCAGTCCAGGTACATGTGCCGCTTTGTGCATCTGGCTTTACATGGGTCCTGGGGGATCGAACCCTGGCTTTTACAATTTGTAAGCAAGCACCTTAGCGGCTGAGCCCTCTCTCCAGCCCTTAATTTTAATTTTTAAGGTAGAGTGATCTAATAGTTTGTTCTAGTTGTGTGATTATGTTATGCGCTCCCCTGCCATTTGAACAGAAGTGTGGGGATGGCCAATCCCTGCCCCATGTACCCTGCTGGAAGTGCTCTGAGCCTGGGATCTGGAGAGACGCAGGACTCCTTTGCTCACATACTGCACCATGGTGGGTTCTGTCGGCAACTGGAAATTGAGCCAAGATTGTCAACCAGATGCTTACCCATCACCATGCTCCTAAGGATGAGCATCCTGAGAGAGATCCCAGGTAGAGGGTAGAATAATTTTGCACCTCAGGCCTGAAATCAAGGCAGTCAAGATGTAATGGCACACTATGTCAGAGCATTCTGACAAATTTCTGGAAGAGCATAAGCCCCCAGAAATAATATCTATGAGGTTGAGCAGCAGTTAAGGCGCTTGTCCACTTGGCACGCCCATTCTTTCTCTCTCTCGCTCTCTCTCCTTTCTCCCTCTTTTCCCCCCTCTCACAAATAAATAAATAAATATTTTTTACAAAGAAAACTTAATTCAGACTCCATCCCTAGATATGAGAGTGCCGGTAAGGATTCAGTTTTTCCCAGCCCACAGCCTGAGAGTTAACCCAGTTGATTCCGGGTGGTGTGGATGAAACCTGCCCGTGCTTAGTGTCTCCCAAGTCGAAGATTCATGAGGAAAATACGGGTTTCGTCTCATGCCAGTGAGGTCTGGAGTGTTTTGTGATGCAGCTATGTGTAGTGATGCGCCTAAACACAGCAGAACCAGAAGTACTGCTTAGCTCAACAGAGTGTTGAAACAGGGGAAGCTGAATCTTAAGTCCTAACCCATTCTGTTTCCTAGAAAATATTTGAAATGACATTTTCTGTTAAAGGAAATATATCACAATAGTATCAATCCAGATCTCATGCCAAAAGAATATACCACATGTTTTTGGTACCTGGATAATAATTTGTGACACATCTCAAAACTTATTCATTCCCCAGCAAACATGAGTTGAGAGCCGTCACCATCATTAAAGGCAAAAGTTGCCTCAAAACGTTTAACGAGGGCTGGAGAGATGGCTCAGTGTTTGCTTAGGTGCTTGCCTGCGTAGCCTAAGGACCCATGTTCAACTCTCCAGATCCCACGTAAGCCAGACAAATGAGAGGCAAGCGCAAGGTCGCACATGCCCACTAGGTGGCGCACATGTCTGGAGTTCGATTGCAGTGGCTGAGGCCCTGGTGTGTCAATTCCCAACCTCTCCTCTCTCCATGTCTCTCTCACTCATGTTCTCTCTGAAATTTTTTTTAAAATACACAGGGTTGGAGAACTGGCTTAGCGGTTAAGTGCTTGCCTGTGAAGCCTAAGCACCCCAGTTCAAGGCTTGATTCCCCAGGGCCCACATAAGCCATATGCACAAGGTGGCACATGCTTTTGGAGTTTGTTTGCAGTAGCTGGAGGCTCTGACACGCCCATTCTCTCCTCTCTCCTCTCTCTCTCTCTCTTTCTGTCTCTCTCAAGTAAATAGAATACATAAATAATAAATCAATAAAAGCTTAATGAACGATGGGCATTGTTGCGCGTATCTGTAATGTCAACATCTGGGAAGTAAACACAGGAAGATTGAGAGTTTGAGGCCAGCCTGTGTTACACATCTCACAAGCCTGTCTGAGGAAACAAGAAAAGCAAAGCCAAACAAAATTCAACAAATGACTCTCAACTTAACGAATGGTACAAACATCTGAGATGTTTATTTTCTCCAAGAATGCTTGTTTACGGCAGCCTTGTAAGACAGGACCATGTCCAAAAAGGATGCGAGGCAAGGCATTCTCAGTGAGATGTACGTTCAGGTCAGGTTCAGGTGGCGAAGCAACCATTTGTTGTTACTCCTCCACACCAGACACTCCAGCGCTGTTCAGTTCTTCATAACACAGCGGCCATGTTCCCCATTGTGCCCAGTGGAGTGTCAGCTGTCCACCTAATTTCACTTTTGCTGCAGGCAAGTTCACACTGCTGGTAGAAATCACCCAAACAGAGCAACTTGTGGGGGAAAAAAGAGGTTTATAGGCTTGAGGGGAAGCTCCAGGATGGCAGGAGAAACGATGGCCTGAACAGAGGTGGACATCACCCCCAAGCCAACATGACGTGGACCATAGCAACAAGAGAGTGTGCCAAACACTGGCAAGGGGACTCTGGCTATAACACCCATAAGCCCACCCCCAACAATGCACCGCCTCCAGGAGGCATTAATTCCCAAATCTCCACCAGCTGGGAACCTAGCATTTGGAACACCTGAGTTTATGGGGGACACCTGAATCGAGCCACCACAACTTTCTTCCCAGACAAAATAATTTTTATGATTACATGGAATATTTTCTGCTAATTCTGGACAAATCTATGGAGTATACTTCAGACAATGGGTCTGTAGAATATATTTTATATTCCACTGGAAAATTCCAATCTGGAATCAAGATGTGAGAATTGCTTACCATGTTACACTCAGCATACATTTCCAATGGCCTCTACGGGTACTTTAAATTCAGCCTCTAAGTGCTTTGTAAAATTAATTTGCTTGCTCAGGATTTCACACTCTCGTTATTGCACTAAGTGAGGAAACTGGGAACAAATGGTCTTTGCCAAGTTTGTGCTGATGGAAGAATTCTGCTTTCTATGACTCAGTCACCTTGCAAAAGGGACCCTGACCAGCTTTACCATCGAGTCACCTTGCTAGATTGTCTATAAAGCCATCTTAATAATCACAATATTGTGTGGAGTTTTCTCATAAGAGATGAGTCCTGACGATTACATTAGCAGAATTGAACCCTTCCCTGGAAGGAGCAGAGACTGTGCACATGTTAGAAGGCATTAAGTCCTCAGTGCTGTGACCCTACGTAAGAGGTATAGCCAATGAGTGATAAATGCGTCACCTGATCCAGATCCACTCTTCATCCAAACGACAAGAAGGTCAGTTCTTGTCTCTGAAGTCCTGAACCATCAATTATAAAAAGTCTCTTACTTAGGGTTAACTTTTGTCTTTCATCAGTGCCCATGAAATTGTAGCCTGTGGTTATAAAATGTGGCTCTGACGCACTCACAGCCAGATGCATACAGTAGATTTTGTATGTGTGTAAATGCCTGTGTGTCTACATCATGTCTAATGCCTAGACTATGTGTATGCAAATGCATGTGTGTCTACATCATATCTAATGCATACCGTGGACTTTGCGTGGGTATAAACACATGTGTGTAAACATCATATTTAACACCAATAACTACCCTATATCATTCCTTAGCATTTTTACACACAGAAGCGAGCTACCATTTTGTATTAATAAGAAAAAAAATCCTTACAGCTTTTGTGCAAAGACAAAGCTTTTCTTTTTAATTTTTTTGTTAATTTTTCTTTACTTATTTGCAAGTGATAGAAAAAGTGGCAGATGAGAGAGAGAGAGAGAATGGGCACACCAGGGCCTCCAGCCACTGCAAACGAACTCCAGATGTGTGCACCACCTTGTGCATCTGGCTAATGTGGGTCCTCGGGAATCAAGCCTTAAAACGGGGTCCTTAGGCTTCACAGGCAAGCGCTTAACCACTAGGCCATCTCTTCAGGCCAAGACAAAGCATTTAAAGATAAAATGTGTCACATTCCTGGAAGGCAGGTCCTTGCCAATTACCATCACATGTGACATACTTCTAACTAAAAAAAAAACACCAACCCTGAGCAGTAGTGGGAGGGGAATGCCACAGTATGTATGATCTAGCTGCCCATGCAGGAAGCTTTAGCTCTGAGGACCATCGCCAGAACAGACCTCTTCCTCATTACCTGGTTCTTTTCCCGAAAAGCAGATTCATGACTAGAACATCTTTCCATGTGACTGAAATGGAAGGTTAGAAATAGAACTAGATTAAAGTTCTGGGCACAGGCAGCCTGGAAGCCTGCTACGGCTAACATGGTTAACCTTGTGTTTCTTTAGCCCACGCCCTGCACTGGATGGATTCAAACCTTTGTTCTCCCATTCTGGTCCAGGCTGACCTGGAATTCACTATGGAGTCTCAGGGTGGCCTCGAACACACGACGACACTCCTACCTCTGACTCCCGAGTGCTGGGATTGAAGGTGTGCGCCACCACGCCCGGCTTTTCTCCCTACCTATTGGCTTCCCATGGCTTTGACATTAGGATGCAGGAATGCAGAGCTTTCTACCTCTGGTACCTTGGGCTCCACCTAATTGAGCAGGAGCAGTGAACAAGGCTCAGCATCGTGTCTCCTAAGAACTATAGATCAAAGAGGTCAAGCTCAGTTAACCTGCAGATGAAATACAAGAACCAGGAATTTTCACCAGCTTCATAATTTCTGACCATACAAAATTTACAAGGACCTGTCAGGTGGAGAGGCCAAAAGTAAATTTGACCATGTTGGATGACCACGCTGTGTCTATTACTGATGAAATATGAACTGTCTAGGTTTGAATGTATCTGTGCCTCAGTAACAGCTGTTCCCCAAAGACTTGGAGTCCTGCAGTGAGTGTTTTCTTTGGCACGGAAACCAGAACTAATTCATTTTTTTTTTTGTCCATACAGGTTAGTGAAGTACCTGGCAAAGGCACACTGTGAATACCAGCGCCCCCCGCCCCCCCCCCCGCAATAAGATATTGCATGCTCAAACAGATTCACCTGAAAGTGTACTTTAAAATCATTCTAATAGTACAGAGCCTGTTACTTAATGTACACACACACACACACACACACACACACACACACATACACACACCCTAAAAGTTCTTTAACCAACATTCTTATCATCTGTAGGGAACAACACTTTTAGAATATCTTCTGTAAATCTTGTCATTTGGGCTGAAGGAATAGCTTAGTGGTTAAGGAGTTTGGCTGCAAAGCCAAAGAACTCAGGTTTGATTCCCCAGGACCCTTGTTAGTGAGATGCACAAGGGGGCACATGTGTCTGGAGTTCATTTGCAATGGCTGGAGGCCCTGGCATGCCCATTTATTCTCTCTCTCTCTCTCCCCCTCTTCTTCTGTCAAATAAATAAAATAGAAAAAGATCTTGCCGGGCTGGAGAGATGGCTTAGTGATTAAGCATTTGCCTGTGAAGCCTAAGGACTCTGGTTCTAGGCTCGATTTCCCAGGACCCATGTTAGCAAGATGCACAAGGGGGCGCGCACATCTGGAGTTCGTTTGCAGTGGCTGGAGGCCCTGGCGCGCCCATTCTCTCTCTCTGTCTCTCTTTCTTTCTCTGTCTGTTGCTCTCAAATAAATAAATATAAATAAACAAAAAATTTTAAAAAATCCCGTCATTCTTAGGACAGCAATGGAAACTCACGTCGTGGCGGCAGAAGGTCTTTCCTCCTCCTCGCAGGGCTCACTCAAACAGGAGTTGAAGCGGCGCAGCGAGCTGTAGACGTCCCAGAGATGATGCCGCGCGGACTCCCTGCCAAGGCGGCCAGCTGTGTCCAGCGCAAAGGCTCTGTGCCAAAAAAGCAGCCTGCCCCGGTCCTTCCCTTCTCAAAATGCAACAGTGGGGTGGATTGACTCAGATGTCCCCCCTGTGCCCTCAGGGGCTCTGAATGCCTGCGCCCCAGCGGATGGGAAGGTGGAGGTGGCGCCTCGCTGGAGGAGGTGCGCTGCGGGGATGGACTTGGAGGCTTATTGTCCCCTAGCTTGCCAGCGTGCATTCAGCTCATTCTCCTGCTGCTGCTGTCCACCTGCTGGTGGCACAGGTGATGCCCAGCCTCCGCTCATGCCATGCTTTCCCCTGCCATCACGGAGCTGCCCCTCGGGACTGTGAGCCTAATGAACTTCTTTCCTCCCATCAGCTGCTCTTGGTCGGGTGCTTTGTCCCAGAAAGGAGAAGGTGACTACAAGTCATCTAAGGTTTCTCAGGTGACAGTGATGGTCCAGGCAGCCTGTGCAGCTTCCAATAAACGTGCCTGAGGACAGTGGGGGGGGGGGGTCAGGAGTAGAGCAGTCAGGAGGGGCTCTCCAAGAAGCATATGCACAACCAAGACACTGCATGTTTAAGACCAGGAAACCCAAGGCCTGGACTTGAGGGTCAAGCATCTCTAGAGAAAGCGCAGTAAAGGGGAACAAGTGATTAATGAAACTGAAGAAAGGAATCCTGGAGCTGTCAGCCACTACTGATCACCATGGACAATCGCCATCGGGAAGCCAGGCATGCGGGCTCACCCATCTCACACAGCAATGGGGAGGCTGAGGAGGGAGAATGTGCTGTGTGCCTCAGGCCAGCCTTGGCTAAAATATGAAATATTGTCTCATAATTTAAAAAAAAAGAAAGACAGAAAGAAAACAAAAGAAGAATGTAAGGGAGGAGAGGATGCAGAAAAGCTATCTGGAGAAACCTCACTGTGCTTTAGATGCTACCCAAAATACTGAATGTTGTTCTTCCAAGATGCAGATGTAGAGATCAGGGCGTGGTGGCGCACGCCTTTAATCCCAGCACTCAGGAGGCAGAGGTAGGAGGATCGCTATGAGTTCAAGGCCACCCTGAGACTACAGAGTGAATTCCAGGTCAGCCTTGGCTAGAGTGAGATCCTACCTTGAAAAACAAAACAAAAGAAAGTTAAAGAAAAGAATCAGCAATTTTAAAGATGGCAGAGGCATGTTTCTGGAGTCCATTTGCAGTGGTAAGAGTCCCTTGCATACCCATTCTCTCCCCGCCCCAAATTAATAAAATATTAAGCCAGGCATGGTGGCCCATGCCTTTAAATCCCAGCACTCAGGAGGCAGAGGTGGGAGGATCGCTGTGAGTTCGAGGGTAGCCTGAGACCACCAGAGTGCTAGGTCAACCTGGACTAGAGTAAGATCCTACCATGAAGAGAAAAAAAAAAAATACGAACATGAGAGCTGCACAAAGGGAATGAATGGTCTGAAAAGAAGCCACAATAGAGCTCCAAGCAGCAAATGGGAAAGATGGCAGCCATCTCCACAGAGACATTCTTTTGCAACAAATCCTGCCCAAGGAAAACCAGGGCATGCTGGATGGCCCAAACCAGGACCTGTTATCTGTTTAGATCCTCTGCTCTCACAGGAGTTTGAATCATCCCACCTTGACTTTCAGTTTGAATAAACTCTTGCTTTGTTTGAAAAAGAGTGATTTTCCAAGGCTTTTGTTTGTTTGTTTGTTTGTTTTTAGTTTTCAAGGTAAGATTTCACTCTAGCCCAGGCTGACAAATTCACTATGGAGTCTCAGAGTGGCCTCGAACTCACAGTGATCCTCCTACCTCTGCCTCCCAAGTGCTGGGATTAAAGGTGGGTGCCACCATGCTCAGATTGATTTTCCAGGTTAAAAAAAATATTTTATTCATTTATTTACAAGCAGAGAGATACAGAGACAGAGAGAGATATGGGCACAGCAGACAGGTGTCTAGCCACTGCAACAGAAATACAGATGCATGTGCCACCCTGTGCATCTGGCTTGATATGGGCATGAGGGAATCCAACCCAGGTCCTTGGGCTTTGCAGGCAAGTGCCTTAACCACTGGACCATTTCTGCATTCCCAGATTTTCCAAGTTTTACTGCCTTTCAAATGAGATAACCCTGATTCAGTCTCAAGACATGAGTGTGGTGTTTTGTACTACATGCCCATCCATCCCCTTGTCTGCTCTTGGCCACTTGGAACCCAGCTGGCAAGCACATCATGGGGCTGCTGAGAGACAAGCACAATACACCCAGATCCAGGGCTGTGGTCAAATAGGAACCTAAAGTCCACAGCAAGGTCGGGACCTATGCTCTTCCCAGTCCTGAAAAATGCCCCTTGCTCTGTTTATTCTCTGAAAAACAAAATGGCTTTAAATCAATGACTTAGAGGATTTCAAATTTCACAAATGAATTATAAAAGCTCATAAATTATAGGGTTTTTTTATGCTGTATGGACACCTTAAAACTTTCTTACCTCCTATCTCCATCTTTTTTAAAACATTTTTTTAGATTTATGCCAAGGCATTTCATACTTTGAGAAGGTATTATACTTTTGTTAAGTTTTTTTTTTTTTTTTTTTGAGGTAGGGTCTCACTCTAGCTCAGGCTGAACTGGAATTCACCATGTAGTCTCAGGGTGGCCTTGAGCTCACAGCAATCCTCCTATCTCTGCCTAAGGACATGCCCCACCACACCTGGCTTCCATCTTTTTTTTTTTTTTTTTTTGGTTTTCTAAGGTAGGGTCTCACTCTAGCTCAGGCTGACCTGGAATTCACTATGTATTCTCAGGGTAGCCTCAAACTCTCGGCGATCCTCCTACCTCTGCCTCCCGAGTGCTGGGATTAAAGGCGTGCGCCACCACGCCCGGCTCCATCTTATTTTTTAATGTGGGGTTTAAACCTCCAAGACTACAGAATTTATAATCTGACTATATAATAAACAAGGACATAATTTTACAACTGAGCTGTATACCCAACAAAGTTAGAATTATAAAAACTTACTATAGGGTCTGGAGCGAAGGCTCGGCACTTAAAGACACTCACTTGCGAAGCCTGTGCGAAGCCTGATGGCCTGGGTTTGATTTCCCAGTGCCCATGCAAAGTCAGATGCACAAAGTGGCACATGTGTCTGGAGTAGTTCATTTGCAGTGGCAGGAGGCCCTGGTGTGCCCATTCTCTCTCTCTCTCTCTCTCTCTCTCTCTCTCTCAATCTCCGCCTCTTTCTCTCTTCTCTCTCAAGTAAATAAATGAGCTGAAAAAAAAGCTTACTATATGTATTATTTTTATTTTATTGGATTTGGGATACATATAAATTTAAGAAATTCTTGGGCCCCCTGGTTTAGGTTGAAGTAAGGTCATCTCCTTCAACTGGGAAACGAAAACAGCTTATGTCTAGGGTACTACTGATGCGGTTAGATCATTACACCATTCTGGTTATTTTGATGAAAACGATCCTAGGCTTGAAACATGCACCAGTGCGTGAGGACAGTGTGGAATCATCAGAGTGCTGCATTTTATCTTCACTGCTGCTTTGCTCACTGACATTTACACTGATCTTTAAAACATCACAGGGAATCTATCTTCCCCTGCATGTGCTAATTTGACCTAGAAACACTCTCGTACAAGTATGCACCCGAGATATTAATACTGGAAACCAAAAACCCTTGGATCTGTTGCCATAGTTAAAACAGGGCTCAAATTTAATAAATAAACTTCTCAGCTCATTAACAGTTGCCCCATTTCAAATATGCGGCCACACATTAAACAGAAGAGAACATTGCGTTCTTTGTGAGACAGCTTGGGTTCAATGTGCACTGGGATTGAGTTATCATGTCAACTTGATTTACGTCTGGGCTTCCGCATCCATCAAAGCCGGAGGAGTATAATTAGAAGGAAGATGCTCTGTGTATAAAAAGTATAATCATCATGCTCTGGGTCTCAGAGAAGCAATTGCCAGGACTGGAAAACCTCTATCACGTTGAAAGCACAGTAAATTCTGAGGTGATCAAGCAGGATTTTTATAGTGGTCTCTGAGATTTCCTTCAGGCCCCTTTGAGCAAAGCACAAAAGCCACTGGTGGCAAAAGATAATCTAGGGCTGGAGAGATGGCTCAGCAGTTAAGGTGCTGGCCTCTGAAGCCCAAGGACCCAGGTTCGATTCCCCAGTAGTCATGTAAAACCAGATACATAAGGTGGCACATGCGCCTGGAATTCATTTGCAGTAGCTAAGGGTGCTGGCATGCCCATTCTCTCTCTGTTTCTCTCTCTCTCTCTTAAGTAAATACATAAAATATTCTTTCAAAATAATCTTAATCTGAGGTCAGTGACTTCTGGTTTTGATCCATTTGGTTATTGTATTACATTTACTTATGATAATGAGCTAATTCTGTGTTTGTTTCCAGTTTCCATTATTTTTCAGTTTTAGAAATAAAGTACACTTTATGACATCCTTAATTAGGGGTTTTCCTTCATTCTAGGACACAGGCTTTCATCATGTTTGCTATAGAAAAAGATTTACTGGATACATTCTTTCTGCCACATTTCACAAATCAATTCCTCCTGAATCTGTAAGTTGTGACCCTGTTATTCACAGGACCTTCCTTCCAGCTCTGGCCACGCAGAGCCTAGGGCACCTGCTGAACTGTATGATGGTACCATGGCATGAGTGTCAATATTTTCTTCCTAGGACGCATTTTACACTGATTTCTCAATGGCTACAACTCCCATTTGCAGATCCATTTTCTCACTTAAAACAACCACTCCTTGGGCTGGGGAGATGACGCATGTGGTGGTTTGATCCAGGTGTCCCCCATAAACTCAGGTGTTCTGAATGCTAGGTTCCCAGCTGATGGGGATTTGGGAATTCATGCCTCCTGGAGGCAGTGTATTGTTCGGGGCCGACTTATGGGTGTTAGAGCCAGTTTCTCCTTGCCAGTGTGGTACACTCTCCTGTTGCTATTGTCCACCTTATGCTGGCCAGGTCACGATGTCTACCCTCTGCTCATGCCATTGTTTTCCCTGCCATCATGGAGCTTCCCCTCGAGCCTATAAGCCCAAATAAAGCTCTTTTTCCCACAAGCTGATCTTGGTTGGGTGATTTCTACCAGCAATGCAAACCTGACTGCAACAGCAAAGTGGAACCGAGGAGTGGGATTGCGGCTAGACACCTGTGTGGATTTGACCTTTTGGAGTTAATTTTCAAGAGGAATGTGGAAGGATTTGAAACCTTGACCTAAGAGATGCCTTGCAGTGTTATAAATACAGCTTGATGGACTATTCTGGTCAGAGCTGCAAGACCTGAATGCAGTAAGAACTATGGATGTGAGGTTTGGCTTATGAGGGTGAGAAAGAGCTTTGCTTGGACTGGGCTGGCAGTTTGTGTGAAAAGCTTGCTGTTATGCCCATGTCCTGAGACGTTGTGCAGGGTGGCTTTGCATAGAAATGAACTGGTGTGAGCAAAGGGATATGGCACAGAAAAAAAAAAAAAAAGTCTTTGGGTAAACTGCTGCCCATTTAGCTGCAATTAAGAGATGACCATCTTTGAGATTGGGCCAGCTAAGGGGCCTGAGTGTTCAAGGAGTGTCCTGTTCTTCAAAGTCTGCTTTATTCCCCCCTGGATTAACAAATTGTCACCCTACCTGGTATCATGGAGTATAAGAAATGCTGGAAAGAGGGTCATTGAGTTTGCAACATGGTCTTGTGTTTCAGAAATGGCCATGGGCAGTGAGAAGCAGGTTTGCTGGCTGCCTGCATGGAAACCCCATGGGGCCATAAGGATGAACCATGGATTGTAGTGGAGACCCGGTGGAGATGCCTGGACCACGAGATGGCTGCTAAGGAGAGCTGCCGGCCCAATGAAGTTTCCCAGGACTGTGAGTAGCCTAGCTGGAGGGGCAGAATTGGAACTCCAGAGACTTGTTGCTGGTTAGACTTGTCGAACTTAGAGATTTGTCACTGGCTAGAGTTGTTGGACTTGAAGCTACAGAGTCTGATGTTTGCCCTGGTTGTTTTAAATCTTGTATGGGCTGAATGTTTCTTTGCTATGCCCAATGCCATTTTTGCAGTGTGAATGTTTATTCTGTGCCATTACGGGTTTTGGGGGGGGGCTTGTTTGGTGTTATGGCTCAGTTAAAAGATCTTGGACTATGGGGATGTTTGAACATCATTGGAATTGATAAAAACTATGGGAACTTTTCAGTTGGACTGACCACATTGTATTTTACATCATGAATGGTTCTCAGTTTGTGGGGGCCAGGTGGAATGTGTTGGTTTGATTCAGGTGTCCCCCATAAACTTAAGTGTTCTGAATGCTAGGTTCCCAACTGATGGAGATTTGGGAATTAGCACCTCCTGGAGGCAGTGTATTGTTGGGGGCGGGCTTATGGGTGTTATAGCCAGTGTCCCCTTGCCAGTGTTTGGCACACTCTCCTGTTGCTATTGTCCACCTTATGTTGGCCAGAGGGTGATAGCCACCCTCTGCTCATGTCATCATTTTCCCTGCCATCATGGAACTTCCCCTTGAGCCTGTAAGCCAAAATAAACCTCTTTTTCCCGCAAGCTTCTCTTGGTTGGGTGGTTTCCACCAGTATGTGAACCTGACCACAACAGCACATTTGCAGGCACTTCCCTGTAAAGCCTAAAGACTGAGGTTCAATTCCCCAGTCCCCATGTAAAGCCAGATGCACAAGGTGACACATACATCTGGTGGTCACTTTCAGTACCTGGAGGCCCCGTCGTGCCCTCTCTCTCTCTCTCTCCTCTCTGTCTTGCTTCAATAAATAAAATAAACAATCACCTCCTGATTACTTTCTCTTTCTAGTACAGGAGAGTGAATACTTCTCTTTGGAATAACGTGGGGCTGTCTAGAAATACTAAGACTCACAGAAAAGCAAATAACTGGTTAACATCCAGGAAGCAATGGGAGGTAGGAAAGTAGATATATCATTACTTGGAAGCTATGAGAGATAACAAACTTCTACTGTCCTTAATGATAAGAAACCTTGCAGAAAAGCATCTCTTTTCTTTAGAGAATTGCCATAAGAGCTTGATAATGTGTGAATATGAGGGAAAAAAAGTTGTAATCTATCCCTTTCTAAGACCATTTTCGAATAAATTACTTTTGTCTGGAATATTAGTGGGCCCAGATCCTTCATTGCTTCTGTCTACAGCATCTCGTATCTTGTGAATGAAAAGCTTGCAGGCCCTTACCATAGTACAATGTGTTTCAGTCATTCTGTGTCCCCAGAAAACCCAGCCTGCTCTCTCTAATCCTTTGTATATTGCCCTCCCAAAATTATTTATGAGTTCTTCTAAACTCCCATCTTACATAAACTAAACACTCCATTATCAAATACTAAAAATGCCGTGTTGTTATTATAAAACTGGATGAAATGTTAAAAATAAGAAAATTAATAATACACTGTATGACTCTGGGGAAAGAAGACAGGAAGAACGGGAGAGTATGGGTGGATCTGCCCTCGGGGGGTGGAGGGCATCTTGAACCACGCTCCTTTAATTCATGGAAAAAGCATCAAGGCCAGCTAAATTCTTATCACATATTTTTGGCCGAAAGGACAGGAAAGCCCTGCTTCATGATGCCAATGTTTACATGTAGAAATAATTTACACCTTCCATTATGAACTACTACTTAACAGGATGGAGGAATGGGGGAGAAATGTAAAAATAGTGGGACGGTATTAACTAATTAGAGTACCCACCCAGTCTTGAGATTTCTAAACTTTTATTTAAGCAAGATTTTTTTCCACTGAGAGCTTGGGCTCCGTCAAACTATTAATTTTTGTTTTACCTCCATTCTAAGAGCACAGTTCCCCACTGCTGCAAGAAAATCTTTAAAAAGTGTCCATCTACCACTGGATGCAGCAGCAGAGGGGCAGGTTTTAAAAGGAAGACACAAATCAACTGTATGTGTGGGTGTCCATTGAAAACCACCAATGAAATACATTCACAATCACACCAAGATATATAAAATAATTAGATACCAATCCTTAAAAATATTCAGTCTATACACTAAAAACACAACACATGAACAAAAAATGCAAAGGAGACCTAAATAAAGGAGAGGTGTACCACATGTATGGATTGGAAATACTAATTTGTGCCAAAACACTTTGTAGATGTTATGCAATTCCTATGAAAATTCCAGTAGAATCTTACATAATCATAGACAATTTAGTTATAAAAAATATGTATGGAAGGACAAAGAAACTATCACAGTTAAAACAGTTTTGTAATTTTTATTTATTTGTGAAAGAAAGAGGCAGAGAAACAGAGAAAACTGGGTGAAACAGGGCCTCTAGCCAACGCAAACAAACTCACGCATAAACCACCTTGTGCATCTGCTTTTCCATAGGTACTGGGGAATCAAACTCAGATCCTTAGGCTTTGCAACTAAGCACTTTAACCACTTAGCAACCTCTCCAGCCCCTAAAATAATTTTTACTTTTTAAATTTCAATATTATTTTATTTAGATGATAGAGAGATAGAAAAGAGAATGGGCATGCCAGGGCCTTCAGCCACTGTAAACGAACTTGAGATGCATGTGTCACCTTGTATATCTGGTTTATGTGGATCCTGGGGAATCAAACCTGTGTCCTTTGGCTTCACAGGCAAACACCTTAACTACTAAGCTTTTTTTTTTTTTTTGAGGTATTGTATCATTCTAGCCCAGACTGAACTGGAATTCACTATGTAGTCTCAGAGTGGCCTTGAACTCACAGTGATCCTCCTACCTCTGCCTCCCAAGTGCTGAGATTAAAGGTGTATGCCACCATGACCAGCCCCAAAATAATCTTTAAAAAGAATAAAGTTAGTGCTGGAGAGATGGCTCAGTCATTAAGGTGTTTGTCTTCAAAGCCTAATGACAGGAGTTTAATTCCCCAGTACCCATTTAAAGCCTTAACCACAAAGCCATCTCTCCAGCCCCATATATATGTTTTATAATAATGTATTCTACTTAATACATGTATGCAATTATTACTTACCAATTCAGAATGAATGAATAAATAAACCAATTTTTAAAGTAGATTATAAAAGATAAGGAGCATTGAAAGATGACATTTAAGCACATACGAGGTGGCACATCACTGAGAATTAGGCCATGCAAAGTAAAATCTCAATGAGAAACCACTACACATTTATTACAATGTCAACAATGAGAGATATCAGCCGGGCATGGTGGCGCACGCCTTTAATCCCAGCACTCAGGAGGCAAAGGTAGGAGGACTGCAGTGAGTTCAAGGCCACCCTGAGACTAGAGAATTCTGGATCAGCCTGGGCCTAGAGCAAGACCCTACCTCAAAAAAATCAATAAAATAAACTAAAATACAAATAAGAGAAATCAATTATAAGTACTAACCAGAGTGCAGGATAACTGGAACCTTCAAACATTGCTCATGCTATTGGCACACTTTCTCTGGGAAAAAAATCGGCAGTGAAACCCACAGTAGGAAGCCCAGCAGACTCATCCCTGGGAATTGACCTGAGAAAAGTAAAAGCTATATATTTCCACAAGAGAACCTGATTATTTGTGACATGCTCATAGAGAATAGCCCAAACAGTTATATGTAATAGTGTTTGGAAATAATCAAAATGACAAGCAGGTACATTGCGTGGAGTGGCACATGCTTGTGATGGAATGCTCTTCCTTATAATCCAGCAGATGATGTATGTATACCATACAGTGGGTAGAACTCGAAACCATTCCATTATGTGGGAAGAAGCCAGGCTCAAGAGTTGACAGCCTCTTGCTTGTTTGATGTTATTTCTACAACCTTCTCCAAAAGACAAAACTACAGTTATGGAGATCAGAAGTTACTAGTGGTCGTGAATGAGGGCAATTGTGATGCTAACAATATAACATATGAGCATTTAATAAATATTTTATTTATTTATTCAAGAGGAGAAAGAGAATGAGCACTCCAGGGGCTCTAGCCATTGCAAACTCCAGTCACATGCGCCACTTTGCGCAATCTGGCTTTTTACCTGAGTCCTGGGGAATCAAACCCGGGTCCTTTGGCTTTGCTGGCAAGCACCTTAACTGCTAAGCCATCTCCCAAGCCCCCCACCCTGTTTACATTTTGATGAGGCTTATGCAGTTGTTGTAAGTGGTTCTAAGTGGTGACTAAAAAAAAAAAAAAAAAATCAATGCATAACACTCGCTATCAGAAAGGTAATTTTACTACTGATTACTTTCAGAATAAAAATTTGAAATCATTGCACTTGGCACAACCAGACAATGGAAGAAGTTACATCATGTCTTTGTGGTTAAGCAGCCACTATAGCTTATTGGGAAAAAAAAAATTTTCTGTCATTCCTTCATTTTGTCATATTCCTTCCCTCTTAAACATTCACTCTAGCTCTCTCTTGCCCTCTCTCTTCCCTTACTCCACCACGGGGTTATATACCTAGTCAAGTTCATTTTCTTTTTGATTTGTCATCAAACACAGAAGAAAAGGAAGTAGTGGTCATCCACCATCATCAAGAATATGCCCCTTATGTACCATGATATAACGGCTGCAGGCAAAAGTTTGGATTACTATGGTTGTAAAGTGGCATCAATTAAGACGGAGATTAAGTGGGCTGGAGAGATTGCCCTGCAGTTAAGGCACTTGCAAATTATATGTAGAGACAGAGGGGGGAAGAGAGAGATTCCCTTATTCTCTTACTTTTTAAAAGGATTTTTATTATTTAATTTAATTTATTTATTTATTAGAGCAGAGAGAGAGAGAGAGTGAGAATGGGCATACCAGGGCCTCTAGCCACTGCAAATAAACTCCAGACACATGCCACCATGTGCATTTGGCTTATGTGGGAGCTGGAGAGTTGAACCTTGGTCCTTAGGCTTCACAGGCATGTGCCTTAACCACTAAGCCATCTTTCTAGCCCTTCCCTTACTTTTGGTCTTCATAAACCTTAACACTTTATGGACACAGCATCTCAGCCTAGTTGTCCTAGATTTTTCTAATGCCTCCACATCATCCTCACTCATTTTCCTCACTTTTGCTTCTTATGCCTTTTCCCTCTATAGTCTTAACTTATTTCTATGAAAAAAATATCTAAGATAATGTCAAGGGTTCCTTTAAAACCAAGTTTAGGACTGTGTCCCAGGAGTAGCTTACTTAAGCATAGCTCTGCTTCTCATAAGTTCCACAGTGGTACGCTTGAGTAATAATCACGGAGCTGATTTGAGTACATTTGTTTATTGTGTGTTTTTATAAATATTTTAAGTATCTACAGTTTCAAATCAGATTTGGATAATATTTATTGCTAAGTTTGTCCTATTAAACTCAAGTTTCTATATCAAAATAATCACAATATTCCTCCAATTAGATGCTAAATCACTTTGAGCATAAATAAACAAAATTTGCAAAATGAGAAAAGTCAGCTAGTGAAACTCACGAGTGATAAGCAATGACATCACCATCACTTTGTCAGCCACGAAATCAGAGAACACGTTTAATTAACTTTTACAAACCATAAGGAAGAATGGCTGGTGGTTCTAATTCTTCGTCTTAAAGCCTTTCACTTTGAGTTTCATTTGCCAAAGAATATTTGAAAACATGGAGCAGAACAAATTGACACAAATAACTAAGTAGCAGTTATGATAACTAAGTCACAATAGTTACAATACTAGTCACAATGATTAAGATCATTTACCACTGCCTTCCCAATGGCTTGACCCTTCTGATAGAGTCTAGGAGTTGTTAGGGGGAGAAATGACTTATCCATGACATTTTGTATATAGGAAGCACTTATTAAGTAATTCTTGAGGGCTGAACAAATACCTCAGCAGTTAAGGTGTTTGCCCCATAAAGGACCCACATACAGACAGATGCACAAGGGGGCACATGCATCTCAAGTTTGTTGGCAGTGGCTAAAGGTCCTGGCGTACCCATTCTCTCCCTCTCTCTCTCTCTCTCTCTGTCTGTCCTCCTCTCTCTCTCTCCCTTTCTCTGTGCTAGGCATGGTGGCGCATGCCTTTAACTCCAACACTCAGGGAGGTGGAGAGGTAGGAGGATCCATGTGAGTTTGAGGCCAATCTGAGACTACATAGTGAATTCCAGGTCATCCTGGGCTAGAGCGATATCCTATCTCGGAAAAATCAAAATAGCAATCATAATAAAATTGTTGAATGAAGGAAAAACGTAAGAACATAGCTGCAGCCTGAAGCCAAAACTTCTACCTCGCTGTGCCACGGAAGCTGCTGCTTTTGCCTGGAAGGGTTTCCCGACAGTCCGTGTTGAAGGCTCTTCACTGGGCGGTTGACAGCGGTTCAGGCTTTAGGAGGCAAAGCCCAGTGAAGGGAAATGAGCCTTCGAAGGGATTTTGGGGACTCCTCTTTGCTTCTACTAGCATGGATGGAGGAGCCTGTGCCGGCAGACACACAGTGTCCTGCCTGCCACAGGTGGGTCACCACATCCCCAGCCTCGAAGCGACAAAACCAGGCAGACACGGCTGGAGCACCTGACACTGTCTTTCTTCCTGGTAAGTTGCTTGTCTGGGTTATTTTGTCGGCGGTGGCGACTGCCACCAATCCACCTGTGCCCAGTCCACCTCCTGTCATGCCCACTCCTGGGACGGACCAAACCAGAGTCCTGTCTACCTCTGGACCCTCTCACTGACCCATCCATCATCTTCAGCTCTTCTCCACTCCCTGCCTGATGACCACATCTCTTCTGAAAGCTAGCCCCGCATCAAAAATCCTTCAGCTCAGATGTCTGCGGCAGACCAAGACATTCTGGCCTAGAAAACTGATTTCTGCAGGGTGACATAAGCGCCAGCCTCGGCTGTAGGCAATTTAAACCTCAAAGAGACCTGTTCCATTTGTGGCCTGTGTTTACCCCATTACAGTCATTCAATTTCCCCCCCCCCCAACACCCGCCCCAATTATCTACCGATTCAACCCATTTACTCAATCTGTGCTACCATAAATATGTCCCCTGTCGTATCGACTAGGGACTTTCAAGGGCCTCTCGCAGGCTCCGCTATCCACTGATTGGTCCTCTTCCTGCCCAATTTTGTACTTAGCACCCATCACCAAAAAAATAAATAAAAAAAAAAAAGAAAGGATGCTGCGGCTGTGGGCAAAATGCACTGGCAGGCGCCTCAGTGTCCAATTGGCCACTTAGTCCTACAAAACACAGTAATGGCTGCAAAATGGACCCGGACCACAGGGCAGAAGCCGTACTTAAATGTCACTCCGCATTGCACCTGCCACAGAGCTGATGTCGTGCCGAAGTGCCCTTCGGTCGGCCTGCCATTTACTGTCCCTTCTGCTATTCTTGATAATGGTGGTGCTTTCAAACAGGATTTAGAAAAACGCCCCACCGTCCCATGACTTAAAAGACCAATAAAAGTAATCATCCAATTTTCGTTTATTTTCTGTGTTGCTGGGACGTAGAGAGCTAATATTAATTACCATCCATAGCCACTAGGCAGCAACAGAATGAGCGCTTCTGAGTTACAATGAAATGCCTTTGTTTTGTTGGTTTTGTAGGAAACAAAAAAAAAAAATAGCTCATTAGATGCATAGATAGACACTTTTCTCATGCATATCAACATATCCTTAACTTTCTCATATGACACTGGTCATTTGGGAATCAAAATCCTGAAGGCTGACTTGTAATGACTTTACCTTCCCGTCATCTATAGCATACCACATTCCAGCCTTTTAAGTTGGAGCCTCTCTCTCTCCCTCCCTCTCTCTCTCTCTCTCTCTCTCTCTCTCTCTCTCTCTCTCTCTGTCTCTGTCTCTCTCTCCTATACCCCAAGGGGGGGGAAAAAATCTCAACAACATAGAAGTGTACAGGGGACCTGACTGGCTCCACCACAGGCTACTTTATCCCACAGAAAATAAGGCATTTTCTAATCATTCAAAATCTAAGTAGTGAAGCTGGAAAGATTGCGTAGCAGTTAAGGCTTAGCACGCAAAAGCGTTAACTGCTAAGCCTGAGGACCCAGCTTTAATTCCCCCGGAGTCACGTAAGCCAGATACAAATGGTGGCCCATGAATCTCTAGTCCTTTTCCAGTGGCTGGAGGCCCTGGCATGCCTGAATTCTCCCTCCCCCCCCCCCTCTCTCTCTCTCTCTCTCTCTCTCTCTCTCTTTTCTCCCCTCCCTTCCCCTCTCCTTCTCTCTCTCCTCTCCTCTTCTCTCTCTCTCTCTCTCTCTCTCTCCCTTCCTCCCTCTTCCTCTATCTCTGAAATAAATAAAAATTAAATAAAATAAAATTCAAGAAGAGGATTGTCAGGGGAAAGCTGGGAGACAGCTCAGTGGTTAAAGGTACTCACTTTCAAGCCGGCTGGGCTGGGTTCAATTCTGCAGTACCCATGTGAAGCCAAATGCACAAGGTGGTGAATGTGTCTTAAGTTCATTTACAGTGGCAAGAGGCCCTGGTATGCCCATTATCTCTCTTTGTCTCTCCTTTTTTTCTCTCTCTCCTTACAAATATAAAGAAACTTAAAAAAAATTTAAAAAGATGAGAATTATCAAATTCCTAAGAGTATTACAAAAATACAAACTTGGGAAACATAAAAATGTATTTGACAGATTTTTTATTTTATTTATTTCACTTTATTTTATGTATTTGGTTTTTCAAGGTAGGGTCTCACTCTAGCCCAGGCTGACCTGGAATTCACTGTGTAGTCTCAGGGTGGCCTCAAACTCACAGCAATCCTCCTACCTCTGCCTCCCGAGTGCTGGGGTTAAAGGCGTGCGCCACCACGCCCACTACCACACCGGGCTTATTTGGCAGCTATATTTTTTTAATTTTCATTTATTTATTTTTCTCAATTTTTATTAACATTTTCCATGATTATAAAAAATATATATCCCATGGTAATCCCCTCCCCCCCACTTTCCCCTTTGAAATTTCATTCTCCATCATATCCCCTCCCCATCTCAATCAGTCTCTCTTTTATTTTGATGTCATGATCTTTTCTTCTTCTTATGATGGTCTTGTGTAGGTAGTGTCAGGCACTATGAGGTTATGGATATCCAGGCCATTTTATGTCTGGAGGGATCACATTGTAAGGAGTCCTACCCTTCCTTTGGCTCTTAAATTCTTTCTGCCACCTCTTCCACATCAGACCCTGAGCCTTGGAAGGTGTGATTAAGATGTTACTCAGTACTCTAGTCACTTCTTTCCAGCACTATGATACCTTCTGAGTCATCCCAAGGTCACTGTTTGGCAGCTTTTTTGAAGAGGGTCCTTGATCTGGGGTCTATTTGTTGAACTAAAAACCTTCCCCATGTGGATTAGAGAAGAGGAAAATGTAATTGTGGTTGACAATGATCACTTTAGACGAAGGCCAGAATTACTACCCTAACTAGGGTCTGTATGTATATTTTCTTCTTCCTTAATTACAAAATCTGATTTTTATCCAGGGAGGCAACATGCAGAGCTCAAGCATTAAGTTTCTTATCCTTTCTGCAACCTCCAGTGATTGAGGAATTGGGTCAGACTTCGGTGGGGGGCGGATACTCCTTAAAAAGGACCAATTCTGGGGGCTGGAGAGACAGCTTAGTGGTTAAGTACTTGCCTGTGAAGCCTAAGGCCCCCGGTTCAAGGCTCGATTACCAAGGACCCGCGTTAGCCAGATCACAAGGGGGCGTATGCGTCTGGAGTTCGTTTGCAGTGGCTGGAAGCCCTGGTGCACCCATTCTCTCTCTCTCTCTCTCTCTCTCTCTCTCTCTCTCTCTCTCTCACTCACACTCACTCTGCCTCTTTCACTCTCAATCTCTCTCATATAAATAAATAAATAAACAAAAAAAATTTTTAAAGAGGACCAATTCTGCCATTGCTATTCACTTCTGCTGTGACTGGAATATGCACTGTGACTGGAATAGGCACTGTTAAAGTCATCATCGAAAGATGGCTTAGCAGTTAAGAAGCTTGCTTGCCTTCAAAGCCAAAGGACCCAGGTTCAATTCCCTAGCACCCATGTAAAGCCAGATGCACAAGGTGGACCATACATCTGGAGTTTATTGGCAGTGGCTGGAGCCCCTGGTGTGCCCGTTCTCTCTTTCTCTATCTGCCTCTTTCCCTTTTTTCTCTCTCAAATAAATAAAATAAATAAAAATAAATTAAGAATCATAGACCATTCCAGAAATGGCTGAGAAGTCCCAAGGAGATACAGGAGAATAAAGAGGTGATTGCTACCCACCCCCAAATTTCAAAGTACTTTGGCACTGACTTCTCGGCCCTGGATTGCTATTTTAGACTTTTAGCGAATGAAACAGACAAACAAGAGAAATAATAGTTATTTAGGTTTTCTGTTCAGGGGATTCTGCCAAAGACAATGCTGACCAATCAGCCAGCATACATTTATTAAGAACTATGCATGTCTTAAAATTGAATCATGCCCTTGGGCTGGAGGGATGGCTTAGCAGTTAAGGCATTCGCCTGCAAAGCCAAAGGATCCAGGTTCGATTCCCCAGGACCCATGTTAGCCAGATGCACAAGGGGGTGCATACATCTGGAGTTTGTTTGCAGTGGCTGGAGGCCCTGGCAGGCCCATTCTCTCCCCCCCCCCACCTCTCTCTCTCTCTCTTTCTCCCTCACAGTGTCTCTAACAATTTTCTTCTTAATGCTTTTGGTAGCTTCACCAAAAAGTTAAAGTATATTTCATTGCGGTTAAAAAAAAAAAATCTTATATACAGGCTGGAGAGATAGCTTAGCGGTTAAGCACTTGCCTGTGAAGCCTAAGGACCCTGGCTTGAGGCTTGAATCCCCAGAACCCATGTTAGCCAGATGCTCAAGGGGACACATGCATCTGGAGTTCATTTTCAGTGGCTAGAAGCCCTGGCACACCCATTCTCTCTGTCTACCTGCCTATTTCTGTATATCTCTCTCTCTCAAATAAATAACTAAAAATAAAATATTTTTTAAAATCTTATATACAAGCCGGGCGTGGTGGCGCACGCCTTTAATCCCAGCACTTGAGAGGCAGAGGTAGGAGGATCGCCATGAGTTCGAGGCCACCCTGAGACTACATAGTGAATTCCAGGTCAGCCTGAGCCAGAGTGAGACCCTACCTCGAAAAACCAAAAAAAAAAAAAAAATCTTATATACATACATATATTCATTTTTTTATTTGCAAGCAGAAAGAGACAGAGGGAGAGAGAGACAGAGAGAGAATGCATACACCAGGGCCTCTAGCCACTGCAAACCAACTCCAGATGCATATATCACTTTGCACTACATGAGTGCTGAGGAATTGAACCCTGGTCGTTAGGCTTTGCAAGTATGTGCCTTAACCACTTAGCCATCACTCCAGCCTGTGGCCAATGACTAAAAGAATGGAAGGAAGATGTAGGAACTATGAAACTTCCAGAGCTGAATAAGTAAATAAACATAAAAATTCAGAGGCTGGGTTTATCAAAAGGGACAATGGAGGCCAGGCGTGGTGGTGCATACCTTTGATCCCAGAACTCAGGAGGGAGAGGTAGGAGAGATGCTGAGTTCAAGGCCAGCCTGAGACTACATAGAAAATGCCAGGTTTGCCAGGGTTAGAGCAAGACTCTACCTGGGCGGGGGGGGGGAGGGGGATAAAAGGGTTGGGGATGGACGACAGAGAATATAAGGTCTGGGAAGCTGGCAGGGTAAATGGTCCTTAGAATGAACATCCGTGTCTAGAATGTAGAAAAATCTCTTGTAATTCATTAATAAAATGTTAGCAAATGATTAAAGTGAACAATTTAAATGCATATTTCACAAAACCTTTTACAAGCATCCAACTGGACATGAAAATACACAGCCACTAATGTTTTCTGTTGATGTGAATTAGTTTTTCTTAGGGTTCAGTTTCGTATGAATGAAAACCACATAGCACTTTCAGTTTTGGGTCTGCATTTTAGCATTCACTATGATGCTTCTGAGATCCATTTAGGTTTTCTGGTGTATCAATAGTTGTTTTCTGGTAACATACATTTTATTTATCATAAATAAATATTTTCAAAAATAATGAGGGGAGTAACTACATTTCCCGTGGCAGAAGGAAAGTTGCTAAAGGGATCAGCCCTTTATCTTGACCGAACGAAACGAGCCAGGTCTTAGCCTCTGAGGTGTATCCATTTTTACTGCAAGGCAGCATTATATAGAAGACACGACACGACAATGCCAATACTCACTTGTCCATGGCAGTGCGATTCGTATTGTTTCAGACGTGTAAACAAACTGTGTGTCCACCAACAGGTAAATAGAGATAGATGCTGTTTGGCCGTTCAGAAGGAGGAAGTTGTACAGGGATGGAGCCGGGACACACGATGCTAAGTGAAATGAGACAGACCCAGAAAGACAAATGCGGTAAAACCGCACCGAAGATGCAAGGTGCTAAATATTCAGCTCCTAGAATCTGTGAGGAGGAGAGCAGTCCTGGGCTCTAGGGGAGGTTAAGTGAGGGGTTAGTAAGGAATGGGCCCAAACTTTCAGTTTCATGAGACAAATAGCACTAAATATCTACTAGGTACATTGTAAATATTGTCAATAATAATTTTTAAAAATCATGTTTTCCTATCACAATAAGCAAATTGAAAACATAAAAGCAGGAGGCCTAAGCTGGAGGGATGGCTTAGTGGTTAAGGTATTTGCCTGCCAAGCCAAAGGACCCAGATTTGATTCCCCAGGTCCCACGTTAGCCAGATATACAAGGGGGCACATGCATCTGGAGTTCATCTACAGTGGCTGGAGGCCCTGGTGCACCCATTCTCTCTCACTCTCTCTCTCTCTCTCTCTCTCTCTGTCCCTCTTTCTCTGTCAAGTAATTAAAAAAAAAAAAAACAGGCTGAGGAATTGGCTCAGTCAATAACTTGCTGTACAACAATAAGTACCCAAGTAAATGCTGGGAGACCTATCTATAAACCCAGTACTCAGGAGGCAGAGACAGAGAGTACTCAGAGCAAGCGGGCTAGCTATACCCACCAAATCATCAAGGTCTATATTCAGATGAGAAACCCTGTCTCAATAAATAAGGTGGAACCCCATTAAGCATGACCCCCAGAGTCAACCTCTGTCTTCCGTACGTGCACAAGCTTGTTCACGGGCATCCACACACATACAAACCTGTACACGCACGTGTGTGCACACCACACACACTCGGGCGTAACTATAGCAAAATTTAATTGTACATTTGTTTGGCATGTTTCTAGAAACATGACATGTGTGTAGTTTGGGCTAATTGGAATGAAATTGCTATGAATGTTAGTATTTATATGCAGTTGATGGACATATGGTTTCCAGAAAAAAAATACATGGTAGTGGAATTTCGTACTTAGCTAAGAAGTGTGTCTTAACTATTTTTTTTTCAAAACTTCCCAACTGTTTTCTAAATGGAATATTTTTGTTTAATAGTTTAATAGTACCAGTGACAAGGAATGAGACTTTCTACTGGCCCGCATCCTTTGAAATACTTCTTACTGCTGACTCGTTTGCTTTAACCATATTAAAGATATAAATATCGTGGTATCTCACTGTGGTTTTGATCTGTAATATATAGTCACTAATAGCAGTGTATTTTCATGTCCAATTGGATATTAGTAAAAGGTTTTGTAAAACGTGCACTTAAATTGTTCGCTTTAATTAGTTTATTTGCTAACATGTTATTAATGAATTCCAAGAAATTTTTCTATATTCTAGACACAGGTATTCATTCTGAAGGCCATTTAACCTTCCTGGTTCCCGACCTTATCTTCTCTATCGTCCACACGTCGCCCTGTTTTTCTCCCAGGTAGAGTCTTGCTCTAGCCCTGGCCAACCTGGAATTTACTATGTAGCCTCAGGCTGGCTTTGAACTCAGCATCTCTCCTACCTCTCCCTCCTGAGTTCTGGGATCAAAGGTGTGCACAACTGTGCCTGACCGCCATTGTCCCTTTTGATAAGCCCATCCTCTGAATCTTTAGGTCTATTTGCTTATTCAGCTCTGGAAGTTTCATAGTTTTTACATCTTCCTTCCATTTTTTTAGTCATTGTTTTTAGGGCACTTTAAATTATGAAATATTTAATAGCTCCCTGTTGAAATATTTAAAACTCCTTTTGAAGTCTCTGCTATTTCCATCAATGCTGTCATTTCAGACTCTGTTTATTAAGCTGGAATACATTTTTAATTTCTATTTAGAGATTGGACACTTGTTTGTGAATCTTCTATGTGTGACGATCTGAACTGTTCGGTCTTCCTTTAAAGAATATGTTTTTGAATTTTTAAGTAAGTTAGGTTGAAAAGATCTACTTGATCCTTTCAAAATCTGTTTCTTGGCTTTCCTGGGACATAACTTCATAGCACTTCTGACCTTTCAGGGCACTCTATTGGCGTCTCTGCTGAACATGCTACATGCCTGTGGTGCTTTGATTCAGGTGTCCCCCATAAACTCAGATGTTCTGAATGCTAGGTTCCCAGCTGGTGGCAATTTGGTAATTAACAACTCCTGGAGGGGGTGTATTTTGGGTGGCGGGCTTATGGGTGTTATAGCCAGTTTCCCTTTGCCAGTGTTTGGCACACTCTCCTGCTGCTATTGTCCACCTTATGTTGACCAGTAGGTGATGTCCACCCTCTGCTCCTGCCATCATTTTCCCTGTCATTGTGGAGCTTCCTCTCGAGCCTATAAGCCAAAATAAACCTCTTTTTCCCAAAAGCCACTCTTGGTTGAGTGATTTCTACCAGCAATGCGAACCTGACTGCAACAGTAAAGTGGTACCGAGGAGTGGGATTGCTGCTAGATTGTGTGGCTTTGGTCTTTTGGAGCTGATTTTCAAGAGGAATGTAGAAGGATTTGAAACCTTGGCCTAAGAGATGCCTTGAAGTACTGTAAGTACAGCTTGATGGACTATTCTGGTCTGGGCTGCAAGACCTGAATGCAGTAAGAAGTATGGACTGTGAGGTTTGGCTTATGAGGGTGAGAAAGAACTTTCCTTGGACTGGGCCAGCAGTTTGTGTGAGAAGCTTGCTGTTACACCTGTGTCCTGAGAAGTTGTGCAGGGTTGCTTTGTGTAGAAATGAACTGGTGTGAGCAGAGGGATATGGCACAGAAAAAAATATATCTTTGGGTGATCTGCTGCCCATTCAGCTGCAATTAAGAGATTACAACCTTTGAGATTGGGCCAGCTGACCTGCACTGGGGCAACGGGAAGAATATAGACTTTTGAAGGGGCCTGAGTGCTCAAGGAGTGTCCTGTTCTTCAAAGTCTGCTTTCTCTCCCTTCCCCCACCCTATTAACAAATTGGCACCCTACCT
The DNA here is from genome assembly GCF_020740685.1 of Jaculus jaculus. Lineage (NCBI taxonomy): Eukaryota > Metazoa > Chordata > Mammalia > Rodentia > Dipodidae > Jaculus > Jaculus jaculus. Next base: position 3,041,297 of record NC_059121.1, on the reverse strand, counting down.
GGTATTGTGGAGAATAAGAAATGCAGGAAAGAGAGGGTCATTGAGTTTGCAACATGGTCTTGTGTTTTGGAAATGACCATGGGCAGTGAGAAGCAGGTTTGCTGGATGCCTGCATGGAGACCCCATTGGGCCATGAGGATGAACCATGGATTGCAGTGGAGACCCAGTGGAGATGCCGGGACAATGAGATGCTTCTACAGAAAGCTGTTGGCCTGGATGAAGTTTTTCAGGACTGTGAGTAGCCTAGCTGGAGGGCTAGAATTGGAACTCCCGAGACTTATCGCTAGTTAAGATTGTCGAACTTGGAGATTTGTCACTGGCTAGAGTTGTTGGACTTGAAGCTACAGCGTTGGATGTTTGCCCTGGTTGTTTTAAATCTTGTATTGGTTGAATATTTCTTTGCAATGCCCAGTGCTATCTTATGCAGTATGAATAGTATTCTGTGCCATTATGGGCTTTTTAAGGTTATTTTTTGGTGTTATGGCTCACTTAAAAGATTTTGGGCTGTGGGAATGTTTGAACATCATTGGGATTGATAAAAACTATGGGGACTGTTAAAGTGGTACTGAATACATTGTATCTCATATAGATGTGAGTTTATGGGGGCTAGGGGTGAAATGTGGTGGTTGATTAAGTTGTTCCCCATAAACGTAGGTGTTATAAATGCTAGATGGGCTTATGGGCGTTATAGCCAGTTTCCCTTATGTTGTCCATGGGGTGAAGTCCACTCTCTGCTCATACCATCATTTTCCCTGCCATCACGGAGCTTCCCCTTGAGCCTGTAAGCCAAAATAAACCTCTTTTTCCTGCAAGCTGCTCTTGGCTGGGTGATTTCTACCAGCAGTGAGAACCTGACTGCAACACTCAATACCCAATGTGTGCCTCCAATCTGTCTCTCGGCCCCAGGTGACCTGTTCTAATTGATTTGGTTTCAGATGCCTGATCACTTTCTATTTTAGAGTTTTTTTCCCGCACACTTACTCAGTTTAGTTTCCATTCAGAGACTCACAGGACCATTGTGATGGTTTGATTCAGGTGCCCCCCTAAACTTAGGGGTTCTGTATGCTAGGTTCCCAGTTGATAGAGATTTGGGAATCAGTGCCTTCTGGAGGCGGTGTATTGCTGGGGGCGGGCTTATGGATGTTATAGCCAGTTTCCCCTTGTCAGTGTTTGGCACACTCTCCTGTTCCTGTTGTCTAACTGATGTTGGCCAGGGGGTGATGTCCACCCTCTGCTCACGCCATTGTTTTCCCTGCCATCATGAAGCTTCCCCTCAAGGCTGTAAGCCAAAATAAATCACTTTTTCCCACACGTTGCTCCTGGTTGGGTGATTTCTACCAGCAATGCGGACCTGGCTGCAACAACCATCTTCCTTCTCTAGAATCTTCCATTTCTAGCTGTCTCAGTTTCCGCTCTGTTCTGCCACCTCACTACAGTGAAGCCGCCATGTTCTGCTTGGATTTCATCTCCTTGACTGAGGGTCCATTTTAGCACGTGAGGATAGAAAGCCCAGCGTGGTGCGGGGTTACCTTGTTTCATTTCCATTGCTGAAGTCTGAAAATAGCTGCGTTGTGGTCTTGCCACCGCCACTGGATTTCTACTTATTCACACTGCAAGAGAGTCTATTACTAGTTAATCGTCCATGATCAGAAGCATATTTGTCCTAGAAGAATTATCTTTCTGCACATGACAGTGTGTTGTGAGGTTTGTAAAGATGAGATACTTTAGAGCAATTATGTTGTAATAAAAGAAAATCCGAAGAGGACTTGTTTTTTTTTTTTTTTTTTTTCCTTCAAAGAAATGAATGTAGACTATGATCACTTGTGTGTGACATTCCTTAGAAACCAAGCCATGTTTGCTCAGTGCTTAAGGCATTGGCCTGCAAAGCCTAACCACCAGAGTTTGGTTGCCCAGAACCCATGTTAAAGCCATGTATATAGTGGTACATGCATGTAGAGCTCATTTGCAGCAACTAGAGGTCCACACCCATTCTCTCTGACTGTCTCTCTTCTATCTCTCTCTCTCTGCTTACAAATAAATAAGTAAGTTCTAAGCATATGAATTTATTTATTTGCAAGAGAGGCAGATAGAGAAAGGGTACACTGGGGCCTCCAGCCACTGCAAATAAATTTCAAACACATGTGCCACCTAATGCAGCTGGCTTACATGGGTTCTGGGGAATTGATTTTGGGTCCTTAGGCTTCGAAGACAAGTGCCTTAACCACTATGCCATCATTCCAGCTCAAAAATATTTTTTTAAGAAGAAACAAACCATGTTGATCATGACATTATGAGCAATATATAATAATGACAGTGCATATTCAAGGATAAAAGGTGTGTGACTCAGAGATCAGAAATGAGGGAGATAAATGGATTGGAAAAACCAAGGATACTTATTTAGAACAGTGAGCCCGAGAAAAGTGATGTGACTAAGCTAAGCTAGAGGATATGGAAATATCCTTCTGAAAGAGCTGCCACGTGCTGGTGTGACAATATATTATAGTCCTTGAGGAACCGTGGTGAGTTTTACAAACAGTTGCCAGTGTCATTAGCAAGTGATATGTTATGGAGTGGAAATCAGGCTGCACTCCCACCCAGATCATCCATAGATATTGCAGAAACCACTCTGTCACTGGAATGAAACTATAAAGGGGAGTATCATATATTTCAAACATAACCTTTGCCCAGTTAAACTTGCTTAACCCAAGAGTGATAGCCAGTGATACTATTTTATACTTAGATTTTCTATTTTAATAAGACACCAACAGGGTTAGCAGATGTTGCAATGAACAAGTAAATATGTCCCAGGCAATAAATCAGCAGAGAGACACTCAGGACAGCACAAAGAAAATGTCCACCACTCACTCCCAGTTACCATATCACTTAAGATTTTATAACTAATTGTCCATTCATACAAATATTCCCATTCTACCAGGACTAGCATCATATAGCATGATTTGCAAAGACCTTAATCTTGTACATCATATAAGGGAGAGAACATTTCAACATTGTGCACATTCTAGATTTCATACAACAGATGGTTGTGTGACTTGGTTTTTAAAAATTCTTCCTATTATGGTCACAATTGATCGAAAATTTCATGTACTAGTTTGGGAACATGATTTAGTATCTCTCTAGCCTTGATTTGATTTTCTTCATTTCTTTTTAGAAATAGATTTTTAATTATTTACTTGCAAGGAGAGAGAGAGCGCAAGGGTCTCAAGCCACTGCAAATGAATTCCAGACGCATGTGCATCTGGCTTTATGTGGGCACTGGGACCGGGGGCTTGAACCCGGGTCATTAGGCTCTGCAGGCAAGTGCCTGTACCACTGAGCCATCTTTTCAGCTCAAGTTTCTCCATTTGTAATTGATCTTTATTATCTAAACTATCAAGCCAGTTTGTCAAAGAAAGGAAAAACAGAAAACATGTACATGAAAGCAAATACTCAGTGTGCATTGAAGGAAAAACATTTTCATAAAGTGACAGAATTGTCACCACACAAATTTCCTCCCTGGACAATGGATTGAAATTTAACACTGAAAGGACCTTGAAAACTATTTTCACATACTCAGCTTATCTCAGTAGTGTCCTTTCTCAGGCCCACTGCTCTAAATAAATATCCTTGGTTTTTCCAGTCCATTTCTGTCTCTCATTTCCAATCTCTGAAAAGATCACTGTACTTTTAGATTGGTTATCTCATGGCATCAGATTCTTTCAATTTTTATGAAAAATAAGAGTCATCAATCATTCTCACTTTTATCCTTTCATCTGGCAAATAAAAAATTGTATGGTTTTATGGCTAGCAATAAAATGATGCATTTAGCTTAGAAATCAACCTTAATATTACAGTTCAAATTTACAAAAACACATGGCTAATGGAACACATTTATTTCAAAGTAGAAAAGACATTCCTTAAACAGAGCGTATATTTGAAATAATGTTGTTCACCTTTAAAAAGTTTTCCTAATCAGTTAATTTTTGACTTCAAATTTTCACAGTGGTTTGACCCATTGTTCTAATGAGGCCATGTGCCTAGTAAACCATAAAGCAAAATGATTATTAATTGCAAGTCAAAAAATAAGCACATTAAATAATACTTTTAACAAAATAAAAAGAGGTCATTCATTTTGAGCAATATTACGCATTTCCTTTCCCTTAAGCTCACTGGTATCATATAACAAATGTTCAATAAATAAGGATTGGTAACTCTTATTTATTTATTTATTTGAGAGCAACAGACAGAGAGACAGGCAGATAGAGAGAAAGAGAGAGAATGGGCACGCCAGGGCCTCCAGCCACTGTAAACAAACTCCAGATGCGTGTGCCCCTTTTTTGCATCTGGCTAAAGTGGGTCCTGGGGAATCAATCCTCGTACCGGGGTCCTTAGGCTTCATTGGCAAGTGCTTAACCACTGAGCCATCTGTCCAGCCTGGTACCTCTTATTTATATTGGTACCTTAAATAAGGCTTGCAAAGTGCTTTTATAATATTTTATTTATTAATTTTGAGAGAGAGAGAGAGAAAGCAAGCAAGGACAATAGAAAGAGAAAGGGAATGCTGAGGCCTCCAGCCACTGCAGATGAACTCCAGGTGCATGCACCACCCTGTGCATCTGGCTTTATGTAGGTCCTGGGGAATCGAACCTGGGTCCTTAAACTTTGCAGGCAAGTGCCATAACTGCTGAGCCATTTCTCTAGCCCCCTGCAAAGTACCTTTTATACGTCATAAAAGCAAACAAATTTCAGAAATATATAGCTCACTGACAAAATATGCATCTTGTTTTAAAATTTGGAGGAGGGATATTCCAACACAGTAATTTCCTTTTATTGTCCCCAGTGTGAAAAATGAAAACAGGAAAGCAAGCCCCATGCTATGACGCTCAAATTAAACCTGAATATGAAACCTCCAAAGAAAAAGGCAATTTGTACACTGGAGCCAAGGGTGCCCAGACCATTTTTCAGTGAACCTACAAGCTGTTCTTTTATCCACTATCCTGTATTTCAAACACCAGGACACTGGGCAAAGTCAATATGTGAATTAACCTACTTACCCTCCAGTCTGTTTCCATCACATTCATTTCTTCCTGGTTCTTTAAAGCTACTTCCAATCTCCTTGGTATTCAGGCGTTTATACCTATCTGTAGATAGATGTGGACAGATGTAGGCCAAAGGACCTTACAACAGTATGCCCAACTAAGTGATTTCAAATCTCTATTTTTTTTTATTTTATTTATTTGAGAGCGACAGAGACAGAGAGAAAGACAGATAGAGGGGGAGAGAGAGAGAGAGAGAATGGGCGCGCCAGGGCTTCCAGCCTCTGCAAACGAACTCCAGACGCGTGCGCCCCCTTGTGCATCTGGCTAACGTGGGACCTGGGGAACCGAGCCTCGAACAGGGGTCCTTAGGCTTCACAGGCGAGCGCTTCACCGCTAAGCCATCTCTCCAGCCCTCAAATCTCTATTGGGAACACGTATTCTGACACCATGCTGGAAAGTGCCCGCTGATACCAAGTGGAGACATGAGTATACAACGGCTTTGTCTCCGCGCGGCTCAGCTTCTGTGGATAAAGAAGGGCGGCAGTTCCCTAGGCCCTTATGTTTATTTTGACATACCCTACCTGTGCCGTCTATGCTTACAGAAAGTGCTTCATTTCTATCATGCTACCTAAAGATACAAGAATTCATCGCCCATTCCCTCTCTCTCTTCCTCTTTCTCTGTCTGTTGCCCTCCGACAAATAAATAAAAATAAACAAAATAATTTTCTTAAAAAAGGGCTGGAGAGATGGCTTAGCGGTTAAGCGCTTGCCTGTGAAGCCTAAGGACCCTGGTTTGAGACTCGATTCCCCAGGACCCACGTTAGCCAGACGCACAAGGGGACACACGCGTCTGGAGTTTGTTTGCAGTGGCTCAAAGCCCTAGCGCGCCCATTCTCTCTCTCTCTCTCTCTCTCCCTCTTTCTCTGCCTCTTTCTCTGTCTGTTGCTCTCAAATAAATAAATAAAAATAAACAAAAAAAATTTAAAAATAAAGAATTCTTACCATTTTATCTACAACAAAAATACTTTCCTATTTCATGAGGTGTAATACAGAGAACACGCTACATGATGCACTTGACATTTAAAACCCGAAGGGCAGGTGGGTGCAGCGGATGGAATTGGACTACCTGTGCTGAAGAAAGAGCACCGTATATAGATTGTGGTGGTAGTCACATCAATCAATACGTGAGATAAAGTCTGTTAGCACTGAAGTTATGGAAACAGACTTCCTGCAACCCTCATGAAGTTTGAGTAGGTCCTGCGGTCTTAATTGTTCTTGCTGATGTCAAGATCCTGGTCTTGAAAATGGATTCTAGTTACATGAGGGATTTGTTACCATGGGAAACTGGGATCAGGTAGATGGTTGATAGTGTACCCCAGTCGCCAAAACATTATTTTTTTAAGATTCTTATTTATTTAAGACAGGATTGGGAGAGTGAGAATGGGTAAGCCAGGGCCTGTAGCCACTGCAAATGGACTGCAGATGCATACAACACCTTGTGCATGTGCCTTATGTCTTCACAGCAAGTACCTTAGCCCCTAACCCATCTCTTCAGCCCCCCACAATGTTATTTTTGTACCTTGTGAACCTACGCTCTGGAATAAAGAGTTTCCAGAAAGGTTGTGAGTTCATTCAACCATTTTCTCCTCTTCAGAGAAAATGATGGCCAGAGCGTTAGCCATGACACATGTTCCCTGGTGCTGAACTGCAATTCATTTCACTTGAAAAACTCAGGAGGGGTCAGCTTCACAAAGCACTCACCACCCTGGAAAAACTCAAGCTAAACGCTACAGAACATTAGCACCCCAACAGTGAGATCTGGGCAGGTGTTTCAGCTGACTTCCAAATGCAGAGTCTTCAGGCTTTGGCAAGTTGTCCCGTGATTTAGGGCCATTAGGGGCCTTAAGAGAGCTTCTTTCTTTTAACTCCTGTCCCCACAGAGTTACTTTTTCTTTTACATGTGATCTTTGATCCTCTTGCCCCTTTGCTTGCTATAAGCAACCTGTCTCTTCCTGAAAGTTTCTGGGTTTCTTCATCGAGAAGTTGAACTGTGGACAGCATTTGCTGAGCACCATGGGTGGTGTCAGGGATTTGAAATGACTGCACAGAATGAGATTTTGGCTTTATTTTATTTATCTGTTTACTTATGTATCTATGTATATATGTATGTGTGTATATATATGGATATATGTGTGTGTGTGTGTGTGTGTGTGTGTAGAGAGAGAGAGAGAGAGAGGGAGGGAGGGAGAGGGAGAGAGGCATACATATATATATATATGGAGAGAGGGGATGGAGAGGGAGAGAGAATTGGAGAGGGAGAGAGAATGGGCACACCAGGCCCCCAGCCACTGCACATGAACTCCAGACACAGGTGCCACCTTGTGCATCTGCCTTACGTGGGTTCTGGGGAATCAAACCTGGTTTCTTAGGCTTCACAGGCAAGCACCTTAACCACTTAGCTATCTCCACTGCCCAGAGATCTGGGTTTTAATGTCCACTCACTGTTGGAATACCTGTCAGGAATGCCAGCTTTATATGCCACCTACTATTGCAATGAACCCTGAACAAATCCTAGACTGGTCACGTGGGTGTGTGCTTGATAGTAAAGGCTGGAACAGTGAAGAAAAATGGATGCATGTTCAAAAACAGAGGTGATTGTAAAGGAGGGGAGACCTACATATTAAGAAAACATACTCTCTGAGCTTCCAATTCTTCCTAGATAAAGCAACAACATTGCCTGAAAAAGCTCAATCTGACTCTAACATTCTGTCATTTGGCAAACTCTAGTAAATTCAACAAATAATCCAAGAAGCAGATGGAATTGTTCCTCTATTTTGTAGATCCAATTTTCACTGTTTTTCCTCCTATCTTATCTCAGAGAACTCAAAAAGAATCAAGAGAGATTTCAGAAATAATAATCTCCCTAATTCTGTTTATCATTACCCTACACTTGTCAAATCACTGGCTTCCATGGCTGGACGCTCAGTCTGATCCCCAGAGCTTTCTCTGCGGGAGAACTGGAAGGGAGAGATGTGTTCTGCTGTTTTCGGTCCTTCCTTGCACCTAACCCCCACTGGAAAAATTTTAAAAAACACATAAAAAATGCACTGCAGGCTCGCAAGCTGCCTTGTCCATTGCACTGGGGGAAAGAATGTTTTGCTATCTTGTTCTGCCCTTGCCCTGGAAGATTTATTGCCCGTGAAGGCCCCTAGATCACCCCAGTTCACATAAACAGGAAACACAATTCCAAGAGAAGGAGAGAGGAGAGCTGGACCCCGCCAAGCACTGAAGCTACATTGCACAAGAACAATTATTCCCAGGTTGCTAAATTTCCTTTTTCCCAAGATTATTATGTGGCGCTGGGCTTGTCAAAGACTTGAGAGTGTATAGAGATGATGCAAATCAGATTCTAGAGAGTCCCAGATTGGATGTCCCCAAGCCCAAAGTTCAATGGAGGGAAGTGACCTATGGGAGACAGCAAGACACAAGAACTCAATGAGCTTGGTTCAGATTCTCTCATGATAGGTAGGCTCTATAAAATAGTAAAGTGCTGTGGAAATGTGATCTGAATCTAGACAAGTCAAGTGCATTTAGGAAGTGAGATGCTGAATGGAATGGGATGGGATGGAATGGAATGGAATGCTTTCATAGACAGTTTCCAAACTGTTAAGGAAAAATGGAGACTAAGTTCAACATTTCTCTATATTTTATCTTTCCACATATAGTATATACTTAAGAATCTGAAGTAATAAATTTTTAGGTATTCCTAAATTTTTATTTCTTTACCTGTTGCAATAAATAGGTATCAAGAGGTTATAGGTCACCCTCTAACACTGCAATGGTACCAGAAGTTACAGGGGCTGGAGAGGTTGCTTAGTGGATAAGGTGCCTGCCTGCAAAGCCAAAGTACCCAGGTTCAATTCTCCAGGACCCAGGTAAGCCAGATACACAAAGTGACACATGTGTCTGGAGTTTGTTTACAGTGGTTGGAGGCCCTGGCGTGCCCATTCTTTATCTCTCTATCTGCCTGTCTTTCTAAATAAATAAAAGTAAAATATTTTAATAAAATAAGATAAAAAGTTATACCCATCTAGCCCTTTCATTCTCTGGGCCCTCCTGTATTCATTTATACATAGTAACAGTGACAAAATATTGTTTATGATTATAGTTCCACTGGATGAAACTTAACACTGGTCTTCAGAATCTACTAACTGGGTAGAAATCCTGTTATGAGGAAGAAATAGCAGGAGTGTCACAGGAACATAAAGAAACAAGAGAAAATCACCTTCTATTTAAGGTACCCAGTTTTATAGTAGAAAGATGAGGTAAAAAAGTAGGGTCTGGGGCTGGAGAGATTGCTCAGTGTTTAAGGTGCTTGCTAAGGACCTGTATTTAATTCTCCAGCACCCGCATAAAAGCCAGATGTGCAAGATGGCACATGTGTCTGGGGTTTGTTTGCAGTGGCAAGAGACCCTGGTGTGCCAATTCTCTCTCTGTCTCCCCCACTTCTTTCTCTCTTATTTATTTATTTATTTATTTATTTATTTATTTATTTATTTATTTATTTATTTATTTGAGAGCGATAGACACAGAGAGAAAGACAGATAGAGAGAGAGAAAATGGATGCGCCAGGGCTTCCAGCCACTGCAAACGAACTCTAGATGCATGTGCCCCCTTGTGCATCTGGCTAATGTGGGACGTGGGGAACTGAGCCTCAAACTGGGGTCCATAGGCTTCACAGGTGAGCGCTTAACTGCTAAGCCATCTCTCCAGCCCCTTTCTCTCTTTCTTTAAGATAAGTAAATATTGTTTTAAAAAGTAGGATCTAAAGATATGCATGTGATAAAATTTCTGATGTGTTCTTAAAATTTTAGAGATTTCTCCCTAGTACAACAAGAAGGAAGGAAGAAAGAGAGGGAGGGAGGGAGGGATGGATCTGATTATCTGAGCCAGGAATGAAATAGGGTAGACTAGTTTGAACTATGTTTCAAAGGAAGAAAGGAGGAAAGAGGGAAGGGGAGGGAAGTAAAGGAGAGGAGAGAAAGAAGGGGAGGGTGGAAGAGAAGAGAAAGAGAGATGGAGGGAAGGGAGAAGAAAGGAGGGGAGAGGAGAGGAGAGGAGAGGAGAGGAGAGGAGAGGAGAGGAGAGGAGAGGAGAGGAGAGGAGAGGAGAGGAGAGGAGAAATGGCTGTGTAATTTTGCCATAGTAGGATGGTGGTCCTAGGGCATGGGTGCTAGTCATAAGATCCTTGTGTGTTTTATTGAGGATTTAGAACCTAATCCTGAAAGATACAGGAAACATAAATGGATTTGAGCAAGGCAGCAGTATGTTCAGATTTCCATTTTTAAAATCCCACTCTCTCACTTATGTGATATTTGGATTTAAAGGAAATAAAAAAAACTAGTAGCAACCCATTGCAAGGATTCAGACAGCAAATGATGAAGGCCTGAACTACGAGGTCCGTGGCAACAGAGTGAAGGAATAGAACAAAACTGGCAGATAAGTTATTAGGACAAACAGGACTTGTATGTACGGGGTGTGAGAGAAGAGCAAGGTGGGACTGGGTAACTCTTGGACTAATGTAAAGATGGACCGTAAAGTCCTTCACAAATACTGAGCTTCAGAACAATGAAGAGGGGAATGAGCATGGTTTTACACATGTCGGATGATGGCATTATGGAACATCCCAAGGTGAATCACCTGTAGCAGTCAGGGACTGCGTGACAGAGATGGCCTTCCAGATTGGAGATACAGCCTTGTGAGCACCAAAGTCACTTCTTTTTTTAAGTTATTTTTTCATTTATTCAAGAGAGTCAGAGAGAGAGAGAGGGAGACAGAGAGAACGGGCACATCAGGGCCTCCAACTACTGCAAAAGAACTCCAGATGCATGTGCCACCTTGTGCCTATGGCTTGCGTGGGTCCTGGGGAATCTAACCAGGGTCCTTTGGCTTTGCAGGCAAACACCTTAACCGCTAAGCCTTCCCTCCAGTCCCAAAGTCACTTCTTGAAGCTTCAAAATCACTCAAGGAGAAGGTGTGGCTGTGAGTAAATAAAGGGAGAGACTTTGTCTTTGGGAAACACACATCCGTCAGAAGTGTGGATAACTGGGACGGCACCCTCAAAGGCATTGTAAGAAAAGGCAACATGAGGGAAGGAGAGATGGCTTAATGGTTAAGGCGCTTGCCTGCAAAGCCAAAGGACCCAGGTTAGGTTCCCTAGGGCCCACATAAGCCAGATGCACAAGGTGGCGCAGGCATCTGGAGTTTGTTTTCAGTGGCTGAAGGCCCTGGTGCGCCCATCCTCTCTATCTGCCTTTCTCTCTCCCTCCCTCCCTCTCCCTCCCTCCCTCCCTCCCCCCCCCCAGAAACAAATAAAATAAAGTTTTTAAAAAAGCAACATGATGTGGGAAAGTCCTAAACAAAACAAGGTACTCCTGCATACTGAGAACGAGAGAATGATTGGCAGGAAAGACTAGAGGCGCCACATGGAAGATTTCCCGCTTGTGATGACTTGCATATGAAATGATCCCCTGTCTCAAGGGCTTGTGACTAAGTGGCCAGCCGGTGGAGCCTTTGGGAGGGGTCACCTCGCTAGCGGTGATGTGTCACTGGGGCAAGGCCTAGGGATTTTATAGTCCAACCCACTCGCCAGTGCTCATTAGCTCACTCTTGCTGCCGCCTCCTACCGATACGTGACAATGTGACAAGACGCGATGCCCTGCCGTCTGCTCTGATCAGCTTTCTCTGCTGCGATGTAATTTCCCCTAGAAACTGTAAGTTGATTAAACCCTTTGCCCCCTCAGAAGCTGCATCTGGTACTGTCTATTGTCCCAGAAATGAGTAAGTAACATCACTAGCTTTCACGGGTTTTGCAAGAAAGTTTTTGAGGGCATGTCCAAAATAGAGTTCAGGTTAAAATGATGAAAGCTTTCGACAAGCTTGGCTTCTGAGAATGCAGATCACTAGCAATGAAGGAACTGAAGATCCAGATGAGAGGATGCACTTAAGTGGAGCTCACAAAATGACTGGGTGCCAGTGGGATCTTCAGCAAGGGCCTTCTGATCACAGAAGAAGACATAATATTAAAGCAACAAAGGGGTGGCTTTCTCGCTGAGTTCAAGTGGGAGAGGAGAAGTATGGAGAGCGACTCATCTGCAATGGCTTCAGTTTTCTCCATGAATAAAAGGAGGCTGGGTCATCGGTCGCCCAGGGTAGAGAAGCAAATGATAGTAGGGAAGTGAGACTAGAATGAAAATTTCATTCCCTAAATGAATATTTCCTGTACACAACGTATCCAGCCTGAACCAGAAACAGAGTTTAAGCTATTCACAGATGTATGAGAGAAGTAAGGTCTACAACAACAACCAGAAGAAAAAAAAAAAAGAAAAATCCTTGAGTAGGGAAGATTAGTTGCAGACTAAATGCTTCTTCCCAGCCAGGCTGGAAACTGCATTGCTAATGGGATCAATATGAACACTGGAAGGGAGAGAGATTTTTCTCTCACAGTGTCCACTGCCTATGTGTGGGAGTAAATGCTGAGGCATAAATGGATCAAGAGCTGACTGTTACCAGATCACAGAAGAAAGACAAGTATGGGCTCAAAACATAGAAAGTGAGGGCTGGAGAGACGGCTTAGCGGTTAAGGCACATGCCTGAGAAGCCTAAGGACCCTGGTTCCATTCTCCAGGTCCCACATAAGCCAGATGCACATGGTGGCACATGTGTCTGAAGTTTGTCTGCAGTGGCTAGAGGCCCTGGTGTGCCCATTGTCACTCCCTCTCTCTGTCTCTAATAAATAAATAAATAAATAAAAAGAAACTTAAAAAAAATAGAAAGTGAGGTAGTGGTGAGAGAAGAAAGCATTTCAATAGAGAAGCTTCTAAGATGTGAATAGACTTGGTCCCAACAAAGTGCCTCAGTCAACTTGAAGGAAAGAGCTACAGGAGAAAGGAAGGAAGGGAGGGAGGGAGAGAGGGAGGGAAAAAGGAAGGGAGAAAGGAAGGGAGGAAGAGAGGGAGGGAGGAAGGGAGGGAGGGAGGGAGGGAGGGAGGGAGAGAGGGAGGGAGGGAGGGAGGAAGGGAGGGAGGGAGAAAGAAGGCTGATGTACAAAGATGGGTTTCTTTTCTGTTTTCGCAAAGGAGGAGAAAGCTTTAATTTCTGATGATAAAGCGTTCTAAAATGCATCCATGGCGAAGAGCTGCTGGATTTGACGCGACAAGTGATTAGTGCATTAAGCGTCTTGGAGGCTGAGGTCCACGTGGAGGCTGAGGGCACGGGCGGCAGTGTCTCGCGTGGACAGGAGTTAGGGCAACAAGTGGATGGTGGCTCGGTGATGGCATGGGTCTCGCGGGATGAATACTTTTGCACGGGAGGGACGCTTTACTGACACGTAGGGAGGCATCATCAATCTTTGGCCAACAATATGTGGCATGTGGGGGAGGGAACGATAGCATAATATAAAATAAATGAAGTGTTTGGGAAACCTCAATGAGTTCTAGCATTGGAATCAACTAGAGGCATTCGAGAACGAGAATATTGGGGATATTGGCTAAGGGATATTAGGTGGGAATTTTGGGTTTAAAAAAACCGTTGAGAGCTACAGATAAGTCACGGCTGCGGTTTATTTCTTAGCATCCTGACCCCTCCCTTTGTTAATTCTCCTTACTTAATTATTATTTTTTCCATTAAGCTTGTTTTTCAAGAAATTTTCACTTTGAGACTGGGTTTAAATAAGAAGGATTTGAGTCTGTGATTAATTCAAGCTTTGCACAAGAACCTAACTAAGCACTCAAATACCGGATGCTCAAGAAAGAGCCTATGTTATACAATCAAACATTTGAGAACAGCAAGGGTTCTAGAAGCAATGCATAGTGCCAAGTTCACGTTGCGGACATGGCACAGGCATTTCTTAGACCCCAACTTCCCGTGTTCCTCGATATTCGCATGAGGGACAAAGACAAGCACTTTTGAGAGTCATGGGGACACTATCAGTGACTATGCTAGGACAACAGACATATGCTAACACATATACATTAATTTAAAGTTGTGGGCATAAGTTCAAAATTGTCCCCATTCTCTAAGGAAAATCCTCAGGTCTTTTTTTCCCCCTACCTTTGGCCATTTTCTTTAGGAAATGAACCTCTTATAAGGATATAGTTGAGTTCCAAAGTTACTTGGAATGTCCACAGAGCTCTGCAGAATTCTGACAAAGGATTATAAAGCTATGTGCACCGAGCTTTGGCTACCTGCTAATCAAGTAGTTGCTTAGTTCATCATGCTTAAGATGGAACCATCTGGAAGGGTAGGAGGAGAGGGGAGTGATTAAACGTCGGCAAATGTTCTCTTACTTCTCCGCCCCACTGAAATGTGCTTCATTTCATGACATCTGTTCAGTACGCAGACATGTGCCATGCAGTGTAAACGGGCAGTGTAAACCCATCGCACGCGCCCCGAGGACCAGGCAGGAGTGAAACCGTTTAGGCTGGACTCTAACTCCGTCTGAGCTCTCAGGAAGGCATGCGTACAGGCATTCTGTGAGTCCGGTTTTTAAAGTATGTATTTGCAAGACTACGTATTGCAAGAAAGAACTTGCCCTTTCGTAAAGCACTAGACTACAATCAGCCTACGCCCACATCTCAGAGGGCCTGTTGGTTCACACTTGGCTGCTCAGAGAATGGTCAAAGAGAAAAGAAAAAGGAAAAAAAAAACAAAACTCAGAGTTCAGGTCTAATCAGAGGAGAGTGGAGAACAAAGGCCATTGCTGATAGAAAATGGACTGACAATTTTCTCATTCTGAATGGAATTCCCCAAGACCACCCACTCTGTCAACCCTCCAAATTCTGAGCACGTTTGTAAAGTCTGTTCAAAGGGCATGTGAGGGCTACAGGTTATGCTTTTTATGCCCATTACTCCGTTAGCCCGGGACATAATTAAGCAATCTATCTCCTCCTATGTGGTTCTAAAGAATTCACGAATGCCTGGTCTGTTGCTATTTTTTTTTAATTTTTTTTTTGCTTTTATTTTTATTTATTTATTTGAGAGTAAAAGACAGAGAAAGAGGCAGATAGAGAAAAATAGAGAGAATGGGCACGCCAGGTCCTCCAGCCACTGCAAACAAACTCCAGACGTGTGCGCCCCCTTGTGCATCTGGCTAACGTGGGTCCTGGGGAACCGAGCCTCAAACCAGGGTCCTTAGGCTTCACAGGCAAGTATTTAACTGCTAAGCCATCTCTCCAGCCCTGCCTGGTCCATTTCTGACAAGAACTCTGCATGTGGCTGAAGGACACGGTACAAGGGGCCAAGACATCCTACTTGAGCTTCTGGCTTGGGAAGCTGAGAAGGAAGTGTTTGGCTCACAAGAGGTTCTCAGAGCCACTCCAGGGTTGGGGTTAATGAAAACCCCCATCCGCAGCATGGAGCCAAAGCAGAGAAAGAGACCCTAGAAAAAAGACGCCACCGCAAAGCAATGCAAATCGGAACCCACTTGGAACCCTTTCTGGGAAGCACTTACCATCACTTTTCATCAGCCGTGGCCCGCCTCGGTATTGGCTTCTGGTTCACACCCATTTAAAACCCAAGATTTATTAGATTTTTAAGTTTCAAAATTTTAGGTTTTGTTGGAACCATATATTAAAAGTTGAAATAACAACAAAAACAGTGTGTTTACAAAAGAGAGGTTCAGACTCTGGATGCTAATATGTTTCTAAGAGAAAATTTGCTTTATTTTTTTAAATTTTTTTTTGTTTATTTTTATTTACTTATTTGAGAGGGACAGACAGAGAGAGAGAGAGAGAGAGAGATTGAATGGGTGCACCGGGTCCTCCAGCCACTGCAAATGAACTCCAGACCCGCGCGCCCCCTTGTGCATCTGGCTAACATGGGTCCTGGGAAATCAAGCCACAAACCTGGGTCCTTAGGCTTCACAGGCAAGTGCTTAACCGCTAAGCCATCTTTCCAGCGCCCCCTTTTTTTTATTAAGTAGAAACTTTGTATGGACACATCTGTCCCTCCTTCCAGGCCATATTCCACCAAGAGCCCCCTCAGTAGGATTACTGGTAAATTCACTGCGGGGTTGAAACAGGACGCTAGATATTTAAGAAAGTTCCTGAACCCCAAACACTAGGTTCTTGTCTAATTTTAATCAACGGAGTGAATAAAATATGGCTGAGAAGGATAAGTTATTATATATATTTAGTGACTTACAGAACCAAGGGAAGGAAAATGAATTCATCCACGTGGTCTAAGAGCTCACGTGAAGGGCCTGGAAAACCCAGAGAGAGGACAGAAAATTAAGAGCACAGAGCTCCCGCCCTGTGAGGGGAGGAGGGGGAGAGAGCCCACGGGGAGAGTAGAGGTCAGGGGTTCTCCCCTAGACTCGGCCCAACCAGAAACCCACCAGCAGCCAGAGGTTCAGGAGAGGTCAGGCAGCTCAGAGACCTTGCCCTCCCCTTGAAAATGTATTTATAACATTACATGATGGTGGTGGATCCTGCCTTCCAGCTCAGGTTTGCTGGAGGGACAGTGATTGGTCTGGGCTGGGGGCTGTCTCAGGAAGAGGCTAGCCATGATGCCCAGTTCTGGGGGCTCGACTTTACCAAAAAGATCTCCCTCCTGGGGAGGGGCTCACATATGGGAAAACAGATGTAGGGAACTGGGTAAGAGAAAAGAAGTCAGATCATCCTTTGATCTCTAGCAAGTGCAGACCTTCCTGCCTTTTTTTTTTTTTTCTTTTACTTTTGGGAGCCACCCTAACTACCTTAACAAAGCCACCTGTGAAAGCAGCAGTCAGTCACTGTGACAGGGCCGCGATGTGCAGGTTTCTTAGGTATGAGAAGGTGTGGGTTAATTGCAGGAATTACCTGTTTTTTTGTTTGTTTCTCCTAAACATGTTCCCTTGGTCTTCTTGCAATAACTGAAATCTATCACCATTTCCTAACTGAGGACTCTCAGCTTTTCAATCATGTGATATTCTTTACTTTTTTTCTTTTTTTGTGTTTCTCGAGGTAGGGTCTCACTCTAGCCCAGGTTGACCTGGAATTCACTATGTACTCTCAGGGTGGCCCCGAACTCACCACAATCCCTCTACCTCTGCCTCCTGAGCGCTGGGATTAAAGGCGTGCACCACCACGCCTGTCTCATGATCTTCCTTTTCTTGTAACCACTGGGCCTTAGTCTTGAGTCTTGCTAAGTGTTTTTAATCCACATAGTTCATTCTCATGTCATTCTGTTTTGAAGTTTTATCTTTATTTTATTTTGGACAATTTCCTGCATGCATATAATATATTTTTATTATTATTATTTGACAGAGAAAGAGTGGGGAAGAGAGAGACAGAGAATGGGCACACCAGGGCCTCCAGCCACTACAACCAAACTCCCTTGTGCATCTGGCTTACGGGGGTCCTGGGGAATCGAACCTGGGTCCTTTGGCTTTGCAGGCAAACGCCTTAACCGCTAAGCCATCTCTCCAGCCCTCGCATATCTTAATAATATTCACCCCCATTGCCTTCCCTAATCCGCATGCCACAGAACTCCTTCCTGCCAGCTTCCCTCACAGCGTTTGCACCCCTTTACCTCCTCTGCCTTTGTTTTTGTGAGTTAAGGTTTGGGGTGCTTGCAGGATCATGTGGGGAGTGGGATTGAGTTACTGAAGCATGGGGCTACTTATCTGGGGCTAAAACCAGGGAAGGCCCCACCTCCAACTCCCGCAGCTATCTCTGATGGTCAGTAGCTCCTCTGGGCAGGAAGGAGTGTTCACAATCCCAACCTCCAGCAAGGATCCAGGGCTGTGCGCTCAGAGCTCAGGGTCCGCCTTCTGTCTGGAGGGGAACGGTCCCTAGCTCTCCTCCCCATCCTCCAGCGCCGACGTTCTTTCTGCCCCCCCCCTCCACAGGATTCCCCGAGCCCTGGTGGGGGTGATACAGATGTCCCCTTCCGTGCAGAGCACGTAAGAGAGGCTTACTGTCTTTCACCAGCTGCACATGTCTGCATTAACCTCGGCCGGCTGCAAAATACTGCGGTGGAGAGCAGTATTAATCCATGGGTATAAACATACATATTTAGAAGGCATTTTGACAACTTGCCCATTTAGCATAACAACCGTAGTAGGTTCACCCCTAAGAGTCAGTGACCTCCCTAATGGGGACTTTTGACCTGGTTTTCCAGTACCAGGCACTGACTCCTTCCTGTAGTAAGGGCCTCAAATCCAATCAGGAAGTGGTTCACTACCCTCCTAAGCATCGTGCCTCTAGTGAGCAGGTGAGTTCATCTTGCCTGGCAGGTTAGGGGTGAGGCGTGCACGCTCAGCTGAATAAGACAGACCCCTTTTTAACCTAGCAATTTTCATACTGCTTCCCAGCCCTATGGAAATTGGCCAGCAGCTCAGTTCCCAGTTGACTTCTGTCTTTACCATTTAGTTGTGGTGAAGCCACTAGGACAATCACAACAGGTATAGATAGCAAATCGGGCGGTTCCCACTGCACTTGGGATTGGCTTTCTTCAATTAGTGAGGTTAAAAAATTAAAAATTAGGGCTGGAGAGATGGCTTAGCGGTTAAGTGCTTGCCCGTGAAGCCTAAGGACCCCGGTTCGAGGCTCGATTCCCCAGGACCCACGTTAGCCAGAGGCACAAGGGGGCGCACGCGTCTGGAGGTCCTTTGCAGTGGCTGGAGGCCCTGGCATGCCCATTCTCTCTCTCTCTCCTTGCAAATAAGTCACATATATGTACATATATATATTTTTCTTTTCTTTTTTGGTTTTTCAAGGTAGGGTCTCGCTCTAGCCCAGGCTGACCTGGAACTCACTATGGAGTTTCAGGGTGGTCTCAAACTCACAACAGTCCTCCTACCTCTGCCTCTCAGTGCTGGGATTAAAGGCATGCACCACCATGCCTGGCTAAATTTTTTTTTTAAGTTGGATCATGTGCTTCAAGACACAAGACTCATGAAAAAGCTGTAATTTAAACCAGACACTTTCAATGGTTAAGCTTTAAAATTTTTGAATGAAACTTTCTTAAGGAAATTTCTAAAAGAAGCTAATATAATTTTTTTGTTCTTATAGCATGTGTAGGGCATATTATTAATACAGAGGCCCCAATTAAAAGCTTTTCTAATTTCTTTCCACCTTCCCCAAAGATGATCTTAAGGTTTTGCATAACATGATTAGTAAGAAGTTTTCCTCCACATTTTCACCTCATGGCTTAGAGGTTTTCTGATGGCCTCCAATCTGAAATATTTCCTGAGGAAATAGAATTGATGTCAATTGTTCCCACATCATAATAATTATTATTTATTTATTTGCAAGGAGAAAAGAGAGAGAATGACTATGAATGGGCATGCCAGAGCCTGTAGCCCTGCAAATGAACTCCAGATGCATGGGCGACTTATTGCATCTGTCTTTACATGGGTACTAGGGAATCAAACTTGGGTTGTTAGGTTTTGCAGGCAAGTGCCTTAACTGCTGAGCCATCTCTCCAGCCCCTATATTTCATTTTAAAAAGGCAAGACACATTGATGTTTTTGCCTACAGGAAATGCTAAAACAAGGTATGCTTTTTTCTATTAAAGCTTTACAAATTATTTTCTAAGCTTACTAAAAAAAAAAAAAAAAAAAAAAAAAAAAGTAAGCCATCCAAATCTTTGCAAGTAAATAATCTTTACTTTGTCCGTGTGTAAACTCCCTCAAATCTTACTTTCCAAGGAGAGAATGAAGCATCTAGAATGAGCCAGAAAAACTTTACTAATGTAGATCTTTCTGTTTTAATCCATCAAATGGATGACCAGGGCCCTCATCTGAATCAACAGGAAATTGTTAATTAATTTGACCTCAATAAGTCTCTGGGACCTTCAAATCCCACCATTCTTCTCCAGTGACATCAGACCTTATTCAAGAGGTCCTGTAAAATTCAAGGAGACATTCAGAAATATGTTTTTTAGAACAAACATCTACTTTTTTTGGAGTTATTACCGACTGCATCACGCTTCACATATAGCTCCACTTTTGGAACCTGCACATGCATCATACTAATTGCCATCCAAATGCCGATGGCTCCCTTTGACTTCATCCTCAGCTAGAAGTGATACATGACTGGGGCTTATGGGAACATAAACATGATTCATCAGTTAAAACACAGTCATAAAAGAATAGTAGATCCAAGTTTCTTCAAGGAACAAAGATGCACTTAAGAGAGATTTGCATAGGCCCTTCTCTCCATATCCTAAAAGAGCCAGGCCAATGGGCTCTATGGTGGTTTGAATGGGAATATATGTCCCCCATAGACTCGGGTGTTTTATTAAAACTTGGGGGCTGGAGAGATGACTCAGTGGTTAAGGCGCTTGCCTGGAAAACTTAACAACCTGAGGTTCGATTCCCCAGGACCCATGTAGAGCCAGATGCACAAAGTGGCGCATGAACCAGGAGTTTCTTTGCAGTGGCTGGGGGCCCTGGTGTGCCCATTCTCTCTCTTTCTCTCTCCCTCTTTCTCCTTGCAAATAAATAAAAATATTTTGCACAACCTCGGGTGTCCAGCCGACTGGCTAGAGGAAGTACCCAAGTGTCCCCGAGGATGTGTCCTGAGATCTAACCCAGAGGTGTGTCTGGGGGGTGGATATTGCAGCCCAATGGTAAGAAAGCAGTCTGAACTCGAGGGTCTTGCTTGCTGCTGGTTTGTGCTTGCTGCTTTTGGTTTTTGCTGGCTGGTGGCTGTCTCAATCTCTCTACCAGGAGTTATGAAAGGGATCCAGCTTCTTCTGCCAATGAGGGAGCCTCCCCCTGGATCTGTGAGCTGGAAATAAATCCTTCCTTCCATAAACTGTGTCTGGTCTGGGTGTTCATCCTGGCACCGCGGAGCTGGCTGCGACAGGCTCCAGGAAGAGATGGAGACAAGGAGAAGGGGACCACATGTCACTTGCGCGATGCCTCGAGCTTCTTCATGGGTGAACGTCCCGGGTGAGCCACGTGCTTGAGGCCCGAGACAGAAGTCTACCCAGTCTCCAGCTTCATCTGCTCTGCAGCATGCCCACTTCCTCTCATCTCAGCTCCAAACATGTAAGTTAAGGGTGGTAATAGTTTCATTTATTGCACTGAGCTATCCTGAGGCTAAAATGAGATGACATGCCTTGGTGTTTAACGTGGTGCCTGGCATGAAGTAAACATTGAAATGGAGCTGAAACAATACATTCTGAATAATTCCAGCACTTCCAGGGTGTTTATTGACAACGCGAATGTTAAGGCGATACAAACACCCTTAAATTTTTGTCAAACATGACACATCATCTCATATTCTCTCAATTTGTGTTCATTAAGTTTCTTTCTTGTGGTAACATTATATAGGGATCCTAAAATACATAGACCAATTATATCTACCCAATACCATTTACCAACGTCTCTGCTTAAATGTGAAATCCCTAGTTCTGTCATGTAACCTAAATATACTCAGTCAAAGCACTGTTTTTTGTTTTTTTTTTCATTTCTCAAACTGTGTGCAGAGCATAAAGTCACGAGGTGGAATAAAAGATTTAACGTGTGTGTGACCATCATAGCTTTTACCAATATCTGACAGAGAAGATCACAGCAAGCAATATTTGACACTTTTTAAAATATTTAAGGATTTTTCTGATAGTCTAAGCTGTAACATTAGCCGGGGGGGGGAGGGGTGTCAATAATTACTAGAATTTATAAGAACAAATTATCATGTCAAAACTACACTTTATTCATCTGAGCTGTACTGACTCTCCACTGATGATGTATGTTAGCAAAGTTCAAATGCCCAGCCGTTTTTCATTTATGATGTGCAATATTTTGAAGGCTGTAAACACTCCAGAGAGGAAGAAGGAATTCTGGGTGGTCTGGGTAAGAGGGGAGGGGAAGAGATATAATTAGAAAAGACACAACAAAAGAGGGGGAAAGGCAGGCTTTCATCTGAGAACAAAAAAACAACTTTTTTTTTTAAACTATACTAAAAGCTAAAGTGATATTATCCAAAAAAACAATTAAAGACACCTGTGCTGCAAAATAATTTGATGAGGCCAGCTGAAGAATTTAATTCCTTGGAATTGATTAATGCATTTTTTAAAATTTTTTGTTCATTTTTTATTTATTTGAAAGTGACAGAGAGACAGAGAAAGAGAGAGAGAGAGAGAGAGAGAGAGAGAGAATGGGCGTGCCAGAGCTTCCAGCCTCTGCAAACGAACTCCAGATGCGTGCACCCCCTTGTGCATCTGGCTAACGTGGGTCCTGGGGAACCAAGCCTCGAACCGGGGTCCTTAGGCTTCACAGGCAGGCGCTTAACCGCTAAGCCATCTCTCCAGCCCTAATGCATTGTTTTTTATTAACTGAAAGCAAGCACACTGAACAAATAAATATTCTGCATTTGTCTTATCTGTGGTGAGAGATGAGACAAACACAGGGGTACATCTGTATTTCTGACCACGGTTTCACCTCATGACTAGAAACTTCTGAAAAAGCCAGACCTCCTAAGAAGCAGACAAGTACAAGGCTAGTATGAGTCTCCAGTCTTCTCTGAACCCATTGCCTGGTCTGGGACAGTGGATACCTCAGCAGGTGAGACTAGATGGATTGTTTTCTACAACTGATATTTTGGATGCAGAAACCACGAGTCACCTCGGAGCTGGCAGCAGAGGTATGAATCACTTAGCGTAGCACAGAGAGTCATGCAGCTGGCTCTGATGCATCAGAGAGGAGAGATAGAGAAGGCCGGTGCTGGCCAGTAGACAGCCCTCAAATGCTGGGAAGCTGAGCTTCTCTGGGAGAAAAGCCCAGGGTATGATGAGAAAAGACTTGCCCACGGAAGACAAGCTTGGGCAACCTGACCTCGTTTGAAGGGAACAGTTGTTTATTATGTCCAAACTGGTAGGGATTCTCCCAGCTAGAATTCCTACCTTTCTTCATGCAGAAGTCATCAGTGCTGGGGAGAAGGTGCTAGAATTACAGCCGGTGACCTTGGTTCACTGGGTTCTGGGTTAGACATACCTCACGGAGCACATGAGCAGCCAACGGGGCGGCGAGGAGATGGGAACAAAGAAAGGGAGGAAGAGGAGCTGAGGAAGAGAAAATGGTCATGGCTAGAAGCCTTCAGGAGCAGAAGGAGGAAAGGGTGGGCTTCAAGGGACAGGATGACTTGATGGCATGAGGATCTTGGGACATTTCCAAACGCAAAACATATGGATGAGGAAATAAACAACACTAATTCCTGTGGTCGGAATGAGTGGAGTTCTCCATTTCCTGTGGAAAATTGGAGCCTCCTCAGAACAACGTCCCTGATTGGGTTTGTTTTTCCTTGGCAAACGCTCCGCTGTGAGACACTAATGCTAAGGAATCGACCAGCCTTAGCTTAACAGTCTCAGCTCAGCTCCACAAGAGCCGACTCCCCTGGTCTAATTTTAGAATTCTACATTCTGAGAATTGGGATCCTGGAGGTCCACGAGGTCAGCCCTTATCTGATTCATAGAAACTCTCTCTCTTGAGGAGCCCACAGCTCCCGTGGGAATGGTCTAAGCAATGTGGCCCACGCCCCGTGGTCCCAAGTGGGGTGACACCTTGGATAATTGGCCGAGGTCTGGGATTGAGAAATTTGAATTTCGTATCTCAGCTCTCCGGGCAATTTCATAAGCAATTGCATGAACTCTCGGATCTCCCTGGACTCTGATAAGGACCCCTAACATTCAGATGGCACTGGAGAACGTGCCAGTGACAATTAAGTGCTATCCCAAATCTCACCGCAGGCACGGGAACTGTACTTCCCACCCTCAGGTTAAAGTACCAGCCACACTCAGAAAAATGTGTAGAACTTTCTTAAAGTCACACAAAAATAAGATATGCTAACTCCAGCCCAATTCTGCACTAGTACAAAAACCACTTGCAAACGTTAAGTTTTACTTCAAACCATTAAATTCAAGCAATTATCCCCATTCTGCACAGCAATTAAACAGTAGTCATGCTCAGCTCTAGGTCTCTTTGACCTCAATATTTAGATAGAGACAGAGAATTGTAGGGCAGGTGTCAAGTGGTTTCTGCATGTCACACTTAGAAGTACACACTGATATCTCAAACCTCAATTGTACAATCCTGACATTCACTTAAAAGTGAATTGATTCATAGAAACTCTCTCTCTCTCTTGAGGAGCCCACAGCTCCCGTGGGAATGGTCTAAGCAATGTGGCCCATGCCCCATTGGGCTGGAGAGGTGGCTTAGCAGTGAAGGTGCTCGCCTGCAAAGCCTAAGGACCCATGTTCTAGTCTCCAGATCCCACGTTAGCCAGACACTCAAAGGTGAGGAAAGCGCAAGGTCACACATTCCCACTAGGTGGCGCAAGCATGTGGAGTTTGATTGCAGTGGCTGAGGGAGGGTCTCACTCTGGCTCAGGCTGACCTGGAATTCACTATGTAGTCTCAGGGTGGCCTCGAACTCACGGCGATCCTCCGACCTCTGCCTCCCAAGTGCTGGGATTAAAGGCGTGCGCCACCACGCCCGGCTTCCACGGGGTATTTTTATATAGAGTGTATCCTTTAACTTTTGACTGCAAAGGGTTACTGGTTATATGTCGCACAGAGACTAGCAGAAGTGTTGGGTTATTCTGGAATTTCCAGGCCACACGGCTAAAAAGCCATTCTGAGTCTGAATGCCCATTCCTTTTCTCTGCACAATTCCACGTGGCTGGACGTTCCATGAGAAAATAAACATGATGCCACCAACAAGACACGCCTCAACCGAGCCAGCACCGCACGCTGCTCGCTCTGCACCAGAGGCAGCTGATATGAACCGGACATCCATCCACATCCTCCACGGGCCACTTCCACAGTACGAGGAAAACCCCCTGAAAAGATGGCTGATTCTTTTTCAAAATCGTGTCTGTGTGTGTGTGTGTGTGCGCACGTGTGCATATGATGTGTGTGTGTTCATATGTGTGCATGCAGGTGCATGCATGTGTACCACAGTGAGTGCCTGGGTGGGGGGGCCAGAATACCACCTGGAATGGACTTCTTCCTTCCACCTTAGTTTCGAGGTAACTTAATCTTGTTACTTGCCACTGTGTTTGCCAAGGTAGCTGGCCCACAGACTTTGGGGTGCTCCTGTGTCCGCCTCCTTTCTTGCCACAGGTGTACTGGAATTACAGGTAGCCCTGCTGTGCAGTTGGCTTTATGTGGAGTCTAGAGATCAAAATTCAGCTCATCAGACCTGCCCTGAGTCATCTCCCTAGCCCCCGGGGAATTCATCCTTTAAGTGGCTTCTCTAATGAACAGGGCTAAAACAGTGAGTGGGAAGTAGTAAAGTGTCTGTACATAGGTATTGTTGAAAATGAGCAGGACTTCTGTGATGATATTTCAAAGCTGCATTTCCTCGCTGAAAGCTACCAAGGGGCTGTATGGAACATCAGTGATAGGAAGCTCAACCTCATTGGTTTCATATTTACAAATGAAACGTACTCTGTTAGTGAGCAATTAAAAATAAAGTCATGTTCAATCCTACATCTAATTAAAAAAAAAACAAAACCAGAAGGTAGAAGATGATATATGCTTATATATTTTTTTTCAGAGTACTTACATAAAAAAAAAAGTCTAGAGTACCAATGTGTAGGGGCCTGGAGAGATGGCTTAACAGTTAAGGCATTTGCCTGTGAAACCCAAGAACCCAGGTTCGATTCCCTGGTACCCACATAAGCCAAATGCACAAGGTGGTGCATGCATCTGGAGTTTGTTTGCAGTGGTTGAAGGCTCTGGTGCGCCCATTCTCTCTCTCTCTCTCTTTCTTCCTCTATCTCTTCTCCCTCTCTTTCTCTCTCAAATAAATAAATATTTAAAATTAAAGAATACTAGTGTGAAATTATGCATTTTAACATTTATACTGTAAAAAGACCGCAATCACTAGCCGTGTTTTTCCTAACCTCTTGCCATATCCTAGGAAAAGGATCAGAAGGGACTTCTCTGAAACGTTACTTTACAATATTTCACAAGTACCTCTCTGAACCGCTCCTCAGCGGAAATAAATCACTCGCTGTGGTTCACTGGGGACCTATTAATCCACAAATCAGAAGAAAAAGCTCTGTGCCCACTGATTTGAATTGGATGTTGCAATGGCACAATTTCCTTGGAATATTTCAGAGCTGTAATTCTGAGTAGAAAGCAAGCAATAAGTAGGATCTCATGGCATTTATTACTTCACTGAGAACTTGAGGCGAGTCAGATTTTTCACACCCTGTGGGGAATGAATGTCCACTTAGGATCTCAAACTCAGCATCCCCAAAGAACAAA